>NC_136065.1:1821696269-1822103862 GCF_964261635.1 Lissotriton helveticus | reverse complement strand
TGCTTGGTTGCTAGATCTCAAAGTTCTGCCAGGTTGATACCAGATTAATTTTTTGCCCCAAAAATATGGACCTTTTACGTACATGTTCTTATGCGTCAAGCAAAGAATCTTAAAGCATATACGTTTTCGTACAGGCAGCCAGTGTAGAAGTTTCAAGCTAGGAGCCGATGGAGATCTTGGTGGAAGGTCAAGTACCAGCCTCGCTGCTGTGTTCTGCAGAACCTGCATCCTTGATAGAAGGTTTTCATTGGTGGAAGCCAGTAGGGCATTCCCATAGTCCATACGGCTAATAATTAGTCCATGGACTAGGGGTATTCTTGCATCTGTCGGAATCCACTTAAGAACCTTACGCAGGCTACGCATAACTCCAAAACAGGAGCCGATTGTCTTATCAACATGGTCTTTCATTGACAATTTATTGTCCATTTGAAAGCCCAGATTTCACACCGACTGAGTTGGAGTAGGACAAAGACCAAGGCTTGAGGGCCACCAGTCAGGTGTCCAGTGCTCATCAGCCTTGCCATAGAGCATTATCTTGGTTTTTCCTCCATTTAACTGCAGGCGGTTTGTGCACATCCACTTCTCGAATTTGAGACATGCAATCTTTGAAACGGGACTTAGTTTCCAATGGGTTTGGACCAAGAGTGACCAGGATCTGAGTGTCGTCGGCATATGCCACAACATCAAAGCCATAGGATCAAATTACTTTGGCCAGAGGGTTCACATAGAGGTTGAAGAGTATCGGACCCAAGATGGAGCCCTGTGGTACTCCCATCCTGACTGATCTACTACAGGAGCTTGCATTTCCCACTTGTGCTATCATAGTACGATCAGTTAGGTAGTTCTTGAGCTACTGTAGAGCCTTTCCCCTGACACCAATCTCCCAAAGCAGATGTTCAAGAATGCTATGGGAGATGGTGTCAAACGCTGCAGATAAATCTAGCAGGACGAGGAAAGATGACTGCCCCCCGTCCAATGCTAACCTGATATTATCAGTTACCTCCAGCATAGCTATTTCGGTACTGTGGGCTGCCCTAAAGCCAGCTTGTGAGGGGTCAAGCAGTACATGGCTCTCAAGATGGACAACAAGTTGTTTATTGACCAGAAACTCAAGCATCTTACCGAAATGAGGGAGCAGCGATATAGAACGATAATTGGTAGGAAGTTTTGGGTCAGCAGTAGATTTTTTAAATATAGGCCTGACCCTGGCAGTTTTCCATATTGTAGGAAATTCCGATTCTAACAATGATTTGTTAAATAAATCGGTGAGGCAGTCTAAGAGCGCTAGGGCTACAGTTGGAAAGATTTGTGGTGACAAAGGGTCTGTAGGTAAACCAGATTTTACTTTCATGAGGGCTTCGGTCACTTCTACAGAGCTACACTGGGTACATTCTTCCAAAATATGAGGGGGATCAAAGGGAGTTGCTTAAGAATTACCCATGTCATTACTATTATCTTGTACAGGGAAGGAATTATTAATAGCCATAATCTTATCCTCAAAATTTTTTGAAAGAGAGTCTATCCAGTCCTGGGAGGTAGAAAGTTGTGACTGAACAGGCAGAGTAGAGAATTCTTTTAGGATTTGATAGACCTCCTTGTTTGAATTTGCTGCTTTCCCAATACGATTAAGGAGAAATATTTCCTTGTTTGTCTTATATTTTCCATGTACATATGGTGAACACCTTTATATAATTCACGATGTGTTGGGTCTTTGGTTTTCCTCCATTTCCGCTCCGCTGTCCTACAAGAAAGCTTCTCTAGCTTTAATTGTTCAGTGAACCAGGGAGCGGCTTGTGCTTTAACCCCTTCACTGCAGGGCTGATTCCCCTGCTGTTCGTCATGAGCATGGGAGGAGTTAAGAGTAACTCTGGTAAGAGGGGTAATTTTGTCCAAGGCATTGGTTATAGTTCTATTTAGGGAGATCGCACATAGATCGATGTTATCATTTGGGCTTGGTGGGGTTGGCCTGAAGGTAGTAGTATAAAGAGGTAAGGTGACTTTACGCCAAGATTGTCTCCAAACTACTTCCTTACAGGGGACCATATTGATGGTATGATCTAGAATAACAAATTTTAATAGAAAATGATCCGACTACAATAATGGTAACTGAGACTCAACCCTAACCACTGTAAAATTTGTCAACAATAAGTCAAGTGTGTGACCCGCAGTAAGTGTAGGCCCAATTACCAGTTGGACTAGTTCCAAGGTACTGATACTTGAGATTAACTGATCGGTGTAAGAGTCATGTAATAGTTTACATGGTAGTTAAAATCACCTAACAAAAGGAAGGAGTCAGAGGCTAATACATGCGGAGCAATAATCTCCCATAGTTTATATGGAAAGTCTTTTTGGGGCCTGGAGGTCTGTATACTAATGCTCCTCTCCATGTTCCTCCTAACAGATCATCCATTTTAAAGACACATAATTCCATATTGCTTGTGCTTATGGACTCTAGAGAAGTGATATTCACATCCGGAGTTGTGGCTATGAGTAGGCCACCTCCTCTATTCTTGTCCCTATCCACTTATATTTTTTTGTAATGTGGAGGGAATGCAATGGCCACATCTTGAGAGGCATGCTCATGTAACCAGGTTTCCGTAATGAAGCAAATATCTGGTGATTCAGAGTGAATAAGACTCCAAATTTCAACAGCATGTTTAGAAATGGAACGTGCATTGAAGTATAGTGCCTTTAGTGGTCTGAAGGTTTTAGTGTAAGTGGATGTACAAGAGACTTGGGTTTCACAAGAGGGAGCTGGTAAATTAGAACAGGCAGTAATATGCTCCCCACTAATTGTGGCAACATCTAGTCCGACTAAATGTTTGGATAAAGAAGGGTTAAGATCTTTCAACTCCTGACTAGAGTATTTAAGCAGGGACATTTTGGCGCCGACTATTTAAAAGAAACAAACAGGATGAACTGAATAAAAAAAGGGCAGAGGTCCAGGCAGCTGGCAGCGGTCTGGCGCGGACAGGCGCAGACAGGCTTGCCATTGGTGCACCGCTGCGTGCGTCCGCTGCACAGCCCCGCCTTATGTAGGGCTGAAAGGCAGGTGAGCAAAAGCTAGAATGCTGACTACACTTCCGGTTGGCAAGCCAACAAACCGGAAGTGAAACTGACGCCTTCTCGTCCCTCTGCACAATCGGCACAAGCCATGGCAGACCGAGGAGAGAGGCGAGTGATCAAGGTGAGTGAGATGCCAAAAAAGAATACAGCGCAAATTAAAATAAGGGTAGAAACGGCGCAAGATTAAAATATCACAAATGGTCACAGGAGTAGCTAGATAAAGAAAAGTAAAGTGAATTTTGTGACAATTTTGCTAGGGGATAGGGAGTGTGAATGGGAAAGCTGTAGCATGTCTTTTTTTGTAACATACAACAAAACATAAATACCTATAAATGAACTGTGCATATTCAGCAGTTTGGACGGCAAAAGTGAAGCACTTTTTTTTTGTAATTCTGAAGCGTGATGGAAACAAAGATTTTAACAGGATCAAAACAAATCAAGACACTTGGTGATGCACAAATGATACATATTCGCTGACACCCGATTTCCACACATTATCATTGCGTGCAATATTATATAGTATTATCAGAAAACTGTATATCTGTGCAAATTTAGTATCCATTTCAATGTAAAATGTGCTGTCTGTGAATGAAAGTGCGCTACCGCACCATGCTTTAGTAACATTACAAAATCGCTGCTTCATGTCCATTACAGCTAGGTGGGTTGCTAAAGCTTGTCATTCTAAAAATTGTGTTGTGGATCTAAAAAGTCTGAGAAGCACTGTTCTAGGGGTTAAAAGGTTTTACTCCTTAGGATAGGAATAGAATCCGAATTTGCCTTTGGCTCAAATAAATCGGGCATCTATCTCATGGTTTTACTGTTGATGCACTGTTCAAAGCGCCGGGATGCCTCAGGGTAGCTGCGCGCTATATAAAATTTTAATAATAATAATAATACATTGAGGTGACCCCATTACTACGTGTTCTGTATTTATTTGAAGTCTATTGTTGGTGATGAAGGGGCACAGAATATCCCTGATGCAATGCTACAATTCGGTATAACCAATCTATGTCTGTGGTAACTCAAAATTTGTGAAAACTGGACAAATGTACAGTGATTGGGTTTACAAAATTTTCTCCCAACACTAGACTCTAGATTTATACCAAAACATCTGATGGTCTGTTTTATGTCCAAGCACAGGTCATTGCCAGAACCTTCTTCTTGACCTGGAGCCCTCCCAGGTGCAAGGAAGTGCCTAAAACAGTTAGCAGGCTTGAGGCGTCACAGCCCATGTCCTGGCAAACTCACACCAATGTTGTGCGACATACCCTAGCGGCACTACCACGCTTTAAGAGTAGCTAAGGTGTGAGGCGGGCTCATGACATGAATGGAGGTATTCATATTTCTTGCACATAATTAAGTGAATTTGTAATGCTGTAGAGAGGAAAACATGTGAAGTAATCTTCTTCTCCCCTTCTGGAAATTACAGTGAGCTGTGAGGGCAATGCCGCTCAACTCCATTTGTTTGCCAGGAATGTCTCTAGCTTTTTGTTGCCACGGGAAGTTTCAGATAATGACTTGTTATTCCTTCAAATTTCCAAACATGTTTAAAATATTTATGAAATGGCAAGCTCAACATTGATGATGTTGGGATCTATGGAGATCCAGAGACGCGGGCACTAATTCTGACTTTGTCACTTAAGAATGTAAATATGTGGTACCTATCCATGTTCAGTTACGTGTTCCTCTATCCTCCCTATTAGCTATTTGCTAACAGTGTCCCGATATGATCTAATGTCTCTTACACACTAGCGGTTATGTGTTCTTGAAGCTGTCTTGTCACCTTTTCCATTATCATTCTGTGGAACAGAGAATTGGAAATGTGGTAGTGTGTTCTATCTGTAGAAGGTCTTTTGAGGAGGAGGTCAGAACTAGGATTACTCCATAGGGGAGGGTAGCATTTATGTGTGTTTTTCGCCCGCTGGAGGGGTGGGGGGAGATGTTTGAAGCCGGATAAAGAGCAGGGGAGCCTAGGTGAAGTGGATGTAATTATTGTTAGTGCCAGATTTAGCACTTCTGCCACCTCTAGAGGTTTGATTTTAGTGAAAACAGATAATAATGGAGGTGACAAGACATGCGAGCTGGAAGGTCATTCTTGGGTATTGGAAACAGAGTTGTGGATTTTGGACATTTGGACTCAAAGAATCCAAGTAGGTCTTCACTATGCTGCTGAGACCTGCATGGGTTACTTTTCAGAGAATTTGAATTACAAAATTTTGGCTAGGTACTGAAAGTTGACTTCATTTTATTTTGTGTGTCAATAATGTAGGCCTCTAGTGGTGTTCTTGTAGCTGCTTTTGTGCCCTGTGCAGCAAGTTTAGTCCTTTTCAACCTGGAGCTCATCAACCCCGAGCTTTTGCCTTTACAATCCAGATTATGATTGGCAGGTTTTGGTCTCATCATACTGTCCCTTTTCCATTTCCATTACAGACCAGTGTTGCCATCAGTCAGTTCAGCAACTACTCAAGAGAACCACTGTATTCGTTGGTTGGATTGCCAGCAGGGATATTTTGGCTTTGGTTGTCATTTCCGTCCAAGTAATAGATTTGTAAATTAGGTTTCGCAGTTTGTTGGACACGAAACAGTATTCCAATCACATCTGAAGATGCATGGCCATGCTCAAGGTTTTAAGATTATAAGTGGGTGATAGATCCAAGATGTGCCTGCAGTGTGTGTGTCGGCTCACTTTCCACTTGGAGGAAACTTGAGGCCTGCACATTGCTCAGTAGGCCTATCCCAAATTAAAATATCTCATAATCAAGATTTTGTTGGCATGCCCCAGAGCGGAAATGGACCACCAGGAAGTACAGATACTGACAGAAAAACAATACATTTCAGTTTCAAGGGCAGCCATAGGGCACCTGGAGAACAAAACACCCCTGCGTTGTTGCCAGACTCTAGTTTCAGTTTGTGGAAACTATTTATGGATTTTACACATTTTAAGATTAGCTCCAAAAGTGTTATTTTTGGCAATAAAGATTGTTAGTTCTGGGCAGTATTTATTTTTGGAACTGAGACTGTGACTCCATTTTTCTGGTAGGCCTCACGAGCAAAAATGGGAACTATCATAGAAACAAACACAAATAAATGTTAAATATGGAACTATAGCCCTTCTGTTTACCTCCCCCTATACTAAGGTTTCCCTGTTAATTATTCCCTAGCAAATAAGCGACATTTACGCAATTTATACTGACTTATCTTTCTGTTTCTGCCACAAATACATGTACAAAAAGCACATTTATGCTGCTTTTTATTAATTTAAAGCTGCTCATTAGTTCAGGACACGACAGAATCACATAATTAGTTAATTAGGATTGCAACATAAGCAAAATTAGTTTCCCACGTGTACTTGTGTAGGTGCAATGTTTATTCTAGGTTGGTTAATTTCACACATCATTCCATTAGTTCAAATTATGGTTATGGAAGTGTAATTTCACAAGGGGTATACAAAATTTTGTTTCTCCACCTTGCTCCATCACCACTAGAGATCATTTAACAGCGGTGGTAGCTCAGCAGACTTTATTCCCTCATTTTGCACTGGGAACTGTTTACCACTGCCAATAAAAATGTGTGCACTCATTTACAGAAGCAGATATCATGCCAGTGCCTTTTTTAACTGTGTACCCTTAATTATTCATGCCATATATCCAAAGTGTGGCTGACCTAGAAATCAAAGGAACAGAGCTCGCAACAGGAAGCGAGATATACGTGTGATGACTGATCAGGTGAAGCAAAGCAGAGAAAAGTAGGCCACTGGGAGACAGAGGCCCTCCGCCTACTCTATCTAAATATAGTTCCCTACACCAAACACTGCACCATTTATGGTGTCCTTCTCCCACACCAGTGCAATGCACACTTACCACTACTGTGGTGCCAGAATCACTTTCATCAGATAGAGTCCCCTCATTGTAACACTATTCACATATATCTAAACAGCCAGAGTGATCGGACCACAATCATGTGCAGGATTATGTGGATTAAAATAAAAATCTCTACCGAATGCAAGGCCAGGATTTCACCCAAGCCGAAATACAAACATGACTGTGGTTGCAGACATATCCAGCCTCCCTCACCCTCAAATGAGGGTCTTTTGGTTGCCACGGTGAGAAATCTCCATCCTCATGGTGCTGAGCTCTGTGCTTTCAGGGTAGCCGCTTCCATAGTTCAGTGCACCCGCCCAACAAAATGTCTTGTTTCACACATACACACTCCTAACTAAGGAGGTGTTTTATTTTGTAACAACCAATAACATCTGCCACACTATGTCTATTGCCCCTATCTCTTTGTCTTTTAATGAACTGTTTCACAAAATAGATTGAGTACAGATTTGTTGTCTTTTTATATATGTAGGTATTGTATTGTTTTTGGATAAAAGTGCTTACCGCCCGTTACCTATGGTATATACAACACAATTGATGTATAGGCACCTATATCTAGATATATGGTTTTTTGATTATCGCTTTATGATGTTTTTTTAAAAAAAACACTTTAAAAAAAACTTTAATAAAAGAAGAATGAGCATGTTTTAAATAACTGTCTATTACGCCCTTTTTTGCACTGAGCTTGGGTCATCCCCCACACTATGTCAAATAAATTAATGTAATTTACATGTTCTTTACTGTCTAGGAAAGTTCTTTTCACACATTGGTAATCCCTGACCTAGGAGTTCTAGCGTTACACAGGGGGTCCTTATTCCTCACATTGTTTTATTTTGTAATATCTGTGTCCCTGACATGCTGAGAGACTTCCCCAGCGTACGGTCATTTCTGTTTTTGAGACCTCCATGCTTTCCTTGACTGTTTGAAACAGGAAATAAAGCACATCAGAACCCCGCCCTAAATAGAATGGACATTCTGAGGTACTTAAATCGACAGCCCGAGTCTGTGGGGCCATCAGTCTAATATAATGGTTCAGCCGACTCTAAAAAGAGCTTGCAATCGTTTGCGACCGCGCACCACCCCACCAGACAATAAACAGCGATAATTAGATGTGTTGAACCAGGTATTCATCTAACCAAGATATGGCGATTTGGTTAGTTACTTACAATAACATGAGATCGATTCCAGGACGGCATCTGGGTGGGCTGGGTTGTAGGGAGGTGGGCGATAGATAACAATGCAGGGGGCAGAGAAGGTCGGCGAAAGTAAAAAATAGAATAGTACAAATTCACTTTTCAACGGTGAGTATTCTTTTTTACTGGAATTCGGAAAGGCATTTTGTATGCCACTGGTAGTCTCTCGCTGATTTCTAAACAGGGTTCGTTATACCTGATGGATAACTTCATGAGTAGTAGATGCATTGCTGTCTTCTAGCCAGGATGTTGGAAGGATGTGGTAGTCCAAGCGGAAAGTGGTAGGTGGGAGATGTTGATGCTGGTCTTCGTTAAGGGAGGGGCACACATAAATGGTCGTGAGGTCAGCCAGGAGGTTCGGAATTCAATGACTGAGTACAAGAGACGGCTCATCGCTCTATCTGGATAGGCCGGAGAGGATGAAAGCATGGGGGTTAGAGGGTCTTGGGAGCTAATTCATCGAATGACAAGGGGTCCCTACACTGCTCTCTTAGCTTCTCGGGTGATCGCTCTGGCTTGGGTGAGAGGAGAGATTGCGAGTAGGGGAGAATAGGCAAGATTTATGATTGGAATTGCAAATCAATTATTAATGGACCAAAAACAAAAGTTTTCATCATAACATTTTCATTTTTTTAATACCTGCATAATGTGTGCACTTAGGTTCCAAATGTATATCACATTTTTACACTCAAATACAAATGTTTTAATAAGCCAACTATCGGAAAAAATATAAAAACTTAAGGAAAATAATTTGTTGTTCTCAGTACGATGTTGTGTATGAGAACATCTATCAAATGGACATAGAAATCAATTAGGGACCACGAATAATCCACATATCCCTTCAACTAAGAAACAACTTCAACTTCATCTCCACAGTGACAGCTCATATGTTCACCTAAGAAGAGGGAACCAACAGAGCATCCGTAGGTTGTACTGTGGAACGCAAATTTAGTGACTTTGATAACCTGCCCCTACCCGGCCTGTGCCTTCCATGTGCCACTCTTAAATCAGATAAGGCCCTATGGAGCCAGAGAGTTTTGAGAGTCCTTCTCTACAAAAACTAAAAAGAGTGAGATAACCTTTGATATGGTTTTGTGGATGTTTATTCTCCTCTCTGTCCTTGGGTTGGTCAAGTGCCGGGGATTGGTGCTGTACATGGAAATATAGGGATGCAATACATCAATCAATATCTCCTAGCAACAACTGAGGCTTAATGTGACCTTTATAATAGGGTCGCCAGTAAGTAGGGCTGGATTGACTTGTGAAAGCAAACTATACCAGAATGGTGACGGATGACCTTTGTGATTCCGCCCCATCAGGCTCTGGCAGTGATAATGAGAGAGTGTAGAAAGGAAAGAAGGAGAAAACATACTCGCCACTCCTACTGATTTAGAAGCCACGAGGTGCTGCTTTTTCAGCAAAACTACAGGCCACATGTATATTGGAGTTTTATCCTCCTGCTTTTGGGAAAGGTGTGTATTGAACCTGTTATAAGATCAAAACCAGCTCCCTTAGTAGAAAGATAGTTACCAAAAGCCGGACAGTATCTTGAAGGGAATACCTCGCAGCGCAGCCGCGACTGCGTTTATTGACTGATAATGCAGCGCTGTATTTGGTATTCATCCTGGTAAAAATGAGTGTTAGAGGGGTTAAAGTGTGCCATTTCTGGTTATGTTATCATTATGGTAATTGGTGATTTTGAAAACGAATAAATACTACTTCTTTTTGAGCACAAAATATTGGTAAGCATGAGAAAAAGAAGTGAGAGTGACAAAAGGAAAGATGGGGAAATAAGAGCAACAGAGAGAAAAAGAGAGGCAAACAGGATGATTAACTTTTGTTTTAATTCTAGAACGTGCTGCCACCGTTTGGCAGGGTTTTTAATCACATGTTATTATTACGCAGTGTAATGGTACTCGATTTATTGACCTAGTAAGGATGGAAGGCTGAGTCATTCATCAAACCAAGATTCAAAACATGCAACCTGCAGGTTAACCACTGATCTCTTTAACACACTTTTTACAATTTGAGTTATCTTACCACGGGTGTATGGTACCGCAATACTGGGAACTTTAATACTGTGCTACCATTATATCGCAGCAAAAACAGTGGCGGCCTTAGGCATGTGCAAGCTGTGCAGGGCCACCAAACCCCAGGGGCCACCACGCCAATATATATCCTTAATATAATAATCCTCTGAGGATGGATACATATAAGGGTGGCGGCCCCTGGCAGAAATTTGGCGGCCTCCAGCTCTGTCCTACTTCCAAACACCCTGAACCCCCCCCCCCCTCTTCACTGGCCTCCGCACTCTGCCCCGCCCGGACCCCCTCTTCCGGGGCTTCCTACCTACGCTCCCTGCCCAGGGCCCCCATGAGCCTAGAGCCCCCCTGGCAAAAATATTGACAACTAAAATATCCAAAATATTGACAAGGTAGGTATACATACTACATGTGTGTTTACTATATATAACTCGACATATGTACCTTTATGTATCTTCAAGGCAAGAACATATGGAGTTGAGAATAGTAAACATGGCTGTCATGTTTTCAGTAAACAAAAGCCAAAACAGGTAGCATTACCAATACTCGTTCTAAAAATGAGTTGTTTTGGAAGCTGTCTTTTTTAAAAGCAGTCCAACAGAAAACTTAGAGAGAAAGGAAGTAAATCTGCTTGCCTCTCCTCCTCGTGACCAATCAATGCAAACAGTAGTATATGTTGTATGTATTTCATACAGAATTAATTTTCATTTCGTTAAATAGGTACACCGTAGAAGCAATCATAATGTAAACATCCAAAGTAAAAATAGCAAAACCAGAAACAGTATTCTAAATAATTGGCAAATGTCTTCTCTGGGACAAAAATTCCAGTAGTTTGGAAAAACACAGACGAATGTGTCTTCCTTCCAAAGAGCAAAATGTGAAACGAGAACAGATAGGGGAAGCAGCTGCACTGCCAATGCCATTATGCATAAAAAAAGATAAGTGGAGAAACGAAAGAGGAAGTAGTGAAAGTTATAGAGGGACGAAAAAGGAGTTTGCACTACATAGGCCAAGACATGGAAAGCAGAAATAAAACAAAAATATAAATTCAATCCAGAAACCAGCATGAGATCTTTCAAAAATGTACTAAAGTTTACTAAGTCCCGAATGCAATATAAGTCCAGCAGTTTTTTATGCTATATGTTAAATCCCTTCTCAGAAGTTGTAGCAAAACACATTCTGCTGCATTCAGCAGACACTGCAGGCGAGATCTGTATCTGCTAAGAGCATTCCCTAGTCTACAAATCACCAGAGAAAAAGCGAAATCCAAATGGGAACTGTAGTGTTTTTTTTACAGTTCTCTATTGGCCCAAATTCGTTAGAACTGGTCTATTAACTGCTTTTTAAAGCCAGGCTACTACAAAAAAAGAATATCAATGTATTTTAGTAAAATGTAAAGGTAAACATATTTTCTCATTTTGGCAGCATCACATCCAGTCGAAGTGTTTGAATTCTCAAGTAACACTGAATATCAGGATTTCACAGAATCTTCTCTTTGTAGCTTTATTGACAGTAATTCAGCAGCCGTAGATGGCATATTTGGGGATCCCCAGCATCTTACATTAGCCATGCAGGAAAACCAGGCCTCCTAAACTGCCGTAGACACAGGAGCATTTGCTCTGTCTGGGAGCACCATCAGCCTGAACTTGTTTGTTCATCTGCTGTTCTCCAGCTCTTGAATCTCTGTGTCCAGCACCTCATGCCCCTATATTTTCTTTGTGCATATTGAATATTTGTGCTGGATTTTAGAGGTTAAGGTTTAACACTGTGAATCATGTACTTGCTTAGATTTCATTGTATCTACTCAGACACTTGAAGCTTTGGGTAGTCTAGTTTGAAAGGCTGTTATATCATCTCATCTTTCAGACTTTTTTTGATGTATACTCTACTAGACTACACATAAACACTAGTTACTTTTCTTTTAACATATGATCAGAATCCGTCCCATGCTGGCACTCGCCACAGACTTCAACACTGTTGATGCTGATGATGATTAAGCAGACAGATCTTAGGCTATTGCTCTCCACCCATTAGTTCATGCATCAACCTTACGGCTTACCTATGCACAGTATTTAACTGCTTTACTTACATTTTGTCTGCCCATAATCTCCAGTACCATTTTGATTGAGTTCTTTGTATGTATATATTGGGCAATGAAACACAAGTGATTGCATCAGACGCACATGAAATAATGTACTTTATTTTATTGGAGCCTTTATTTAGCACACACACTTGTTAGAATGGATTCAAACTGCTTCTGTTTGCATCAGAATATTTTACGTCTTTGCGTAGTTGAAAACAATGTTGGTTGTAGAATTATCAATGTGCCAAGAGTCAGGTGAAGTGTTCTAAGCATGGTGTGGCAGCATTGATGCACTTAACCATATGTGTTGAGTAAAAGAAAAGCTTTGTGCACGCACATGCCTGCCATTAATGTTTTTTAAATATATTAGTTAAAGATGTGAGAAGAGCCATAATTTTAGTACTCTTGGGAATGCGTATTCTTGTCAGTGGAGAGGTCCAGATCTTCATTATTTTAACTAAGGAGAAGTATCCCTTTGTAGGAGACTGGTATGAGGCAAGTACAGATAGAAAAGAAGCCAGTCTGGATCGAAGTTGTCTAACTTGATCGTGTGTCTGGACATTTTGTTGGTGACAGAGAGGTCCTGAGCAATGAATAGGACAATGAACAGCCAGCCATAAGAAGCCAGCTTTTTTAGAGGAGCTGGCTGGGAACTACATAGTTCTCTTTTTAATTACCTCCACTCCCTGAGAACATAAACTGTGACAGGCTGGGGTAGTCTTTTGTCTGAGTGGGCATTTTAACATCATACTTTCCATAAATATAAATTCGTCCTTGAGTGCAGGCGTATGGGTAATAGGATGGTGCCTTGTTCCTTTGTTTCAGACCCACTTCCTGTTTAATTACTTGTTTTCACTTCAAGCCCTCTGCTTTCTTAGACTTCAAACTCTAATTTGCATTGGTTTAAAGGCTATAAATAATGACTGGACTATATTTTGCAGCCACAACCCATGCCGGTAAGAGCAGTGGGCGGTGGGGCTGTGTGTGGGGGGAAAGGGGGCGTTTCGGCAGATGACGACGGAAAATTAATTATTTATTTAATTTTACCTCATGGTCATCTTTCGAATTCCACGCCCCCCAACCCGGCCTCACCACTCTTACCTGCACAGGCCGCCGCTGCTGATATTTCGTACAGTTTGCCTGGAAGTTACAGTAATCACTGTGTAAACGGGTGACTGCATCTACAAGAGCAACCCTGGAGGCAGAAGGAGGATGTCACAGAGAAGGTATGGATTATTGTGTGGATTTGGGGTACACATGATTCCTTCAATTGTAAGGCGGAGAGCAGCCGTGGTATCTGCCTTCTCGAGCAGGCATATTATTATCATGTTTCATTGTGAAATGATTATCTCTGCACAAATTCAAATCAAAATACATTTGTTAAAAAAATAACTGGGGAGATAAAAACCTTGAGCTGCAAGTAGAACTGATTAAGGATCTGAAATGTGTATTTATTGAAGTATGAACATTAAAGGAAAGACTTGAGAGAACAAGCACAAGAGAAGAAGAGAGCGAGGATCTAAACATGGCCACTACTTCCATAAGATGAAGTAAGACCGCAGCACTGGACTAAAAACCCGAAAATATATTCTATTATATTCATGTGAAGAACTCTAGAACTCTTTAAATATTTGCGTTGTACCTGGTTACAAGTGCTTTTTGCGAGTTTCTCCTACTAGCATAGTATATATATATATACATTTCCTTATTCGGTATTTCATAGTAGAAATCCATAAAAGAGACATTATCCATATTGTTACAGAATAAAAAAAAATCAATTACACAATAAAACTGGATTGCTATAAGAAATGGTTAAAAGTGAATCTCTACACATTTCATTGACATCGTTGTTCTGTGTTTTAGACATATTCCTCACAAGTTTTTCCTATGCCTATAAATACATTTCAGGAAATTGACAACATGATAGCAGGTACATTCAGACTCTGAAAGCTGGAGACGCAACATAGCAGGGCGTCACTGTCTAAAGCCCCACAGCTTTATCAGAGATAGCAGCCAAAATTTGCGATGGACATGATAAAACTTGCAAAACAGTACAGTGTGTATGGTAGTCTGTACTGATTTGTCATCACAAGGGCAAAGTCCTAGAGTTGGCTCCCAAGTATTCCTCGTTGGAAAGGCTACTAACCGATGAAAGAGATTTAATCTAAATCTTGTTAGTAGAAATCGGTCAAAGATACTAATGTCGAGTGTTAGGTAGGGCTGAATCATCACAGTAGTCTGAACCATAGTTGCATGGAGGACAGAGGCTTTCCCTATTTCGCTAGCGAGCCTTAGTCCATCTAAATGGCTCAGGGCCATTACTTTCAGATCCTTCTTAGATATCTCACTGATCTTTACTGGTGTTATGTAGTATGTCTCTAGGCCTAGGTCAGTGAGAAAGTTTCTAATATAAAGAAGCCATCTGATTTTCGCCGGGTGATCTAGTGCCATTGAGTCTGCCACATTTCCCTTGGTTAGCATGTTTTTTTCGGAAGTCCAAATACACCTCCACAGTAGCAATGGTTGGATTTTTGCCAGGTCCTCTATATGTGGTATCCCTAGTTCTATGTGGCAAGCATATGTAGAGATTCGTCTAGGTGCTGCAAGGAGGAATCTTAAAAAAGAGTTTTCTGCCACCCGTAGAGCGCTAACATCCACATGTCCCCAGACGCCAGCCCCATACAGTGCTATTGTCTGACATTTAGCTTTGTAAATTTTTAGTAGTTCCACAGGCGACCTTTTGCCCAATTTGTGTGAGAAGGTTATCAGGGCGGCTATAGCTCTCTTAAAAAGATGTTTTCTAGCCTCGACTGCTGCTTTCCAGTTCAGTGTTTCATCTATTGTGATACCTAGGTAAGGATAGTGGGCCGTCACTTCAAGTTTTTGGTTGTTAAGGAATATATCCTTAGGCTGTTTTCTCCCTGTGCCTGCCACCATTACAAAGGTCTTCTTAATGTTTATGTGTAGGTCAAGACTGCCCATATAGTCCGCGTACCTAAACAGAGCCTTCTGCAGTTCGCATGGGGTACGCGCCAGTATGACGGCGTCGTCTGCATAGAGCAGAGCGGGAATCAGGTGTTGTTTTGCTTGCGGGAGATCCTGAGCCCCCCTTAACAGCTCCACCTCCAAGTTGTTTGTATACAAGGAGAAGAGAAAGGGGGCCAGGACACATCCTTCCCTGACTCCGCGCTCCACTCCAAAAGGTGCAGACAACTCACCCTTCACACCAAAACGGACTCTCGCGGAAGCTTTGGAGTATAACTCCCTCAAGAAATCTAAAAGAGGGGGATCCACTCCCATTTGCGACAGGACTGACCAGAGCTTTGAATGGGACACGCAATCAAAAGCGGCGGACAAGTCCACATACACCATGTAGAGCTTTTCCTGTTTTGCGTGGATATATTTACCTAGGATCATAGATAGATTTAAGGCCTGTTCTACTGTGCCAAAACCTTCCCGGAAGCCAAATTGTAAGTCGGACAAAACACCCCCTTCCTCCGCCCACTGCTGGAGTCGCTCAAGGATGACCCTGCCAGCTACTTTGCCCAGCGAGTCCAGCAGTGAGATAGGGCGATAGCAAGTAGGCTCCTGGCGGTCTCCCTTTTTAAATATTGGGACCATGATGGACTTAGTCCAAGAATCTAACAACCCCTCTTTTGCGACTGCCATACACACCCTGGTAAGTATAGGGGCCCAGAGATCCACATTATGTTTAAAGATGTCCACCGGGACCCCGTCAGGCCCCGGTGCTTTGCCATTTTTACTTGCTTTTAGGGCCAGAAGCACCTCAGAAATGTCGAATACTAGCATAGTAGCGAATCATGAAATTGTGGATTTCTTCAGAAGTCCATGGAGCATATTATCGTGAAACAGCTTTAAAATTATTGCCGCTGTAGCGGCAGGAAACTGCCGCTAAAGCGGCGATAATGGGCTCAATAATATGCCCTTGTGAATTCCCATAGAAGCCCATGTTCTGGTGTGAACATGGGCTTCTATGGGAATTCTCAAGGGCATATTATCAAGCCCATTATCGCCGCTTTAGGGGCAGTTTCCTGCCGCTTAAGCGGCGATAATTTTAACGCTGTTCTTGATGCTGTTCTTGATAATATGCCCCCCAATTGCATAAAATTTGGATTAGTTTACAATGAAAAAAGGAATTTGAAAACATTGTAAAAATGTACAATACGTTTGATACTTCTGAATCAATCCTCTTCTATAATACAGATTTAAATAAAGAGAAAACCCGGATCAATAAATACCCATTGTTAAACAAAATGGACTACATTGATTTTGCAGTGCATTTGCTATAAAACTAGAGCAAACTGGTTTTCCTTCGACTTTAGCTTCACCTTTCCTATTCCCAAGGTGAAGAAGATGTGTTTGTTTTATTGTTTACTGTGCACGCATGGAGACGGTTGATATGGAGAGTGGAGTGACTACCACTAACCCTGTCTGATTCATTACTGTCTTCTCAATGTTTGAACTAATGGAAATGTCCTTAATGAAAACAACATAACATGGCACATTGTGCTGCACAGTGCGACACTCCGTCCAATTAACCCGTCCTTAAACACAGATTTAAATGAGCCCTTTTCCTAGTGAAAGCAGAGGGCTCGGTCAGCTGACAGCTCTGCCCCAGGAGATGTCCTTCAGCCTGAGTGAGCAGCAGACTGGAGTGGACCTACTTTCTGATGGATGCGTTGCTCAGGGAAGCGCCACGCCAAGGGACAGCGGTCATTTTAAACAAAGATTCACCTCTTGGCGACACATTGACAACAGGACCTGGTGGTGTAACTCTTACAAAACAAGTAAAAGACAGTACAACAGTTCCAGAGTAAAGCTAGATTGCCTACTCCAGAACTATAGTTCAAAAGTGTATTTTGACTACTATGACAGTCATAACTGAGCGGCACAACAATAGGTTGGCTGCTGGATTTCCCTCATCGCCGTGCTGCCGCTCCCTGGGGAAGCCCTGTGTGATGGAGCTTTTGAAGACCATGGTGACGGCCCTTTCGATGCGTGATGCCCTTTCTCGACTAGTTATCTCATTACGCATATAAAATGCCACATGTGACATCCCTTGGAATAGATCACATTACACAAATAAAATGCCACATCCCATGGAATAGTGTCAAGTATGGCAATCAATTGTATATTTTAGGTCCAGCATTAGCCAATATTTTTTAGTTTTATTAAAAACAAACGGTCTTGGCTAATGCTATGCAGTAATAATTTCTTACATTACATTAAAAAAAACTTTGAAATTCACTGAAAAAAACAAAGATTAAAACGGCGTTATAGGTTGGTGAAAATGTCAGTTTAAATGTCACATTTTAAACTAAAAAATACTGAGATTCACCAGTTTTAGTTAACTGAAGTAACTATAACTCATGCCCCCACCGTTCACAGTTTTATCATAAATTACGTCATTTCAGATGTAATCAGTGATGATATCAGTGATGTTGTAGAACATGTAACTCACACCCTGGTCACAAGCAAGCTCCACAACAGGAACAGCCTACATGCTGAGATCAACAGAAAACTCACCAGAAAGCTGCATCTCATTCTGCACTCAGAGGCCAGAATCACTCTCAGCCTCCCACGCCGCACAACCATCCCACTACAGTGTAGGAGCTCCACTAGCTCCCCATTCAAAAACAAGCACAATTCAAATTCCTCCTCCACACTTTCGAGGCACTTCATAACTCTTACCCAGAAATCCTCAACAATCACTTCTGCTTTCACAAACCGTCCAGACACCTCCACTCATCCAACCTCCTACTTGCACAAATCCTACGCATATGAAAACTAGATCCAGTTGTCGAGTCTTCACCTACATCGCTCCTAAAGCGTGGAAAAACATTCCGCTACTAATAAGACCTGGCTTTTCAAGTAGTCCCACTAGGCCCTAGGTGTTGCTAGACTCACACCTGCTCAGCACCAAGATAACCACCTGGGTGATAGGCAGAGGCGCAACTAGAGCCACATTTCGGGGGGGGGGGCTAAGAATTTTTTGGGGGGGGGCTGAAACTTTAAACGATAGGCAGAGTGGAGCTGCAGGGGCTCTTGAAAGGGGTGAAACATCATCAAAGCCTCATTAACATGCACATGGTCTTTTAAAGACCTGTGAAGTGCTCGGGTGCGGCTGTGTGTGAGCCCGGGAGCCGCCTGAGCCCAGGCTGCCACACACGACGGGGGGGGCTGAAGCCCTTTGATTCCAATGGGTGTTGCGCACCTGATGATAGGGCACTCTATAAATCTGCATAACATAGCAGTAATGTAATATGTGACGGCATAAGCAGTGCTTGGTGAGAGTGCAAGTTATAGTTACTTCAGGTGAATTTCAGTGTTGTCTTTAGTTTAAAATGTTGCATTAAAACTGACATTTCACCTAACTATAACTTTTGGGTTTTGTCAGTGAATGTCTAAGGTTTTTTCATGTAAAGTAAGATATCATTACCATACTTATATCATTACTTTAACCTTTATTTTTTTTCAGTGATGTTTTCTGGGTTTTTTGACATAAAGTTAATAGGCCAGCGGGCCTGCATCCAAACCTCCCTTTCCACCCAAGGAACGCGAACCCCCCCACCTGTCCCTCCGAAACTAGCTTCCTTGGGACATTCTGGAGCCTCTCGCTCCCGCGGGAGGGATCAGGAAAACAAGACCCCTCAGCTAATCAGACCGCTCGATTATTTCACATTGCATGCCCACCGGACTCCCAGCAGAGTCCTGCAAACTCTTAACGTCCACATATCTAAAAGTTTTGAACTTTGGTATCTCAAAAACGACTGAAGGGATTCACACTACATCACAAAAAGAATGCTTTTTTTGTAAAGATCTATCTTTTTGCCAAATTTGATGTCATTCCGTTAATCCATGTCGGCTATAGCGGTGTCTAAACTTCCCTTCTGAAATTGAATGGGGAATTTGTATTTTGGGACACCCACCTCATTTTCTTGGCCCCTGCTTGATGGACCACCTCGAAACGTTACAGAAAGGAGTTGAGGTGGATGAACTTTTGGAAAGTTTTTGTGAAGATTTATCAAACAGTGCCAAAGTTATTACCAAACCAAAAAACTATTTCTATGGTCACTAGTTCCTAACTATAACTTCACAGTGGTGACTGCAGACTATATATGTTCACTGGAAAAAAACAAAGGAAATATCAGATTTTAAACTCAAAAACACACTGAAGTGCACCAGTTATAGTAATCTCAATTAACTATAACTCATGCCCTAAAGTAACTATAACTCAAGCCCCCACCATGAACAACGTTGTTATCCATGATTTAATTTCAGATGGGATTAAAGATGTTATTATTACAGTCATTAAACATTTAATATGGCTACAAGCAGTGCATGGTGAGGACGTGAGCTCCAGTTACTTTAGGGCATAAGCTATAGCTAATTGCGATAACTGGTGAATTTCAGTGGCCTTTTTTAGTTAAAAATGTTATGTTTAACTGACATTTTTATCTAATTATAATGTCACTTCAACCTTTTTAATGTTTTTTACCATACCTAACGATAATGTCACTTTAACCATTGTTTTTTCAGTGAATTTCTAGGGTGTTTTTAATATAAGTCACTGTTGAATTATAAGAGCTGGGCCTATTAGCTTTGACCAGGAGTGACTATAACAATATCGAAGACAAGCACAGTGGCTTGTTCAAGGGATCAGCACATCAATATATAAAGATAAGTCTACTGGCTTTGTCTAGAAGTCAGGATATCAATATATAAAGACAAGTCTATTGGCTTTATTAGTAGATCAGTCGCTTAAAAATACAACTTAATATGTTAGGAATCATCATTAAAACTATAACACTCCTAAACCTTGTTTATTGTAATGTTTATCATCAAACATTTAAATCATTTTTTTAATTCAAAACAACATTAAACATATGTCAGAGTCTCTCTTTTATATTTTTCAGACTACATAAAGCAGCCATAAAACCAACCACAAAGGATCCCTATACTCCAAAGCTAAAGAGCAAATGCTCTAGCTCTGGAAATGCTTGAGCCATCATAAACATTTCCTGGGGTCATGTTCTACAGATGACAGGAAACATGCGCTTAATTATTTTTTAGTATATTTCGGGGGCTGCTGCACTCTTTGCGCGCCCCCACAACACCTAGAAACATGCTAGTGGTGCCCCTACTCATAATTGGGCACCACCATGCATCACACTATATTTAAATTAGCCCATGATGGGCAATATCGGGTTCTCATCGCCAGGAGCAGTTAATAATAAATGAGCATCTCCAGCAGTTCATTTATTATTATTTTTCACACTTTTATTTTACTTTTTATTTTTGTGAGTGTCATTCTCCCACCCAGGGCACCCAACAACATTTGTAAAGTTGAGGGCCACATGGGAAGCCCCGGGGCCCTTCAAACTGCCAGCTCCCCTGCCAGCACCCATCCTGGGTGCCGACCGGAGCTGGCTATATTAGTTAGCTCCCACCCGATGAGAGCAGCTTTTTTTCCTTCGCCCTCCAGGCGGGAACAAGCCTATGTTCCCTGCTCAGGAGAGTGCAGGATGGGAGTTAATTTTATATTCACTGCCTGCATTTCAGTGTTCGGAGGATGGGCACCCCGGTACATTACTGCCGTCTGGCTCCCAATGTTGGGTCCTCGGCCGTCAAATAGCTTGGGGAGGTGGCCCCACATCCTCTGCCCATAAAAAAGAGATCCACTCCGTGGGATGTAACAGGGCCATCAAAAGGCTTTGGAGGGGGACTGCATTCCACCTGTCCAATAAAAAGAGGTTGGGCCCAGGAGAAGGAGCTCCTGTGGCTTGGGGAGGGGAGCCACACACCAGAGTCCCCATTAAAAAGATTTTTTTTTCCGGCGGATGGGACCCCGGAGCCTCCAATGGGCTTGGGGAGTGCTGCATACTTCCCTGCCCATTAAAAATATATTTGTCCCAGGAGTTAGGGGCCCTAAGGCCTTCAAAAGACTGGAGGAGGTGATTGTACGCCCCCCCAATAAAAACAAAGCTTCAACCTCGCCTCCCCCTCAAGCCCTGGCCCACCCGAGGTGGCTTTTATTGGAAAAGGGCGGGAGTGTGCCCTTTAAAAAAAAAGACTTTACTACAAATCCATTGATTCTCCACAGCTCCGCTGTATAGTTTTAAAAAAGTCAGTTTTTACCACCCCACCGGGCCAATGGGATCAGGATATCCCTATCCTGCTCCCTTATATATTTTTAAATCTTTTACAAGGACAGGGTACTGAGTCTCAGAGTCCGAATGTTGTGGCATCCAATCAGATCTTATCTTTAGATCACTTGGGTCTGCGGATCCTCTGTGTATCTTTATACACATACATTTTAAACCTCCATTTTTTTTAAAACAACTCAACAGATTTACCCCAAATCACAAAAAGCTCATTTTCTAGGTAAAGATCTAGCTTTCTGCCAAATGTGGTGTCATTCTGTTCAGCAATGTTTCCTGTATCGCTGTGCGATATTCCTATGAAACTTTGTATAGGGAAAATGCATTTTGGAACACCCCTTTTTCTCTGCCCCTGCTTGATGGATCATCCTGAAACTTTCCACAAAGGAACTGAGGTGGATGAGACTTTTTGTGGAATGTTTTCTGAAGCTTTGTCAAACGGCACCAAAATTATTAGCAAACGAAAAAATGATTTTCGTATGGAAATGTGAACCTATCTATAACTAACCAGTGGGTAATTTTTCTTTTCTATACCTAATCAAAGCCCCTATAAGATATGTACACCAGACTAATGGATGAAGTAGGCTAGTTGAGGGGCCCTATAAGATATGTGTGTATATATATATATATATTCAAAATACTCCCTCCTCGTCAGTAGGAATACCAAACAATCCAGTATACTGAAAATGTATATTTTAATGGCACAAACAACGTGTTTCAGCTTTCGCCTTCCTCGCGGTCTAACATCCATAAACACACTTCCTTATTTAAATTCAGTAAAACAGAAAGCGGACTACATCACCACAATGTGATTTGTCAAAAGTGAGTAGAAATATGTCAGCCATCTTGTAACATTGTTCAAAATCATGAAAAAGTAAATGTTTTTTTCAGACACCGCATATTTTCAATAAATGCGCATCTATATTTACAATTCATTATACAAGCATGTAAAGCTCATTAAATAAAATGATTCAATACATAAATATATTGATAATGCTTTTTGAAAAATATTTATTTATTTTTTCACCAAAGACACGGCACTCTAGGCTTGGATTAATCAACGTGATTTATTTCATTTCAATGCTCGGACTGAGCATTGAAATGAAATAAATCAAGTTGATTAATCCAAGCCTGGAGTGCCGCGTCTTTGGTGGAAAATTGTTGCTTTGGGTCATGATCCGACCCCTACGCAGAGCACCAGTAGCAGAGCGTGCGGGGTCTAAGGATCACTTTGTGCTGCATATATATATATATATATATATATATATATATATAGATATATGAACCCAATCCTGTGTTCAAGTCTTTTAGAAAGCAGGCCCCGACTCCGTGGGATTCTTAATCAAGGGTCCTTATTTACAAGAAAAACGACCAGACGCGTTTCGGCGGACAAGTCCACCTTGCTCACTACATCTGGTTTCACCAAGTGTGTAAGACATATATATAGTGATACAATGTAACCCATTGGTTGTGAAAAAAACGACAAAACTGACATGTGACACAATCATAGACATGGAGGGTAAAAAAAGGCATACATTTGAAACTTCATGTATTGAAATTAGTAACAGTAATGCGTAAATAATTCTTTACATTTCAAATTAGTTTAATCCTTTTAATTTGTAAACCTCCTGTATTTTTGACCACTTTTAAATATACCTAATTCGGGATTTGTGTGTGTGTGAGGCCTTGCAAAACCTTTAGTATATTGCTATGGACGTGGAAGAAAGGTTGCGCTTTCTTTAAAGCCTATCAGCGCATGTCATATCTGTAACTTTCCAGCAACTGCATCAGTCAAACCTCGTGTTTATGGCGGCAGGGAAAAACCGTGAGTAGAGGCTTGTCCCCGTCGGAGGTGTTTGTGTGAGCATGATATAGTGGAAGGGCTATTAGTGTCAAGCTCCATCCTTGATCTGAGAGTTGCCGAGTAGTTGGTGTTTGCTGTACGGGTTGGGAGAGAGTGATAAAGGCAAGCGGGCGTAGTTAAAGCATCAGAGATACAATTGCCGTGGGGGGAAACAATTGCCGTAAAGAGAATAAAGGGTAAGGCAGAATACTGAACAACACATTGTAGTAATATCTTTAAAATGTTGTTGGTATTGCCCATATAGATGATTAATGCCTAGTGCAGTATGTGGCGGGCTATGGATGCCGTAGAGCACTTATAAAAGTGATTATTGCGAGTTTAGCCCAAGTGGGCAGAGTAAAACCCAGGAATAATTAATTGCGTTCCTCATGTCTAAAAGAATATATATACATATATATATATTCGGGTTCTGCATTAACCCCCGCCTAATTGTTGACTGTGTATAATGCTCCCTTTAAAAAATAAAATAAAATAAATGAAGTTCTGGTCAATTGGGGTGAAGAAAAAGGCTATGTGCTATGTGTCAAAAACTCATGGCACTGTGGTTGGTGGTGGGGAGGCCTGTCTCATGGTTAGTCCTATTGTCGCTAAGTGATAATGTGACTAATATTTACTAGAGATTGTGTGTGTGTTTGTGGGTTAAAAACTTGTTAAAGATGGTGAAGCTAGATGTTATGCAGGTTAATGGGTCTAATGTCTAGGCACGAAGAATTATTTTTGGAAATCTTTTAATGTATATAATGCACAATTACAGATGGACGCTGAGTGCTTCGTCAGCGTTGTGGCCATTAGGTATCTTGGAGTTTAACTGGATGATGTATTTAGACTCTAAACGTCTCAGTGCTTGTAGTCTGTTACCACCTCTTGGTTTAGGTGCCACATTGTCGATTACAAAGTATGTAAGGTCTTCCTTGTTCCCACTGTGGTGTGCATTTATGTGTCTGGCAAAAGGGTAAGTGGGATCATCATTGCTGATGGCGCGCAGGTGCTGCAAGATCCTAACAGTGACTGGGTGGATCGTACTCCCCACATACAATTTCTTACAGGTACAACTGGGCACATATACTGCGTGGTCAGTCTTACAGGTATAGTGTTCTCTGATTGTGTATGGTGTTTTTCTGAAAGGGAATTCTACTGTTTTGGTGTTGACTCCATGTAGGCAGGCCTTACACTTCGAACACTTAAAGAAACCTTTCTGGGCCTGTAACCAGTGCATGTTTTTTTTCATGTTTTTGTTTACAATGGGCGCATAGCTAACCAATTCTTGTCGCATTGATATCGCTCTGCGGAAAGTTAGCTGAGGTAGTTTAGCACTCGTATGTCCAATGATGGGGTCCATTTTGATGAGTGGCCAGTGTCTATACATGATTCTACGAAGGTCCTTGTGGTGTTTGCTGTAACCTGTGATCATTCTAGGAGTAAAAGGTTTTCTATCACTAAGGTCAGCTACTACCTTTGGTTTCCCCTTTAGTAGGTCTTGTCGGGTAAATTTTTCACTCTTTTTCTTAGCTTGGTCTAGTGTGTTCTCTATGTATCCTCTTTCTCTCAGCCTAGTAAAGAGGCTTTCTGTGCTGTCATGCAGGTCAGTTTCTAGACTACAATTTCTTTTCATGCGGAGGTATTCCGCATATGGTATGCTCTCTTTCAGTTTAACAGGGTGGAAGCTTGTGGCGTGTAGGATTGTGTTACCCGAGAGAGAGGGAGAGAGAGAGAGAGAGAGAGAGAGAGAGCGATAGATAGATAGATAGATAGATAGATAGATAGATAGATAAAGTAGGCTGTCTGAGACACCCTATAAGTATATAAATATATAGGGGGTCTCAGCCAGCCTACTTCATCCATTAGTCTATTATTACCTCATTAACATTTCTCCTCAGCCGACTACAGCATGGGGCAATGGGTCAGGCCACTTCAGCCATTGGCTAACTCAACTGTAAGTGTTGGCACTCTGCTCTTTCACAAGAAGCCCCTCAGCACACTAAGGGGCCGATTAGGATGGCGGACGGACCTGCGTCCGTCCGCCACCCCAGAGATGGAGGGACCGGCCGCAGGGGCAGTGGCGGTCCCTCCGTGCAAATTAGGATGTGACCGCCACCCTGGCGGTCACATCCTGTATGTTTAACATTGCGGCGGGTGCTGCTTCAAGCAGCACCCGCCGCAGTGTTAAAGCTGCATGTTTTACATTTACATGCACAAAGCGGCAGGCACCGCGTGATGCCTGACGCTTTGTGCATGTAAATGTTGGGGGTACCATAGGTACCCCCAATGTGCACTCCCCACCCCCCAACACCCCTGGGGGCCCACAACAGGCCCCCAAACACCAATGTCCACATGCTTTTCTACGGCGGAAAACCCGCCGTGGAAAAGCATGTCTCTGCCGGCATCCTAATATGGCTGGCGGTGTCTGATAGACACCGCCACCATATTAGAGCTTTTCCGCCGCGGTCGGAAGGCGACCGCGGCGGAAAAGCGGCAGACGGAAACATGACCCCCCCAGCCATCCTAATCTGGCGGAGGGTCTTTTCTGTGTCCGCAGCGGTGAATCCGCATCCACCGGGCCGGCGGTGGCTTCCGCCGGCCCGGAGGATGCGGATTCACCGCGATCCTAATCGGACCCTAAGTAGTTCCCTTCAGTGCAAAGAACTACTACTCTGTGTGCTTCTTGAAAACAAAACATATGTTTTCTTTTAGCCAATTTGTGACTTATTTTGCTGAGGGTTCAGTAGCTCCTCAACAATACATTTTTACAAAACATGACTAAATAAAAAAGCATTGACAAAGTCAAAAGGCTGACAGCAAATCTCAGTTATGTAGGCTTTGCTAGTGCTTGTTTAGGTATGACATTACGATTCATAAAGGGGGTGGTGATGGACAGAGTACCTGAATTAAGCAGAACACTCCTACCCAGTCAAAAGATCAGGGCTTGATCCATCACCGTTTTTTAGCTCACTGCACCATCCCAGCTCAGAACCTGGCTACATGCAAATTAGTCTGACCCTGGCCCAGTGCATCATGGGAACAGGGCAGACCAAACTACCAAGCCAATTCTTTACTGGAAATGAAACAAGCTTCCGGGGACCGGTTTCTGGCATTACAGCCGTCTTCGGCCCGGCTTGCTTGAATCCTGATGGTGCAGTGAGCAAGGGACTCACATCTGAGTATACCCTTCCACACTTGTAGTGGCCAAAACGATTCATAAAGGGGTGGCGATGGACAGAGTACCTGAATTAAGCAGAACACTCCTACCCAGTCAAAAGATCAAGGCTTGATCCATCACCGTTTTTTAGCTCACTGCACCATCCCAGCTCAGAACCTGGCTACATGCAAATTAGTCTGACCCTGGCCCAGTGCATCATGGGAACAGGGCAGACCAAACTACCAAGCCAATTCTTTACTGGAAAGGAAACAAACTTCCGGGGACCGGTTTCTGGCATTACAGCCGTCTTCGGCCCGGCTTGCTTGAATCCTGATGGTGCAGTGAGCAAGGGACTCACATCTGAGTATACCCTTCCACACTTGTAGTGGCCAAAACGATTCATAAAGGGGGTGGTGATGGACAGAGTACCTGAATTAAGCAGAACACTCCTACCCAGTCAAAAGATCAGGGCTTGATCCATCACCGTTTTTTAGCTCACTGCACCATCCCAGCTCAGAACCTGGCTACATGCAAATTAGTCTGACCCTGGCCCAGTGCATCATGGGAACAGGGCAGACCAAACTACCAAGCCAATTCTTTACTGGAAATGAAACAAGCTTCCGGGGACCGGTTTCTGGCATTACAGCCGTCTTCGGCCCGGCTTGCTTGAATCCTGATGGTGCAGTGAGCAAGGGACTCACATCTGAGTATACCCTTCCACACTTGTAGTGGCCAAAACGATTCATAAAGGGGTGGCGATGGACAGAGTACCTGAATTAAGCAGAACACTCCTACCCAGTCAAAAGATCAAGGCTTGATCCATCACCGTTTTTTAGCTCACTGCACCATCCCAGCTCAGAACCTGGCTACATGCAAATTAGTCTGACCCTGGCCCAGTGCATCATGGGAACAGGGCAGACCAAACTACCAAGCCAATTCTTTACTGGAAAGGAAACAAACTTCCGGGGACCGGTTTCTGGCATTACAGCCATCTTCGGCCCGGCTTGCTTGAATCCTGATGGTGCAGTGAGCAAGGGACTCACATCTGAGTATACCCTTCCCCACTTGTAGTGGCCAAAACGATTCATAAAGGGGGTGGTGATGGACAGAGTACCTGAATTAAGCAGAACACTCCTACCCAGTCAAAAGATCAGGGCTTGATCCATCACCGTTTTTTAGCTCACTGCACCATCCCAGCTCAGAATCTGGCTACATGCAAATTAGTCTGACCCTGGCCCAGTGCATCATGGGAACAGGGCAGACCAAACTACCAAGCCAATTCTTTACTGGAAAGGAAACAAGCTTCCGGGGACCGGTTTCTGGCATTACAGCCGTCTTCGGCCCGGTTTGCTTGAATCCTGATGGTGCAGTGAGCAAGGGACTCACATCTGAGTATACCCTTCCACACTTGTAGTGGCCAAAACGATTCATAAAGGGGGTGGCGATGGACAGAGTACCTGAATTAAGCAGAACACTCCTACCCAGTCAAAAGATCAGGGCTTGATCCATCACCTTTTCTTAGCTCACTGCACCATCCCAGCTCAGAACCTGGCTACATGCAGACCAAACTACCAAGCCAATTCTTTACTGGAAAGGAAACAAGCTTCCGGGGACCGGTTTCTGGCATTACAGCCGTCTTCGGCCCGGCTTGCTTGAATCCTGATGGTGCAGTGAGCAAGGGACTCATGTCTGAGCATACCCTTCCACTCCTATAGTGGCCAAAACGATTCATAAAGGGGGTGGTGATGGACAGAGCATCTGAATTAAGCAGAACACTCCTACCCAGTCAAGAGATCAGGGCTTGATCCATCACCGTTTTTTAGCTCACTGCACCATCCCAGTTCAGAACCTGGCTACATGCAAATTAGTCTGTCCCTGGCCCAGTGCATCATGGGAACAGGGCAGACCAAACTACCAAGCCAATTCTTTACTGGAAAGGAAACAAGCTTCCGGGGACCGGTTTCTGGCATTACAGCCGTCTTCGGCCCGGCTTGCTTGAATCCTGATGGTGCAGTGAGCAAGGGACTCATGTCTGAGCATACCCTTCCACTCCTATAGTGGCCAAAACGATTCATAAAGGGGGTGGTGATGGACAGAGCATCTGAATTAAGCAGAACACTCCTACCCAGTCAAGAGATCAGGGCTTGATCCATCACAAGCTTCCGGGGACCGGTTTCTGGCATTACAGACGGCTGTAATGCCAGAAACCGGTCCCCGGAAGCTTGTTTCCTTTCCAGTAAAGAATTGGCTTGGTAGTTTGGTCTGCCCTGTTCCCATGATGCACTGGGCCAGGGACAGACTAATTTGCATGTAGCCAGGTTCTGAACTGGGATGGTGCAGTGAGCTAAAAAACGGTGATGGATCAAGCCCTGATCTCTCGACTGGGTAGGAGTCTTCTGCTTAATTCAGATGCTCTGTCCATCACCACCCCCTTTATGAATAGGTATGACATTAGCCAATTCCCTATGATTTTACTAAAATTATTTATATTATATACTCTTTTCGGCCAGTCCTCTTCATCGATTGGTCTGTTGTTGTGCCACTCATTTTTGTATTCCGCCCACTGCAGAATACAGCATGGAGCAGCAGATCAATCCACTTCAGCCATTGGCTAACTTCACTGTGAGTGACAGCATTCTAATTTTTCACAACAAGCACAGTCTCAAACCCAAGTAGCTCCCTTCAGTGCCAGGAATTGGAATGGTAATGTAGGCTTTTTGAGACCAAAAAATGATTTTCCTTTCTGTAAATTTTCTGTTAATATTGGTGATTCCCTAAAACTAAAGTAATGAACACCTTGAAAAACCAAAGAAAAGAATTTACAAAGCCAAAAAAACTGTCAGCCAACTCCAGACCTATTAGCTTTGCCAATGCTTGTTGCACTCTGCATCAACTACAGATCCGTCTAATAAGCCTTTTCCCTGGTTTATTACATACTTGCAATGTATGTACCTCCTGCTCTCTTACATATCAATGGTGTATAAGGTTCAAATCTTACATAGTTGTAATGAATGTTGTATACCTGTGTCCTCTGCTCGCACCACATAGTTGTAATGCTTTCTCTGCTCTTTTACATACATGTGATTTGTATGTTTGATGTTTGTATATAAGAAAATTGTTAACAAAAATATTGTCTAACATAAATATTGTGGCCTAAATATTGTTTACAAAAATGTTGCTCTGGGTGTAGAATTTCTATTGTTGACTCCAAATGGATAATATTTTCGTAAATGATGTTTAGGTCACTAGACATTTAGGCAGAGATACCCGCTCGTGGCTCGTAAGGTTTCCATTGTATGGCATACCTGTGATACATGTGAACTGATTCCTCCAGCTCTCACACGCCTGTTGTATGTGCTTGTTTTCTGCAGGTTCTCCGTGAAGACCCTGTTGGAGAAGTACACGGCAGAGCCCATTGATGAATCGTCTGAGGAGTTCATCAACTTTGCAGCCATTTTGGAGCAGATCTTGAGCCACCGGTTCAAAGGTAAGGAGCAGCATCTTCACAATCCCCACTAATCCATCATGACCCTCAAGCACCTGGATACCCTCTCGGATGATTAGTCGCGCTATATAAATCCACTGATTGTTTGTTTGATTGATTGATTAATTGTGTGTGTGTGTGTGTGTCCGTACCCTGCCCCAAAATCCCAAATTGCTACAGTAATGTTGTGATTCATGTACTCCTGTGGATACCCTAGATAATGTATACATTTGCTGACAACGTTTGTGTGCTCAACTACTTACATTCATGGCAAACATTTCCTCTTCTAGCTCTTGAACACCAGAAGTGCCCTCTGAAACAACATATGTTTTACTTCTCTCCATGGATGCAGACAGTGAGAGTCTAATGATCAGTGGGGTAGCGGGTGCAAAGAAAGTTACTAGGGGAGAAAATATTCTGAAAGTAAACATCAATCTAGAAGCCCTTCAAACCTATCCAAATATTAGAGTCGAGGAAAGCTGGTGCATGAATCGGCTGAATACATCATTGCATGCAAAACAAATGTGCAGGCTGCAGGTAACAAGATCTAATGGCAATAAGATGTTTGATCGGTAACATAGCAAACACGATAAGATGATGGAAGGAGCACTGAAACCTTTCAGACACTCACCCCCCAGTCACTATTAGATCTGAGTTGAAGTCATCATTGTTCTTTTGCTCACTTCACCACCCCTGTTCAGGGTGCTTGTTTCCAGTCTAGGGGAAGACTTGGCTTGGCAGTTCAGGCTGGACTGTTCCCATGAGGCACAGGGTCAGACTGATTTACATATAGCTGGGTCTGAACAGGAGTGGCGAAGTGAGCTAAAAAAGGAGGATGGATTCAACCCACATCTGAGACTGGGGGTGAGTGTCTGAAAAGTTTCAGTGCTCCGTCCATAATCTCCTTGTGTTTGCTTTGTTCGCCCTAGGTTGGCAGAGTATGCCCAGACGTAGGTCCCTTGCTCACTTTGCCACTGAATTCAAGCTAGCCTGGCTGATATGGGGTGTTATTCCGATACCGGTCCTAGGATGTTTGTTTACGGTCCAGGGAGGACCTGGCCTGGCAGTTGGGGCTTGACTGCTGTTCCCATGAGGAACAGGGTCAAGACTGATTTTGTATAGCTGGGTCTGAACTGCGGTGGCAAAGTGATCTAAACAACGATGATGGATTTAACTCAGATCAAATAGTAACTGGGGGTGAGTATCTGGAAAAGTTTCAGCGCTCTGTCCATCATCTTATTGTGTTTGCATTGATCAGTAATGTACCGGCTGCATTTGCCAAGGAAACTGATGCATTGCAGGTGGATATGGTACTAATAAAAGTTGTTTCTTGAAGGAGAAGGTAGTACATGTGACCTGTACCCTAGATCCACAGCATTAAATATATGAACAGTTACCATGCTAAAACCTTTTCATGTTTCATGCATGATGTTGCTTTCCTGAATTATCTCAATGCTTCATCTATTGGGGTGAACAGCTAGGGTGCCAATGACGTCTGGTCTTGGATTGGCTGCAGACTCTACTCTCAAAGAATGCTCTGTGGATGATAGTGATACATTGTATTTATCCCTGTTATTTGACTACAGCAGGCACTGAAAGAGAGAACAGCAGTGGGGCATTGATGCTTCTCCCGTTTGTGAAAAGGGACGTTGTTTTCTTTAATTAGCTGTCAATCTGCATTCACTTCTGGCTCGCAGTGAGCTAGTAAAGAGTCCTTGAACTTTACCCCAGCAGTTGTGTTTTACTTTCGAGAACCTTGCACAGGCACTGTATTGGCTTTGTTATCTGTCCTTTGTCTCCATCTCTGGCTGGTGACTCTATGCTATCTCTTCGTGGGCATTTATCTTCATGCCTGCCTCAAATTATATATAGGAATAATTACCTTAATTGTGCCTAAAAGATTAATCTATCGTAGAAGATAGATCATGCCAATGTTTGTATGTAGTTTTGCAGTTTGATAGCTCTGAGAGTGTCGATGAGCCAATCAACAACAGTGAATGCACATACATGCATTATCACTGTTTCCTTTGTTGAGTACCTTGTGCAAAGAGTAATGGTCCAATTGAAGGCAGGGGCTTGATTTGACTTCAGAGGGGGATAAGAAGAAGCACTGAAATAATATCATCTTTTTTTAAGAAGTTGTACTTTCAAATATAGTGGGACCCTGTGTTGTTCCTCACTATCATCTGCCTATTTACAAAACTGAATGTTCCTCTACCAAATACACGAGCAGGAAAGAAATACCCCAGCGTGAATAAGAAAAGAAGCTTCTTTCCCCGTCACAAGAAAAAAGGAACCCGCATTCCTGAAAAATGCTCTGAACACAGAAGGAAGAGCATTGATCAGCAGATTGTGGCATCAATTTACTTAAAGTTAAAATGGTTTTGACCACTGCAATACCCCACGGGCCCTCCCAGAGAGGGCTAACTAGCGGAGACTTTATGCAAAAAAGCAGTGATTGTGAGTACGGTAGTGGGACATTGAAGATAGTGAGTTAAAAATACCATAGGAGTACCCAAAAACCGATAAATTCTGGGGTCCCCCTGGTAAGGATAAAAGCAATATATAGATTGTTAGCTCCTAATGATGAGGAGAAACAATTTAATGACGAGTGCAGGTAGTGTGGCTCATGTAAGTCGACATGTTTCATGCCTCAATGGTCCAGGAGGGATCCTAGGCCTTTTCATGAGGACTGAAATGGAAGTTAGAAAAGAGTATCCCTACTCATGGTTGAGAGTATAAGTGCTGTTATCTAATGATTACCGAATGCTATTCACCCGCAGTTGTAAGCTGAAAAAATACAGAGTAGAGGGTGAACCTAATGCGGTTGTCCTATAATCCAGCCTGAATGAGAGGGGGAAGATAATCAGATATTAAACATACTCTTGGTAGCCCACAGGGAGTCAGCAACACTTTAACGAAGCAATTGTAAATACACATGCTTGGAGCGCAATGCAAAGCTCCTATCAATAGTTGTGTCACGCATCCATAGGTGTATAGAGTGACATTGGTAACGAGTAATCGTAAAAAAGTGTAACATACACACATATTTGTTCTCGGGACCAAGGGTACTGGACCTCTCTGTGGCTCCCTGTCCCCCCTTATTGTGCATTATATATTTATCTGCATGCTCATAGGAAAATATCCTTATTTCATTTGATTGCCTACTCTGCAGTGTAGCCTACCTTGCACTAACCACCACATCATCTTCACCCTTTCGCGATTTTCCACCACATATTTTGAATTGTGTTTATACATTTGAAAAATTCAACCTATCAACAATGGTCAATAAAGAAACATTCTCTGGCCATGTTACATAGTTAGGTTTTTTCTGTATTGATTTTTATTTTTCAAAATTTGCTTTGTTTTGGGGTCAGATAAGCTTCACTATCGCCGAAAGTGCTAAAATGTAAAAGTATTCCAAAGGAAAGATTGCCTTTAACATACGTTTAAATATCCAGGCCACTGAAGACTATCAGAAGAATTTAATTTAGACTCTACATTCTTATTGATGTCTTAACTCAGCTGTGAAATGAAACTGGCCATGGACCTGATTTAGACGTTGGCGGGTGGTTAACTCTGACACAAACGTGGCCGATCTCCCATCCGCTGTATTACAAGTCCATTATAACCTATGGCACATAATACGGCGGAAGTTTGTGACGGAGTATCCCATCCGCCAATGTTTAAATCAGGCCCCATTTCTTCAAATTGCATGCCCACCTTCCTTTGGAAATCTGCCAGGATATAGTCACACACTGGCAGACATGGTTCTACATTTTAATAAATCGCATAGCTCTCCTATCGCTTCCTCAAAACAACAGGTTACTCCATCAGGCAACAAGAGTGTTGTTATCCTTTAAGTACCCTAGTCTGGTTCTTGCAGTAATTCCTGATGCAAGTCCTGAAATGAGCTTACCAATACCAGAGCTCAGTTTGTAAAACAAAAGTGCAGGGACTCAAGGTTTTTCATACTGATGCTGCTGAATGCCGAGGTTGCAGAGCAAGAGGGCTCTTCCTTCACCAGCCTGTGCTTACTGTCTCATTATCTCACTCTTAAATTGTCTTTTTTCATCCCTGATTTCTCGATTTGCCGATGTTTTCCTATCTTTCTCTTCCTCTTCCTTTCTTCCTTTTGCACCTTTCTTCATTTGCTGTCAAGTCTAATGATGAAAATTAAGTCCTGCAAAGCTGGCACTGGTTGGTTAGCAAGCAATTGAATGTCTCAGCAGTAGTTCAAAATGTCCATCCAAAATACTCTCCTGGAGCTTGTTACGAAGACCCCGAGTGTGTGGCTGCTCGTCTCTTACAGAGTTGTATTTCAGGTGCCACCGCCAACATCTGGATGTATGAGATTCTTTTGCCAGGAACTCATCAGTCTGATACTGCCCTTCCGTGGCAGCACAGAAGCACACTGCAACCCAGCTTTGTTGAGTCTCTAGGAATGAACAACAGATCACCCTTGCAAAAAAGAGGAGGGTCTTGTAGAAGGCCCCTGTGCTTTGTTCCATTGGAGGGGAGCTCGGCAATCATCGGTGAGGTGTAAGGTATAAGGAGACTGTGGTGCCTCCTTCGGAATCTTAATTGCAAACTTGGATTCGGCTCTGAAAATCCATTAGCCCCCCCCCCTCTCCTTGCCCCACCACCACCACTCCACTGCAGAACCTACAGACCTATCGAAAACTGTCTCACATTTTTGGTGAGTGTCGCTTCGGGGACTACGGATGGAAGCTTGTGGCTGGGTCTCACACTCTGTGGTAGGTGTGTGAACTGGAGACGGTGGAATCCTTACACACAGGCTGTGACTGAGTAGATTACATTTTACGTATACTACTTACTACAACATAAATAACACACTTAAGCTACATAGGACTCAGAGGTGGTCTCCCTCAGTGGTAAGCATGGAGGTAAAAGATTACAAAAAATGGCAGCTGCAATACGTGTTTCTGTCTGTTGCTGTGAGAAGGCAAATACTACACATATTCCAGCTGATCCTCCCATTGGGGTTCTAGATGTGTTGTTGGGACAGGTGTTAAAGTGCTGGTTGAGCTTGGAGCATCAGATATCTAACTATCACCGACCCGCACACAGAATCCCAGAACACAACCCGGGCATTGCCTTTCAGACAGCAAACCTGAATAATTCCAGGCCAGCTCCATAAAAGACCATGATATCAATGAACAGAGTATATAAGTGCTGCATTGCAATTGAGAATTGGTGGTAGAGCTAGCCACATATCGGATGAGAATCACACAGCGTATAAAAATGCAAGGTTCCCTGTCACTTCTGCTCCTCCTTTACCTTTCTGCACCATCTAGCTACATTGCCCTCTCTCTCTCTCTAACTTTCTAATGTTCTGTACCACATTTATCTGTCATTTACTTCTACTTTCTTTTCCGTGTCTCTTCAACTCATAGTTTCTCACCCTACCTCCAGAGGTGGACAGACGTAAATACAATGTTTGTTGAGATTTGCCAAGTGGCTAGTACATCTTAAATTCATTACAGTTGTGGAAAGGTCGGTCAGGTATCAGTCTTGACTGGCATTTCAGTGGCACTAGCCTGGAAGCATTATGTCCTTGACTGTCTCTTTTTATTTTGCTGTCCCTTTCATATCTCTTTCTCGCTTCTTACCTCTTAATATTCCCCTATCTCTCTTCTATTTATTTTCTCCGCCTCTCTATTTAATTCTTATTTTACCCTCACATTCCTTTTCATTCTCAGTTTAACACACCCTACCTTCACTTTTCCATGCCTATACTCTCACCCTCCCTTATTATGTACTCTCAGCCTGCTTGTCTTGCATTTGTTTCACCTCTTCCTATTGCTTGCAGGTCCTGTAAGCTGGTTCAGCTCCGATGGTCAGAGAGGATTCTGGGATTATATCCGGGTGGCCTGCAACAAAGTTCCAAACAACTGTATCAGCAGCATTGAAAACATGGAGAACATTAGTACTTCCAGGGCAAAGGTCAGTGGCAGTTTATTTATGGGATATAAAAAAAAATACTTTGGGAAGTAAATTACAGCCATGGATTCTATTTAACGTGCAGTTCCAACTAATACACAATTGATGAAGATTCTATTCCGTTATTTTGATCCACTATCAAAAAGTTTGTGTTGCCCCGTAAGATCTATGGTTTTTCGTGATCTTTGAGGAGCAGGGTGATAGGCAACCAATGAGATAGCATTCTGATCATTCCTACTTATGAGTTGTGGGCCAAGATCTGCAGAGAGTTTGGCTGTCTTTGACAAGCTCTCAACTTATTTAGAGAGTCGAGTATGTGACAATTACAAAGATCATACTGCACTTGACGAACATTCTCTAGTTACAAATCATGTGCTTCATTTGCAAAAAGCACCCCCTCTCAAAGGGCACCATCATTTACAAAGAGCATCATTCACTTACACAGAGCATCCTTCACTTACACAGAGCATCCTTCACTTACACAGAGCATCCTTCACTTACAAAGAGCATCCTTCACTTACACAGAGCATCCTTCACTTACACAGAGCATCCTTCACTTACACAGAGCATCCTTCACTTACAAAGAGCATCCTTCACTTACAAAGAGCATCCTTCACTTACACAGAGCATCCTTCACTTACAAAGAGCATCCTTCACTTACACAGAGCATCCTTCACTTACAAAGAGCACCCTTCACTTACAAAGAGCATCCTTCACTTACACAGAGCATCCTTCACTTACAAAGAGCATCCTTCACTTACAAAGAGCATCCATCACTTACACAGAGCATCCTTCACTTACAAAGAGCATCCTTCACTTACAAAGAGCATCCTTCACTTACAAAGAGCATCCTTCACTTACACAGAGCATCATTCACTTACACAGAGCATCCTTCACTTACACAGAGCATCCTTCACTTACACAGAGCATCCTTCACTTACACAGAGCATCCTTCACTTACACAGAGCATCCTTCACTTACAAAGAGCATCCTTCACTTACAAAGAGCATCCTTCACTTACACAGAGCATCCTTCACTTACACAGAGCATCCTTCACTTACAAAGAGCATCCTTCACTTACACAGAGCATCCTTCACTTACACAGAGCATCCTTCACTTACACAGAGCATCCTTCACTTACACAGAGCATCCTTCACTTACAAAGAGCACCCTTCACTTACAAACAGCATCCTTCAATTACATAGAGCATCCTTCAATTACATAGAGCATCCTTCACTTACACAGAGCATCCTTCACTTACACAGAGCATCCTTCACTTACACAGAGCATCCATCACTTACACAGAGCATCCTTCACTTACAAAGAGCATCCTTCACTTACAAAGAGCATCCTTCAATTACACAGAGCATCCTTCACTTACACAGAGCATCCTTCACTTACACAGAGCATCCTTCACTTACACAGAGCATCCTTCACTTACACAGAGCATCCTTCACTTACAAAGAGCATCCTTCACTTACAAAGAGCATCCTTCACTTACAAAGAGCATCCTTCACTCACAAAGAGCATCCTTCACGTACAAAGCCTATCCTCATTTACGAAGAGCTTCATTCATTTGCAAAGAACATTGCACACACACACACTCATACACGTGCGCACCCAAGTGCACAAAAGCACTCCCCAAAACCCAACCTACACACTGCATAGCATCACTCACTGCATTTTCTCGCTGTAGACAAACATGTTCTTTGTGCCACGTGGCCACTGGAAGGTGGTTAGGAGCCCTTTAAAATAACTTAAGATACAATAAAATACATTGTTGAGAACTCCACTATCCACTTACTCTTGTTTCAGTGGTACATCTGCCGTAGGGGCACGGATATGTGTTGTAAGTTCTATTCTGCTCCGAGGTTGCCATGGAAGGCTGTGTGGTTAAAAAAAGATGCAGATGTATCCATAACTTCTGTATGTTTCAGGGCCGAGCCTGGATACGATTGGCGCTGATGGAAAAACGGTTGTCGGAATACATAGCAACCGCGCTGCGGGACACACGGACGACCAGGTGAGGAACCAACCTCATACCACACAAACATGCATAGCTACATACACACCTGTCACAGCACTGGCAAGTCTCTCCTAAACCTGCCCAGTATCATCTGCTTGGGTGCAAGGACACCACTCTATTTCCTGTATTCTTGTTTGCAGTTTCATTGATTCGGCTGAATAACAAATGATCTGTATTTTCAAGGATGCAAAGGTGATTTCATAATTTATGGTACTCATTGTAAGACAAAGGTTGTCCAGCAGTCTTCTCAGTCTTAACCAAGTCATTTCAAATACCTCTTTTGCCATCAAGGAGCATTTCCCACTTAAATGTAAGTGATGGAGAGTCACACACTAATTTCATAATTTGATTCAACAAATGTGTATTTACTTTCTGTGGTTGTAGTTACTGGGAAAGCTCTTTTCACATCACTAAACCACATCACCTGTCTTTGCTTTGAGGTATGTAATGCTTCTCAGGATAGTTGCCTGTCCCAGGGATAACAGCCTCTATTTCTTCCCGCAGAAGGTTTTACGACGACGGTGCGATCATGCTGCGCGAAGAGTCCACGGTGCTAACGGGAATGCTGATTGGACTTAGTGCCATTGACTTCAGGTAGGGGCACACAGCATCCAAAGGTCCCAGAACATTACAAAGCAAGTGTTCTGAAAGCACGACCACATCTATTCAGCAAAAAGCAATTACACTTAGGACCTCACTGCAGAGAATTAGTCATAATAATAAAAATTATGCAATCTAAAATGCAGTTTAAATGCATTTTGAATTTCTTTCCGCATGGGTGGTCCTGATACATAGGAGCATTGGCAGTTCCACAGCAGCAATTGTAAACTTTTGGATAAAAGCTCTACACAACCAGTCCACCTGGGAGTCAGTTGTATATCTACATAGCACTCAATGCTTTTACACCATTCCCTCCCAGTCAATGGGCTGTAACTTTAAGCTATGACAGATAAAATCCTGGCTATGTGCAGTTACCATTTGGCATTGTTCCTTTAGACCCAATGCATATCTATCAGTCATTACCAGGGTTGGACCGGCCTATTGGGCAATCACGCAATGCCTGAAGGGCTAGTCTGATGGTCAGTGTGCGGGTCTGTTTTAGGCTCTGGTGGGTCAGTTTTAATTGTTGATTTCCCCATTATTACCACAAACACTGCCTATAGCAAGCACAAACGCGTGCATTCTCTCATACCCTGAAAAACCTCTATAAATGTGTCTTTACAAGTTCAAAACTGCCCTGATTTTCAAATGTGGGCTACTTTTTAGCTATCTGATTTGCAAATGGGCCTACATTTATTTTGGTGGCTGGGCTTATTTTTTGTCCCAGTCCGACCCTGATCATTTTATATGTATCCCACCCAGTTAATGCTCATATAGTATCCTGTTTGGTACTATCCCACCCAGGTCCACATACTTTTCCACCATCACAGCTAATGCTCATGTGTGATTCTCTATAGCACAACCACACCATGTGTTGATGCACAATTGTCCATAGTCCATCTAATGATGACTTAGTATTCTCTGTAGTTCCATTACAACTAATGTCTCACACATAGTTTCCTGTCGTTCTATATTGACTAGTACTCATACACCATTGGATCTATAGTGATCACAGGTGATGCTTATGCATACATTCCGTGGCCCAGTCATGACTAATGTTTTTACACATGTTACTTCTTATTTTGCGCGGCCAGTGTTCATTGACCATTTCCGTATTTCCTCCAAAGACAGTTCTTGTAGACTATTTCTGTAGCTCCACCACAGGCACTGTTCACATACGTCAGGTCATGGTTTTACCACATGTGTACACTGTTGCCTGCAAGTCAGTAATACAAAGTTTAACCAACACTTTCATCTTAATGATCATTTGTCCCATGTACTCACACACCATTCTCCATGGCAAATATTACAGTAAAGGGGTTGCAGGCTGGAGGGATCAAAATATGTGCACTCTCAATGAGAAGATCCAGTTTATCTCTTTCTCTTGCTCTCTGTTGATCTCTCCTCAGTTTCTGTCTGAAAGGGGAGGTGATGGATGGAAAGACACCTGTTGTGATAGACTACACTCCATACCTGAAGTTCACACAAAGGTAATGATTTACGAATTTTCAATCCACTTTAGCAGCCAATGAAAGGACTCATAGCCTATCTTCCTGCTGTTGCCATAGCATAAAGCGATCAGCTGTTAGTACTGCATTGCGTAAAGCGACAGCTCGCACATCATATTAAACCACAGAAGCGAGACTAGAGCATGAAGTGGTGCAATAACCCATGTTCTAGCTGTATTAAGAGAACATAAATGCAACCCCTCCGTGGATCTTCCAGCTACATCGTAGCATGAAGTGACCCACTGGTGGCTCTTCAAGCTGTGTTGAGGCATGAAATGGTTGCTGCAGTGGTAGTACGGTTGCATGGCGACCCAGCTGTGTGAGTTCTCTGCTGTCTCATTACAGATTTTAGTGAAACTTAGTGTTATTTTCCAGCTTTGTTCCCAGAAAATGATTATCTACCTCTTTGCCATTGCATCAGATTGCTTCAGCTGATTCCTTAGCTGTTTCATTAATGCGTAAAAGTATCCCTTGACTAATCTCCTAGTTTTTAAACCTGGTATGAACGGGTTCTTTGCTAATTTCCTAGCTGAGTTATCTAGGTGGGAAGTGACCCCACACTGTCAAATATATATTTAAGAACATAATTAAATGGTGAGCTCAACCAAGACTAAGAACAGAAAAACTCAAGGAGGGAAAGTAGTAGGAACCAAAGATATTGACTAGGAGAAGGAATGGTGTGGACGAAAGATGGTCAAGGCGATTAAAGATAATGTACAGGTGGAGAGAAGAAGAAAGCTCAGCCCAAGCCCTAGAGGGCAACATTAATCAGCAGTTATGAATCTGTGAGATCCACCCATCTCCCTGCTTCCTGGATCAGAAACAGAAAGAAAAATTGAGACCTGATCTTACTTTGAGGTGTGAGAATGTTAAAAGGTGGGATATGGAATGAACTGAGGTGCTTTCATGTCAATCATGGGTTCCCATCAGTGTTACAGAACAGCTCCAAATCATGCAGGAATAGTGTTCATACAAGTGGTAGCTTCATGCATGCATTGAGGAATTATAATTTTTTTTAAAACTCTTTATTGGTGACTGCAGTGAGAACTTACATTTATACCAGGACATGCGCATATCACAGTCAGTTTTTTGTTTTTGTTGTTTGTGTTACTATATTTAACCTCCTGTTTCGTATTGCATGCGTACAGTCTCTTAACAAAGTTTCATAAATAAGGAAAAAACAGGGCAAGTTCCATCATCGTCAGCTGTCAGTTCCTCACACTGACTACATCTTATAAGTTCGCCTTATACGGAACAGTATCGTTCTTAAAACAATGAACATCCTCCCCCAACTCACCCCCTTCCTCTGACCCACCCTCTCCTGGTTGCTTCAGAATCATCTAGGTGATTCTCTTAGGGCAAACAATAATGACTGTCGAGCTGCAGCATCAGGGTATAATTATCATGTGCACCTTCCTGTGGGGGTGGGGCATCCTCCCAGCCAAATTCCTCCACCCTGAGCAGACTATTGTGACCCAGCTACCTGAGGAATGATTGAATCCAATCCTTCCAATTTCAGTATCATCGCATCCCACTCCATCGCTATGGGTTGTTTCCCATGACCTCTCTCCTCCTCTCTCCTTAAGGCCGCACCCTCTGCCCGACCCCACTGTACTAGGTCCGATTGCCATGTAGTTAACCTAGGGGGCCTGGCGGACTTCCATCTCATCGTTATGCACCTAATCGCCAGAATCAGGGCCAGGTCTAGGAATTTTAGTTTAACCTTCAATGACTTAGATCTCTTACGTACCCCCACCAAACAATACAGGGCTTCCACCGGAACAGGTAATTGTGTAATCGTATGGAGTGTCTGGCACAGTTCAGCCGAGTAGCTCAGTAATCACGGGCAGGACCACAGCATGTGAATGAAATCAGCTTTGTCGCCTTGGCAACGGGGGCAGCAATGTGAGGAGTCTGGGAACATACGATGTATTCGCTTAGGAGTTAAATATGCCCTGTGGAGAACCATCGTCTGAATGAACCTGAATTTAGCATTACGTGATACTTTTTTCGGGTGCTCCAGTATAAGCTACCACGTCTTGTCTGTTAGTTCCGAACCAGTATCCTGAGCCCAGGTCATCCTAAGAGTCGTAAGCGGAATTGCTGCATGTTCCCTGATCCCAGTGTAGAGCCAGCGTACAAGGTGTCCCCCTGCCCCCATATAATACATCAAGTAGACCAGTTCATGTTGCGTAGGCTTTAGTCTTAAAGGTGCCCATGTGGTCCTAATATAGTGAGATACCGTGGCGTGTAATAGGTATAATCTTGGAGGGGCCCCCGTGATCTGCATGAAGGAGTCGTGGTCCAACATCGTTTCATCGCCAAAAAAGGCCCCCACTTCTTCAACCCCGTTTTCCGTCCAAATCCGCAAAGCATTTCGTGTAAGTCTACCCTGCGGTGTCGGAATGCCCAGCAACGGGATATTCGCCGCATAAGGCGGTACTGTGGACGTGTATGACAGGGCTTTATTCCAGCATGTTAATGCTGAGTGCAGGAGGGGAGAGCACTTCGGGGGGATCCGGGCTTTCGGTAACAGCAGGGAATGGAGTTCCCCACGGTCCAGGTGCTCTCTCGTAAAGGCAATCTCATGTAAGTTCCTGCCTGCGATCCAATATGATAGCCACTGGAGTTGGCTGGCATAGTAATAGCTCCTGAAATCCGGTACCTCAAGTCCCCCAGCCTGGTTCTCAATTGGAGTTTACGCAAACTGATACGTCTCCAACCAGTGCCCCAGATAAGGTTGATCAAGAGAGTATTGATTGAATTAAAATATATGTTCAGGAAGGATCACTGGTATATTCACAAAATAGTACAATAAGCGGGGGAGTATAATCATTTTAGAAATAGCGACTCTGCCCATTACGGACAGGGGTAGTAAAGTCCAGAATCCCACGCTACCGCGGAGTCGTGTAATGGCGCGTTTGATGTTCCCATCTATTTGGTCTTCAAGCTTCCTATATTCTTGTATGCCCAGATATTTAAAGGAAACAGGGGCTACCGGAATCGGATACGTTTCAAAACGGATATGAGCGGCATGCAGTCCTTCCCTAAAGAAGAATCCAACCGATTTTCCAGGATTGATTTCTAGGCCCGACACTATTTCAAATTGCTGAAAGATGTTGGAGATCGCAGTGTGATCTGCCTCTAGGTCACGTAGGTATATCATGATATCATCAACGTAAATAGATATCAAATGGTGAGTCCCCCCTATCGGGATGCCCATCCGGTCCATGGTGCCGCGTAGGGCCAACGCCAGAGGTTCCAGTGCCAGTACGAATAAAATCGGGGATAAGGGGCATCCCTGTGGGGTGCCCCTGTGCACTGTGTAGCGTTCGGAGACATACCGGCCTGTGCGCGCCCTAGCCGTACAATAAGCGTATCCAACGTATGAAGGTGTCCGGAAAACCGAAGCGTTTCAGCGATTCGAACATGAAAGTCCAGGCCAGAGAGTCGAATGCTTGTTTCAAATCGAGCGCCATACAGCTCGCACGCGGAAGGTCCTGAGGCGTGGCCGACATTAAGGCATGCAATCTACGTGTGTTCAACGATGTACTACGCCCTGGAAGGAAGCCGCATTGGTCCTGATGTATAAGTGTAGTGAGGTGAGATTGAATGCGCATGGCCAGGGCCTTGCTAAGGATCTTGTATTCCATCGAGAGCAAGGAGAGAGGTCTATAATTAGCCATGTCTAGAGTATCTCTGCCAGGCTTTGGTGTGGATGTAACCAGGGCCTGCATGGTTGATTCCTGTAATTGTCCTTCCTCGAACGCCACTTTGTACACCTTCTCAAGAACCGGTACGAGGATATCTGAATAAGTCAAGTAGAACTCTACCGGTAACCCATCCATACCGGGCGTTTTATTACGATTAAGGTTCTTGATCGCAGCACGTATCTCGTGCTGCGTAACAGGGCTTTTGAGCGTCTTTTGTGTGTCATCCGTCAGGACCAGGAAGGGAAGATCTCGCAGGAATTCGGTAATTTGTACTGGGTCCTCTAGGCCTATGGGCGCATAGAGGCCACTCAGATGGGCATAAAAGGCTTGATTCACCTCCACTTGCGTACAGACCAAGGTACCCGTCAGGTCATGTATTTGGGTTATGGTCGGTGGGTCTGGCTGATCACGTACCAACCGGGCCAGTAGTGTACCGGACTTATCGGCTTCCGTGTGTTGACGACGTAAATATTCCTTGTAATCTATCGTCCGCAGTGTTTCTAAAACCTCTGCATGGTCAATGTACCCCATCTGTAGGTCTCCCTTCTTCCCAGGATCAAGGCTTGCCTCCCGCTCCAGGGCCTTCAATCGGTCCTCCACCTCGCAAAGTTTCTTATGTATCACCTGCCTAGCCCCCACTAATTGTCCTATTGCCGCACCCCTGATCACGACTTTCATGGCATGGCATCCCAAACCACCAGGTTCGAAGAAGCAGAATTCCAGTTCTCTCTAAAATAATCAGTGAGAGCATCAGATAGAGATGCACGAAAGGGGGGATCCTCTAGGAGAGATGGGTTAAGTCTGCAGGTAGGCACGGAGTCGGCACCCTACCACAGAGGAGTGTAAGAGTTAAGGGCCTGTGGTCGGAGAATGTTTTTGCTAAATATTCTGATTTCTCCACTTTGGTAATTATCGATCTTGAACACAGGAACCGGTCAATTCTAGTGTGTAAATTTTGTAGGAGGGAATAAAACGAATATTTTTTGTGGGTAGGATATAACACCCTCCATGTATCTCATAACATCCAACCCTCAACCCAGGAAGCAAAGAGGTCAGTCAACTTGGTCGCTCCGGCGGCCTGTAGGGGAGGGTGTGACCTGTCCATACTCAAATCTAAAACCGCATTCCAATCCCCTCCCAACACCCAGGGTATCTCGACCCACTCTGAAAGTGCCAAACCTAGTTTGTGTAGAAACCTATCCTGATCATAATTCGGTGCATATACACTTCCCAAGACTATCAACCTCCCGTCCAGTGTACCTTTCCCTAAGATGTACCTGCCTTGGTCATCCACCTTCCTCTCCACCTCCACAAATGGTATCCCGTGACGGACCCATATAGTTGCTCCCCTAGAAAAGGCTGAGTATGTCGTGGAGTAGACCATACCTCTCCACTTCTTTCTTAATTTCTGAGACTCAATGTCAGTAAGATGGGACTCCTGAAGGAATGCAATCTGTGTGCGGTGTCTAAGGAGGAATGAGTGGATTCGATGACGCTTTTGGATTGCCCCTAAACCTCGCACATTCCAGGTGAGAAATTGGTATGTCCCTGCAATCTCAGCCATGTGTGTCCTCCATCTCATGTAAGAATAACTGTAGCCCCTTTGTATTATCCTCTGTATGAAGCAACCAGGAGTCCCTATACCCTGAAACCAAATCTAAAAACCAACCAAACTTGGCACAGCATTTGAACAACACTGGGCCCAACATTAGAATAACAAACTTATCATTCCAAATTATGGTGCATACGCCAATGGGGGGGTGGCCAAGCGCTAGCACCGTCGTTTCATCGTTCATGTTCAGTTCCTTTAGCTCAACGGCAGATCATCCCGGGGAAATAAGGATATATGGTAACAAGTGGTAAGGGAATGGGGGGAAAGGTCTTCAGGATGACTAGGCGGTCATATGGAGGGAATGTCTCATCTAGGCTCACCATCAATACCCGGAACTTTAAGGACAGAATCTAGATGTATATCTCCCCCCATCTCACAACAGGCATCCAATTTCCAGTGCATGGTACATAATGGACCAGCATAATGAATCAAACAATAGCGACTTTTTTTACATAAAGGATACCACTCATTTTGACTCTGTGCTTCTATATCAAATCGGTCCGCCATCGTCCTCAATTATCTACTATATCATCAGCAGCTCTGGGCGCGATAGTGGGAAATAGGACGGCGCTGTGATCAGAATCAGAATGAATCGTACTGTCCTCTGAGTCGGTCCCGATCTTCTCTGTGTCCTCACGGAAGGCTCCTGCTGTCGCCAGCGCTCCTAGTTGGTCCTTTTTCTGTTGCTTTCGCGACGGGCCAGAACGTCCACTCCTCCCACCGGGCTCAAGGGACCCTCTCTCCTCCTGGCCGGATTCGTCCTCCGGAGCCTGACCGGATCATCCCTGAGCAGAGTCCTGGCTCCCGTTTAAGTCCATGACTTCCAGCCATTCCTCAACATCTGAGGGACTTTCAAAAAAGTGTGTCTTCTGTTTGTGGATGACCTTCAACCGGGCAGGAAAGAGAAGTGCATACTTCAGCCCGGCCCTCTGTAGCCTTCTCTTCACCGGTTGGTACGATGAGCGCTGCTTCTGGACCATAGTGGTATAATCCAGATATAAGGATACTCTGTGATTTTCAAACTGGATAAGTGACTTCTCTCGAGCCCTCTGCAATAGGACATCACGGTCCCGGTAGTAAGGATCTTCACTATCAGCGGTCGAGGCGGCTGGCCAGGTCTGGGTCGGCCAGTCGGGATCCTATGTGCTCGCTCCACACAGAAGTAAGGAGACAGACCTTCAGTGGCAACATGGTCTCGGAACCATTGCTCCATAAAGTCCGCTGCACGAGTTCCCTCACATCGGTTCGGCAGGCCTATGACGCGTATAATACTGCTTCGGTTTCTCCCCTCCGCATCTTCCACCCCATCCGTCAGTGAGGTCACCTGTTGTTGGAGTTGTTGTATGGAGGAAGAGTGGTCCGCCACTGTCGGTGTAAGATCTGCAAGGACGAGGCTCTGGTCCTTCACATTATCTGCCAATTTGCCATGATCTGCTTTCAAGAGGGACAGATTTGTAGTTAGGGCCCCCAGCTGTTGTTCCATCTCTGCTCTGGATTCTCTTATTTCTTTCAGAATCAAGTCCAACTTGTCCGCTGGCGGTTCCCCAACATTGCCTGTTCCTGTAGCCCTGGGCGGGGTCCGTCCGCCCTCAAGTACACAATCAGCCCATTAATATCCGGGAGGGGTCCACCACTACCAAGCCGTCGTGTTCAGGCCTCTACTTTCGAGGCTTAGGCACCTGTTGCAGCACGTCCCCTATCCACTAATCGCCACAGGCTGCCATAAGGACTTCACCACTCCGTCTCGGCCCGCCGCGGGCCCTCGTTCACTCCTCCCGCTCTGGGCAATCTCCCAATGGTCAGGCACTCTCACGCTGGCTCCTGATTCACAGCTCTTCGGTCAAGGGAATGTCCGCACTCAGATCAGGTTGGAAATGTGGATCGCCGGGCACTGTCAGAATTCAGGGGGGGCGAGGGGGAAACGTTCCACACTCACCCTTTCTAGAACTCACCGCCGCCTTCTATTTCATCGGCCTCGCGCCCTAGGATTTTCACTGTCTGTGGGGCTCGACCGCCCCAGAATGGGGAGCAGACGCCATGGGCAGTTCCGGCCTCGCGGCCCGTCCTAGTCGCGTAGTAGTCCCCCTCCGAGCCTCGTCACCGCACCTCCAATCCAGCGGCGATGTCTCCACAGAAGCTCCGCACCATCCGGAGTCCCTCGGCCAGCAGATGCGACGGAGCGACCCTTCACCGGCACCTCTCACGGTCACTTCCGTCGAGACAGGCCGTGTCTCTTATCACTTACGCCCATACTCTATCGCCCGGCTGGCAAACGCGGGACGCCTCAGCAGGCCTCGTCCCATCACCGTTGCGTCTCAGGCCGACTACTAATATTTCCAATCATCGGACCTTCCCAGAGGCATCCACACCATTCCCTGCACCTGTGGGCGAGTCTAGGCTCCCGCAGGGGCCCAGTATCAGGATTTAATCCCCGGGTGACTCCGGAGCTCTATTGGCAGCCGACCGCCATCATTGAGAAATTATTATAAAGTATAACTACAAGGTAAGAGTCAGTGTGACATTGGATGGAATGGAGGGATGCATAGATGGTGGAGGATAGATGGATGTAGAGAGGGCTTGGGTAGAGTGAATGAGGGATGAATGAAAGTGTTTGGCGAGTGGAAGTCTATATGGGTAGGCAGATGCTGCACTGACCTTTATTAAGGATTTGCTAGAAAATACGTGAATGTAGTGAAGTGCATTTGTGAAGCAATGGATTAAGGTGAATGCATTAGATCGATGAAGGATCTAAGATGCAAAAAAACGAGGCAAAATATCTCACATGGGGCATCCATGTTTTTGCCTGAACAGAGCTAGTGGGAAAAATAATCTGTCCAATGTTTGTTGCACTGCTAACTGCAAATAGCTGTGCATTTAAACCTCACCATCTCTGACTTCTCTTTTGCTAGCTATGATTACCTAAGTGATGAGGAGGACCGGAGAAGTGTTGACAGCAGCACAAGTGAGGAGAGCACACCCGAGCACCCGTACATGCCGCTGGTTACAGACGACGACAGCTGGTACAACAAATGCAGGAAGATGGAGCAAAAGTTTCGAATTGTCTATGCACAAAAGGTACCTGGAGTCTTGCATAACCATAGTATTTTCAAGGAAAAGACAATGACCAAAAAGCTCTTTAGGCCATCTTGGATCCATGACAGCTTGGTTTTCAGCCTAGTTAGATTATTGCAGCTGTATCTAGAATCTGCGACTAAGAAGTTGGGAAAAATGTAAAACTCTGCTGTCTGCAAGATTCGCTGGCTAAAAAAGACTCATCATATGTGAGTTGTGTGGAGGCATCTTCATTGGCTGGCGGTGGCTTAATGGACCTAGTTCAAAGCTGCTTGCATAATGCATATCTTTTTTTCTGGTACTGAACGGCCTAAGCAACCATATGTGTCCCCATGCTTTGGCTTCTCTCTCTTGCTTTTACATATCCGTCATTTCTAACGTCCAGGTGGTCAATTGATTTTACTACTTAGGTCCCAAATGCTGGAATGATCTGATTTTTTTCCTTTATGTTTCATTCACATTTACAAATCCCCCAGGAAAGCACTTACAACTTCCCCGATTAGCAGATTCTGTGCCCTATTATTTATGTGTTCCCTTTGTATCTTTCTATGGTATTTGACAGCAAGGTGCCCTATTAGGTGGACGGTTGCTCCAAGATACATCCAAATCTTTGCCAGGCTCCATTTAAATAAAGGTATCCGGGCGAACTCATAACACAGAAATAAAAGACTTGGAAATATTATATATTTGTATTGCCTTGTATTTACTATACGTTGGAGATGGAGATGTGTGTCGCAGCGGCTACAGCGGCTGACTTCAGAGTACGGGGCTCACGGTTCGATCCTCAGCGCCTGCTCAGCACCATGTGACTCTGAGCAATAGCTCACCTAATCTCCCTGATGGCCCCAGCACCTTGACACCATTAAATAGGTGATATGTTTTTGCTTTACAAATAGGAATTTATGTGCTCAGAAGGTAATCATGTCTCCACCACAGTGACTAACAGTCATCGCTGTGACTTGTCCTCTGCGTGGAAGAGCAGCTGTGTTTTGCTGGAAGAGAGTAAGCACATTTTAATGGTCCACAGGACATATAGAAATAATCAAATATGGCACTTAAACATTAAAGACCAGAAGGTACCAGCAAAGTCTGGGGCAAAGATAAGACCACAAACGTATTTATGGCAACAAAAAATGACAAAAGGCCCTGTGGCCAGTTTTATCTTATAGGCGAATTGTTGGACCGGTTCACGATACCACTGTTTATTAATTGAGGCTTGACATCTAGTTCTAGAGACTTTACTATAGATTTTGCCAACACGTCTCATTTAGTGGGGAATACATACCAGAGAGGGAGATTCAAGGTTTCCTGTGACTTATGCTCTGCCTGCACTCTGGCGTTTGTCATGAGCTCTCGGTGCAAAGCTGAACAACACAATGGGTTTCTCACCTGCAGCTGAGTTTTCAGCCAAACAAACTGAAAACCCTCACCCAGAAACCCACCACTCAAAAATTAAATGCAAGAGTTCCATAAACGTCTTTGGTGATGTTTTTCGATGGCTAATATCAAGTCTCTATAGTTTTTTTCTGGGCACCAAGAATCCCATAAGTTGTGCAGAGTGGACCTGTTCTTTGAGAGTTCTGAGAACAGTTTAGGGCAAACTGGACTTGCACATATTTTTTAAGTTCGCAAGTTTTTGTAGGATGAGAGGAACAAAACGTAGAACTGGGTAAGCAATCAATAACAGTGCTTCAAGGCAAACAATCTTTAGGAGCCCGATCTGGAAGCAAACAGTTTGGAGTTAAATGTTTTTGGAGAGATGGTACTTATATCTGGAGCTCCCACTGAAGCTGATGACTCGACCTTTTCTCTCAGGAAACTAAAAATGTGGGTTAGACTCTGGGTGACAGACTACAACCAATGCTACAGTGAGCCTTTTTGGAGATAACCAACAGTAAATGAGGACACCATAAGGTTGAGGCATGCAGATGCGGTGAAGATGCAGATTAACCACAGATGTATTTTTTTTGACACATCTGCAGATTGATGACCTCTGGAGATGCTGTGGGTGATGATTCTGGCCAGGTGGCTGCAAGAGTTTCGTGGTTGAGTGGATTTACCCCCACATATATTCTCAGTCAGCTTGGTCTTGTCAAGATCTTCCTGGCAGGTAGGGGCACTCTTCTTTCCCTCACAAGGCAGTTGCACTACCCTTCTTCTGGTCAGGTCACTGCAGCCAGGCGCTGCAGAAGAGGTTTTTTTTCCAGATCCCACATGGAACAGAGGATCTGTCTACAGCAAATATCTGATCACCCTTGCATTGTAGAGGGCAGATGGAGCACAATCTAGTGTTCTTTGGGAGCCAATACGTAGTGTACTTTGAGTGCACTGGCTTCAACCCAGAGCCAAGCCAAGCCAAGTACCAGCTTTCCACAAATGTCTTCCTTCACTTGGGAGGAAAGGAGAGGCTGTCTTGCTTTTCCCAGGCTCTCTGAGGCAGAGAATGGTATAGGTGATAGTTATTCTGTCCAGACAGTATTGAGCCAGAAAGGCTCTGCTACCGGGTGCCAGGCAGCACCACGGGAACGCATGAGAAGTGGGTTACACAGTGCCCCAGAGAAGCCTGCTCTATAACGCAGGAAGGATGGTTCCCTCCAGTCCATCATACTGGGCTCATCGAGTCCCCAACGCACTGGAAAGAGGTTACATCGGAGGGCTTGTATCCGCCTCAGCATCAGGCAGGAGCAATGCATGTACCCGTGCCTCCATGGCAAAGGTGGTATCCGTGCTCAAGTATGTTTGGATTATTTAAGGTACATAGTATGAAAAAGCATGTGGCATGAAATATTTAATTTGAAAAGAAGTTTGGAATTCAATTTTTGGCCATTATTGGTGCTTACTATTAATATGTCTTAGCTTTAGCCGGGAGGACTGGAGGTCTGGAGTTAGAAAAATATGTCGACGTGAAATAATTGTCAAACAAGGCAATAACCATGGTCGAGACTTTGGTCAAGTAGATTTATGAAAGAATTAACAGTTTCTTTGTGGACATGCCATTGGTACTACTCAAAGTCATGTTTTAGGCCCTTCTAGAAGCATGACGTCGGCTGTCTGTAAAACAATAATGAAAGAATTAACAGTTTCTTTGTGGACATGCCATTGGTACTACTCAAAGTCATGTTTTAGGCCCTTCTAGAAGCATGTCGTCGGCTGTCTGTAAAACAATAATACTGCCTTAAATTATTGGCATCTGGTCATAAAATTCTGCATACAAGTCCCCTGAGATCAGCATGTGTGTTCCTAGTGCCTACATTTATATGCAAAACTCATAAGGACAGAACCTGCTCAGACTAGCCACATCCACAATCTTTGCGAAACCTCTGCCCTCGAGACAGATCAAGAAAACTTGGTCTTCTGCGTTATCTTTCTCCTGCAGTGTCCTCTAGACCACAGCCACGAACCCTTGCTTACACTTTGAGGTGTCTACAAATTGTTGCCAAGGAAAACTCTAAAGATGTAATTTTGCTGTTTTTGTATCTTGCAGGGCTACCTGGAGGAATTGGTGCGTCTCCGGGAATCTCAACTGAAGGACTTGGAGGCAGAGAACAAGAGATTGCAGTTGCGATTGGAAGAAGTAAAAATACAGAACCAGATGGAGAAACGGGAACTTGAAGGAGTCATCCTAGAGTTGCAAGAACAGCTGTAAGTCTGCCTGTCAAGAGAGATACCCTCCCCAAAACCAAGTTCTTTCCTACACAGATTCGATCTCTTGCTGGATGATGTTGCCAAATGAAGGGCAGGCGTAAAGTACCGCAGCTGCTCAGCCACACATAGTACTCTCAAGGAGCTCACTAAATAGGCACTGCTTCGAGTTTTTCAGGCCCAGAGCTTCCTATCTCCCGCAGCGGGCGTGGCCTGCCTCCATCAATTTTACTTCTGGTGCTCCATGTCCCACAGTGGAAGTGACCTGCCTCATATGTACCACACTGAGGGGAGGGGGCTGCCTCCATCTATTGCAGCGTCCCATGTCCCACAATGAAGCGGGAGCTGTCTTAATCTCTTTCACCTTCTCATCCTGTGTCCCACACTGAAGGGGGCTGCATCCATAATTCACTTTCAACTCGTCCTGTGTCCCACAGATGGGTCCTGCATCTCCGGTGCTCCCTGTCCACCACACTGGGGAGGGAAGGGGGGTGGGGGGGTGATGCCTTCAAGAACATAACCCCAATGCTTCTGAGCAGAACTTTGCACCCCAGCACGTATTCTTTTACAAGTTAAGCATTGGCGGAACACTAACCAATGAGTAATTAAAGAAAAGTCCTTGATCTCTTTTTTGTGAGCTCTCTTCTCCTTCCTTTTACACTGTGTTCTTTGATTTCAGGACCGGTTTGATTCCATGCGACAACCCTACCTTGTCCAACCAGTGCAAGGAAATGGTGACTCCTTTGGTGACCCAGTGGCCATCGCTCGGAAATCTCAATGATCACAAGTCGATTCTCAATCCCAAGCTATTTCGAAGGTACATTTCTGCATTTGAACAAGGGCAGTATGTTGTTTTAAATAAACGCGGTTCGTACATCTCCACAGCTAAGCACCAGAAACACAGTGGATAGGGCCTTTCACCCACAAACTGCACATCATCAGCAAAGACACTATATCTGGGTATTGAGAATTAAGGAAGTTAATTGGCCCTCGATCTGTAAAGAATATATGTTATCTAGGAATGATTTGAGCACACAATCACATGCTTGGGTAAATAATTCCCTTGTCCGTTGATGAGATCAGAAGACTCTATTTAGTAGCCTTTACTTATCATTACTGATCTTTTCCTTAGCTGTTGCAACCATTTCATAAGAAGTTAGAAAGCAGTAGAAGTCGCAACACCTACCCACCCGTTGCAATTTTAGATTCCTTTTTTCCACCATGAAAGAGAGTTCAGGAACACACGCCTCCACCGAGAACATTTTCCTAGAAAGGTCTTTTGTTTCACCCTTTTCATGAACACTTTGGGGAATCTTTTTCTTTTTACATGTTACTAAGTCGATCTTGGTAATATCAATTATTATATTTTTCAGACGATGTATATTTCACTTTTATATTAATATTTGGGCCCAATTTGAGTTTCCACAATCGAGTGGGGTATTTACCACACATGTTAACCTAGTGTAAGGTATTCCTCCAGGTATGGTAAGGTAAGCGCTTTATATTTCCCCTGAGAATTGTGAATTACATGTTGAATTTTGCAGTTTCCACACCAAATTCTGCATTCCTCTGTATTTACTTGCTGCTTTCAACCCAGTAAAATGTGGCACGTTTGACCAGCTGAAATTGACATGAGAAAAAATGCTAAGGTGCTGTGATTACCACACAACTTGAAATTCTGTATCAGAAATAATGGCCTCTCATAACCATGGCCAAAGAATCTTTCGTTATTTCATTTATTATTATTCTTGGTACCAGCTTTTAAACTTTTAGTATTTTGTTGCCTATCACCAGAAGAGAGAGGTCAGGAACACTATTGAGTATCGATGTTTGCTACCCATCAATGTCTTTCGGGACAGCAAAGAGATTGGGTAGATGCCATAAGGAAAAGTGGCCAACATGCACAGAATTTATAACTGTAATTCTGGATCCTCTTCATTTTGGACAAGCACTTTAAATATGAGTCATGCAATAGACATGTCTCAAAACCTTTCAGCAATCACAAATGCAGTGACTCTTCTAAAGATGAAATTGACTCCCATAAGGAAATACTTCTTCAACTAAGAAGATTAATATATTATTTAGGTTGTCGAAGCTGGAAGGACTTCATTTAGATTTACAACTGTAAAACTAAATTAATTTCCCAGAATGCAGTTTTTAAGAACTAAATCCTACCAGACAAGGTAGTTAAACTCACTTACTCCTCACAATTTAGCACAATGATCCCTTCCAGCCAATCCATGTGTTTCTCCCATCCTTCCCTCACTCCCCCCGCTCTGATAAGAAGGCTCTGTTCAGTAACACCTTCTTGTCCTTCACTCAGGCACAGCTTTGCCAGCACAGAACAGTTGTCTGCGGAGATGAGCCTCGGTTCCGACTCACAGAGGCAGGGTGATGGGAAGCAGGACAGCGAGCCGTGGGGCCCCCTTGGTGAGTTCATCTTCTACACTATGGTTTTCATATTTGTTTTATAAAGGAGTTTACACTTATCAGACTTGGGAATTGTTTTCTTTTGGGTAATGAGTTAATCTAGTCATTTGTTCCCAACCTCAGCGATACTGTGGTCTCTGCTTTCTCCCATTTTCCGGGTAGTGGGGTGACTGTTTCTATGTCTTCCTCCCTGTTGTGATAGATTACTAAATATGGTTTTCTTTCAGGAAAACCTGATTGCTGTCTGTGTTTCCCTCGTTTTAAGGGGAGAGTGTGGATGTGTAGATGTTTGACAACCCCATCTCTGCTTTACCAGGGAAAGGTGTTGCGTTTTCTGGTCTCTCTGCACCAGTCATTGCCTCCTTCCCAGTGCTTAATTTGTAGCAGTGCTCAGCACCGGCACTTATTTCGTAACACTGGCACATATACATGACTGTCCACCACAAGGTGTGGTGTCAGTCTATTTAAAAAAATTATATGGCGTGGCTTGGACGGCAGTGGTAATGGCTGCCTGATCCCGTAGCTTGGTGCAAGGACGAGCGACTTCTATGCAAAATCTGGAGCTAAATCGATTGTTCGAGGATGCAGACACCAGATTTCGGCTCATGAACGTATGGGGCACAAAATGAGGCAAGAAGATCGGATGGTAATTTCTAGATTGTCCACAAATAGCTAAGGAAGGTAGCGGGACCTGTCGACCCGAAGCCCACAAAATGGCGGCGCCTGGACAACGGCGTAATGTAGGAGAATAACTGAATGTGCAGCAAAATCCTTCCGCCCTGATGCCTTTCCGACATCAGAAGGTGGGTGACGACGATCAGCGGTGCATATATTATGAGGTTTCAAGGATCCAGTCGGCTAATACAAGCCGTTTATGCCTGCAATGCCTGACCCTGCAATGGCGCCTGAAGGTCTCACCAGTCCATATCTCATAACACCTACGGCGCTGCTATCCCGATATAGTGTGTAAGGACCTGCGCTTTCTCTGCCGACAAGGGAAGTAGGCATCGTACCCAAACCCGCGATTCACAGAGAAGAGGCACGCCTGAGCTTAAAATGGCGGCGAGGCTCCCATGATCGGAGGAGAAACGGAGTGCATGCGTGCTGTTGCTGGGGTGCTCCTGCACTATCTCTCTGCTCTATCGCGCAGTCTTACCATCAAAAGCAAAGGTGTCATGAACAAGCTTGTGGATCCTAATGCCCAGTCTCTAATCATATACGCTGCACAAGCCCCAGAAGCAAAGTACTTGTGAGGTGTTGTCTACAGCGCAACGGAGGTTCCTGTGCTTTGAAAACGCGGCTCATCCCCAGGTGTTGCAGTGCTCACTATTTTACCATCGCTAGTGTTACAGGGGGGCGCGGTGGGCACTAAGCAGCCAGAGTATTGCCAGTTTCTTGCCAGTTCATTATCAGTATATTATCAGTATATTGCCAGTGTTTTGCCAGGGATGATAGGATGCAGGTGCTGCTGGTATTTCTGTTCAATAATAGTACCACCATAGTATCACCACCAAGTACCACCACCAAGTAGCCTGAGCAACCTGTGCAGCCAATATCACCTTTCCAAAACATGCCTGATCTCGTCTGCTACGGAATAATGAAGGCCTCATTCGGAAGTGACCTCTAGGCAAGACAATATCTATTGGTGGCGGACGCTGTGTAAGCTAATCAAGCTAGGCATACAGATATACACACAACGTCCCATGTAACTTGTTTGTGCGCTGGGGATACTGCTGGGTCCTCTTGATTGTCTGCTTCTACCCACCAGCTTGCTGGAAGAAATAAATCCCATACCGGTCGACTTCAGATCCTCCATAGGTCCCAGGTCCTGACGCAAGATGGTTGACAAAGAATCTAGAGCGCTAGTCAAGAAGTCAAAAGTTGAATCGGCGGTCTCAGACTCTCCAATCAAAGCCAAATCCCATAGCAGCAGAACAATGGACATGATCTTAAGGAAACTGGCTGATTTGGCGAAATCCACTAAACAAAACACAGACTCCATGCAGCTGGATCTCACCGCCATCAGAGCAGACATGAGCACAATCAATTCAAAAATCACTGATGCAGAGCAGAGAATAAGTGACGGGGAAGATGTAGCTTCCCAGACTAGCAAGGAAGTGTTACACATCCGAGACATCACATGCGAGCTTAAAAGACAGACAGCTGAGTTGGAAGACTGCAAAAGGAGAGGAAATATATGCATTTTTGGAGTTCCAGAGGGCTGAAGATGCAGTGGGATCTTGCGGTGCATTCTTAGAAACCTGGTTACCCATAGTCACTGGCATAAAATTCCCCCAGCCTTTAGAAATGGACAGGGCACATAGGATTCCAACGTTTACCTCCTCAAACAGGAAAACGACTCGTCCAATGAAATGCAAACCTTTGCGTTTTCAACACACGGAGGCCATCCTTAACTTAACTTCGCTAGGAAGAACCACCAAGCCTCATGGGAAGGCCATCGGATAAACTGCTCACAGGACTACTCAAAACAAACAGTAGACACAAGGAAAGGTTTTGTTCTACTGAGAGATAAGCTAAGAGACAAAAACATCCAATTTTCCTTTGCAGGCCCAGAAAAATGTAGAATATTTGAAAATGGCAAGCGCACTTCTTCACAAACCTTAAGGAACTAGCAAGGCATTTAGACGCTTCCCCGGTACAAGAAGTGGAATTCACAGCTGGAGCCTTAAATTAACGGAAGTCATGACATCCTTTGACCTAGAATAGCTGCTGTTCCCTACTCCCGTACTGAGCTCACTGACTGGGCATATTGATGTAACGGTCCATGGTTTACGCACCGATACCCTAGCGTGCTTGATATATTGTAATTTAGCATGTAACGGGCCGTGGGAACAAGTTGGTGAGTACGGGTGGTGGGTGGTTCACCATTTATACATGTGCTCCAGCTTACTAGCTTGCTGGGTATAAATATATTTGCTTATGTATTAGATACTGTATTCTGCAACAATGGTTGGCTCAACAGTCCATGTTTCTCATAAACATTGAAATTTCATGTTTTGCTTTATTGTTCTCCGAATAGGATCGGAGCCGCTTACTAGGAACCTAACGGTTAACACGAGTTATAGGACTGAACACTATGTACAGGTCGCATTTGCTAAGGTTAATGTAAAGAGTTAGCACTATGTCAGTTGCGTTAATTCAGATTAGATAAAACCTAGTTGAAACCCTCCTGGATACCAGTTGACGGACCTGCCGTTGCAGCTCCCACTTTCAAATTCATGGGGGGGGGGAGATGGGGAGGGGGAGGAGGGACTGGGGGGGAATTATGTGGTTGTTTTCTTTTTATTGTATGGTAATTTTATGCTTTATTTTTCTAAACATGCAGAAATTACAGGTATGCGCTACTCCAGGAACAAGCTCGGTGTCAGGGCCCTTACGGTTCGCAAAGATAGAATTCCCTGCCAGCTGACTGCTCCCATGACATTAGGTACATTACGGAGAACTTTGCGAAACGTGTCTCACACTCACACTCAAGATATGTTTACCCAGGTAGCCAATATTAGACCAGGCAATGGTTCAGACTAAAAGTATTGTAGAGGATCTCGATATATTTTTCCCTAAATGTGAAGGGGTTAAACCACCCTATTAAGCGTAGGAAAATCTTTGACTAACTGGCCAAAACAAAGGGCGATATTCTTCTTCTCCAGGAAACGAAAGTCTCGGAGGAGGACGTTAGCTTTATCAAACATAACTGGATTTTCCACATATTCTGTTCACCATCAGATCATAAGAAGAAAGGGGTTAGTACTCTAATAGCCAGAAAATCGAATATTACACGTACATGATGATGAGAGAAGGATGTTAGTCACACACTTAAAAAAAGGGGAGGACCCAACCCAAGTCCTCAATATTTATGTCCCTAACTCCGATGAGCCCGCCTTTTGGGAAATGATCTCAGATACCATAGGTAGCTTCCCCCAAGAAGAACATGTCATAGTAGGTGGGGACTTCAATCTGCCTCTAGATCCTCTAATTGACCGCCAATCTAAATGTAGATATCAAATCACCCGTTCCCATGAGGTGCTTCAGAAAATTTGCTCCAAATTTTATCTCAAGGACGCCTGGCGCCTCCAGCACCCAGACTCGTGTGAGTATACGTTTTACTCAACCCCGCACAACTCATACACTAGGATTGACTATATTTTAATACCAGGCCCCTACACTCATCCAATTGACCAAACGGACATTGCCCCTATACAAGTGTCAGACCATTCCAGTATATGTACCAAACTAGCAGGTACTCATCCCACACTTCCCCCCCAAACGGTGGAGCTTTAACGAGGAGGTACTTTCCGACCCTGCGGATAGAGCAACAATAGAGAATGATATCTACGACTATATCACACACTACGACCTTCCAGATACAAACACTTTCCCCATGTGGGACAGGCTTAAGGCAACCATCTGGGGGGTACTCATTGGGATTAAAGCAAAAATTAATAAGAAACTAAATTCAGAATTAAATGCTCTAGAAAAAGAGATTAAACTCTTAGAAACCTTACATGCCCACAAAATAGATAAGAAGGATTTATTAGAACAATTAGTAAAGAAAAAATATGAATATAACAAAATTGTGAGTAATCGGGCGGGTGTGTGGATCAACAAATTCAAAGCCCTCAAGCTCTGCGAAGGAAATAGAGCGGGGAAATTATTAGCCTCATACCTCAAACACAAGCAAAGACAGTTCACTATCTCCTCCATAAAAGATTCCACCAATATCATCCAAACTAAACAAAAAGAGATCCTGAACGCATTTAAAACCTTCTATAAGGACTTGTATAAGAACAAACAAACTGTCAACTCGGAAGAGTGAACCACATATCTAAAGTCTCTAACCCCCAGATTCATCATGCTCCTCTTTTGCGAGTCCTTAATAGCGATTATTAAGGAATCGCTATTAAAGACTCGCAAAATGGGATGCATGAAGAAATCGCAAAATTTATAGCGATTTCTACTGCTTCCTTATTTGCGATTCGCTAATTGCTAATCGCAAATAAGGAATGACTCCCCATTCATTCCTATGGGCCAAAGGCCCATAGGAATGAATGGGGAGTCATTCCTTATTTGCGAATAGCAATTAGCGAATCGCAAATAAGGAAGTGATTTCAAGGGTGCCAGGGTGTCCAAAGGACACCCTGTAGCACCCCTGAAATGGTGATTTACACTGGTGTTGCGCACACACATGTCCAAAGGACATGTGTGTGTGTAACATACAACTTAGAAAAAACTTAGAAAATCTTAGAAAAATGCACTAAAGTGCATTTTTCTAAGATTTCGCTATTTACCACGAAGTCATACCCAAAATTGCGAATTCGAAATTCTAAAATGGTTCATGAATTGCATTTAAGGAATCTCAAATAGAGATTCCTTAAATGCAATTCCTCGCAATTTATCGATTTCAAAATTTGCGATTTTTGTATTTGGGATGATGAATCCCAAATGCAAAAAAAGCGCTTGCAAAGGGCCAGATTCGCAGAATGCTTCGCAGAATGCTTTTGCTTCATGAATCTGGCTGTAAATCTTCCAAGTTTGTCAGAGGCAGAGGGTGATGCTTTGGGTAAACCCTTCTCAGTTACAGAATTAAATAACGCTATCAGATCCCTCAAAAGTAACAAGGCCCCGGGGCCGGAATTCTTCTCAGCGTCTTTTTACAAAACATTTGGAGAGTCTCTACAACAACTCTGTTAAAGGTTTTTAATACCATTGCCAGGGAGGGACGTACACCCAAATCGATGAAAGAAACCAACATCATTGTCATTCCCCCCCAAAAAAGGGAAAGACCCCTTATTACCTGAAAGCTATAGGCCAATTTCACTGATTAATGTCGATTGCAAAATCCATGCAAAAATGTTAGCACTAAAACTGAATGGGGTTCTCCCTAAGTTAATCAGTAATTCCCAAGTCGGTTTCCTCGAACACCGTATGTCTAATGACAACACACGCTTATTGTGTCATATACTTGAACAAGCAAGGATGAAACCTGTTCCCTCTAACAATCACTCTGACGCAGAAAAGGAGTTTGGCAGAGTCTCGTGGTCATTCCTGAGACATTGCATGTTGTCTTTTAACTTAGGTAGCACATTCATTAATATGGTTATGGTGATGTATACAGCACCAACCACATGCATCGGGATAAATGGAACTTTATCAGAGGCTTTTACACTTGAACAAAGGTACTAAACAAGGCTGCCCCCTTTCCCCTTCCCTCTTTCTCCTAGCCCTTGAACCATTAATACAGGACATAAAACATAACCATGAAATAAAGGGAGTATGCTTTAAAGATTTCCAGGTGAAATTGGCAGCTTACGTGGACGACATTCTCATAGTCACAGAGGATCCGGGCTTGTCCATAACACCCCTGATGCGTACCATAGACACCTACTCGTCCCACTCCGGATACAAATTGAACAGGGAGAAATCAGAAGTTAAGCCCTAGTAGCCCTAGTCTAATAGCACTAGAGAGATATTGGGTGACTCGGGCCTCGCCTGGCAGCCGGGATTCATTAAATATCTAGGGGTAGAATTCGGCAGTAATATCCTGGAGTCTCTACAAAAGAATGAATCCATCACTCTGGAGAAAATTAAAGACCTCCTAAATGCATAGTCTCCAAGATTTATCACGTGGTGGGGTCAAATTGAAACCATCAAGATGATGATTACACCATTAGTGAACTACCTAATAACCATGCTTCACCTTACATTGACGGAGGAGTTCCTCCGTAAGCTGGACATTGTTATCTCCAAGTTTTTATGGCAGGGGAAAAAGGCCAGGGTTAGTCTAAAAAAACTCAGACTGGACAAGTCCCTTGGGGTAGTAAACCTAGCTGACTTTAAACTGTACCAGACAGCATTTTTAGCTAAACAAAGCTCGTACTGGTTCGCTCCACCAGTGAGATATACTCCAGTCTGGTTAGATATTGAGAAATTGCTGCTCAACAACCTGTCCCCAGCTGCTCTACTTACTTCCAATTTTACGAGAGTCTCCTGCTCAAAATCTATTTTTAAGAACACAAAATGTACCCTACTGAAAATAAATAAAAAATGGACATCAGCGTCAGACAATCGCAATTAGAGTATTGTGGGACAACCATAAGATTCTATATCAGGGGAGCACACTACACTACACCGCATGGATAGACAAAGGGATTTTCTTCCCATCACAATTAGTAGACTCAGAGTATCCCATTACCTTCAAAGATTTACAGTCTAAATTCAATTTGGGCTCTATGGAGTTCTACAATTTCTTAAAAGTGAAGGCAGCACTAAAAAAGGCTAAACTAATGCCCTCTTCCCCGAGTCTCCCACAACACCTAACAAAGATAAATACATTGGGTCACCAAGTGTCCTGGATTTACCAACTACTCCGTCCAAAACGCTCAGGCCTTAATAAGAACCTTACCTTCTACTGAGAATAACATTCCTCTTCCCCGATCTCTGAAGTGGTCTCGTCCAAAACATGGATATCTGTCTTTAGGGACAAAGTCTCACCAGCCCTTTCCCAGACAAAATGTTGGCTCCTACATAAGGCGTACTGGACTCCAGCTCGCCTACACCTAAATAAGATTAGCGAGGATTCCAGATGTTGGAACTGTTAGGAGGAGTTAGGGGACCTTGTCCACCTACTACTATACTGCAAATGAGTAAAACCTTTTTGGGATAGTATATTCAACTTTATTTCTAAACTATTCTCATGCTCCCTTCAAAGGGAACTCTCAACGCTGATTTTTGACTTAGCCAGGGTGGACTCCTTGAATGATAAAGATAGTGCTCTTTTGGATCTCCTCCTGATAGCAGCATTTAAGGTTATATTGAATAACTGGAAGGACACCCAGAGATCGTCATTTAAATGCTGGTTAAATTGAATCTCTCAACTCAGAGGCGCTTATAATATTACTCTCCAAAATTCACCATTGAAACCCCCCGTTAGACATATGTGGGCTAGCCTTGATATATACTTTGAATCACACAAACCACCGTCAATTACACCCCCCAAAAAGGGGAGTAGGCTCACCGTCTGCCCATATCAGAGTAATAACTGTATGCTAACTATTTTCTCCCATAGGGTCCCAGCAGCGACAGATCGCAGTAGTACTTTAGTAGATGTTTACCGACAATGTACCGTCTGTATTATTTTGTACTATGAATGTTTAGGATTATTTTTCTTTTTGAATTATGTTCAGCTCTGCTCAGATATATTCTGGACCCTAATAGCCCCTCATTCATTTCCCAAGTACCTGTCATAGGGTTTGCAAGATAATGTATATATGTAAGAGTCATGATGTCAACGATATCTTATTCACCTTCTTGTCGGGTTCTCCATCATCATCGTAGCGTGTTTAATTTCTTTTTGGTAACAATGTATCTATATCTGTGCAGTTTCTGTTTATTCATTTGTGTAAAACAACCAATAAAAAACTTTTGAACACTAAAAAAAGTATATGAGCAAATCAATATATTCAATATACGATTATTAAAATAGTAACACTAGAGCGTTAAGGCCAGCTTACAGGTTTGGGTCCCCTAGTTTAGTTCAAATGATCACATTTGTAGGACTGTAGTGGTAAGCACTTGTCCTTGGTACTGATATTTCGATAGCGCTGGCAAGGTCCAGAGGTGGTGCTGCAGTGTTCCCTTGAGAAATATCTTAGGCCCCGGAACATTATGTTACAAATTAAGCACTGCTTGTTCCTTCGTGAACAAGATAAAGGTGAACCAAAGAGAGGGATGACTAGGTCCTTTCACTCTGTGCCTGGTGACAAAACAGGTTCTTTGAGTAACGTAGGGAAAACTCTTTTCTAGTTATTCCATTACTACCAGACCCTAGGCGTCCATATCATTAGCTACTGGGGACCATGTCACATATTTCCGAAAACCAGAAACTTTACATACACAAAACTTTGCAAATCCAGTGAACTGCTCCCATTAATAGTGTTACTCTGTTCTTCGATCTCAGTCCTTCACTGTCACCAAAAAACCTTCAGTTAAAAACAAAATACAGTTCAGCTTAAAGGGAGATGAACCTCAGAGACGGAGTACCAGAGTACACAATACAGTTCAGCTTCAGCTCAAATGAAGATGAACCTTAGAGACTGAGTAACAGACTACAAAATACAGTTCAGCTTCAGCTCAAATGGAGATGAACCTCGGAGACTGAGTACCAGAGTACACAATACAGTTTAGCTTCAGCTCAAATGGAGAGGAACCTTAGAGACTGAGTACCAGAGTACAAAATACAGTTCAGCTTGAGCTCAAATTGAGATGAACCTTAGAGACTGAATACCAGAATACAAAATACAGTTCAGATTCAGCTCAAATGGAGATGAACCTTAGAGACTGAGAACCAGAGTACAAAATACAGTCTAGCTCAAATGAAGATGAACCTTAGAGACTGAGTACCAGAGTACAAAATACAGTTCAGCTCAAATGGAGATGAACCTTAGAGACTAAGAGTACCAGAGTTTCTGGTAAGCAAATCAGATAAGGCTATGCAGTAGAAGGCAAGTTTTATCAATGTAGTGAAATAAATAGTGGCGGAGCTGAAGATAGTGCTTTTTAGGCTGATTTTGATTCCCACCATCACACCCCCACCCCCATGACTGCAAATCGACTCGTCCATGTAACAACGTAATTGATGTTTTCCGCAAATTACAAGTTAATGACTTCATCACCATCCTGGCTTTTGGCCTGGATCGATATCGGGAAAAGACAGATCTAAAGGGTGAGGCACGCATAGAATACAGGTGTGGCAATACTTGGTAAAAGAGGGAGAAAGACACGGTTCATACCCTAACACGATACCTCTTGATGCCAATGCATGCGGGAAGTTGAGGGTTGTGAAGCTAGGAACGGAGAGATGAATGTAAAGGTATATAAAGATGAAGGTCCTATGTGGCCAGTTGCAGGCGAGATAGCGCCCACATGCCTTTGATTTGTGCATGTATGGTAATAGCCAGATAGCACAACAGCCATAAAGAAAATGAGTGGAAACTGCAATCCCAGGCAAATAATGATAACCTGTTTTAAAATACTGCTTTATATCAGAGTTTTTGCCGTCTCTAAGGACTGTGATAGATGTCAGGATTACCCAATTTAATGACTCCAGAAGACTGACATGACTTGTTGGGATTCAGAGTTACAACTTGCAAATTACACAAGAAATCCTGGTGAAATTAAGGCACCCAATCACTCCCAGGCTGCAAAATAATAAAACAAGATATAGCAGGAGGGATGTCTGCGCATTATAACCTAGCCTCAAGATTTTCAACACTTCAAAAAGTTTCCCATCCTCATCAAATGTTTGTAATGTTTAATGTATTTGAGAACCAAAAAGTATCACTAAATTGATCTCACATGGCCAGACCATGACATTGAACAGAGGATGATCGCGTCACTGAGTGAAAAGTCGTTTTTTTTTACTTGCACTTAATTTGAATCAATGGTAAGTACTTAAGCACAGCAGTAGGGAGATCCAAATGGAAGCTCTCAGCACCAATGCTCTGAAACCTTCACTTGCTTTGTGGAGACAGGATTGATAACCGAGTTAGATGGATGGAATAAGCACCTATTAAATGCTTTACTCAAACGTAGTGTTTGTCGATAGATGGCCTCTGGAAGGGGAAGTACCCACATGTAAGACTGATATCTGTGCATGTTGTCAAGTTCTCCATCAAAGGCAAGTGGCTGAGATATTGATATATATATAGGCAAGCTCTTTACTAAAATATTCTATTTCTTCTTTTGCCTTCATAGGGAAAGATCCAACACCCTCCATGCTGGGCCTCTGCGGCTCCCTGGCTTCCCTACCCAGTTGCAAGTCTTTGGCCAGCCTGAAGTCCAGCGAGTGTCTGATGAACGATAGCAATGAAGCTAGTCCAGCCCTCAGCCCCAGCTGAGATCCTGAAAAACCATGCAAGGGGGAGGCGCCTTTGTTCACCAGGGACTCTGTAGCAGAGGCTAGAGGAACTGGCCTTAAGTCAATGGAAGACAATAAAGTAGACATTCCCTGCACTCAAATACGAGGTGGGAGATGCCAAGCAGACCTACTGAGCAAAAGGCAATGCCCCGTCTAGTGATCCAGTGCTGACCAGATCGAAGAAGAAAGACTGGAGAGCAGTGCAAGCAATAGAAAGGCAGTATGCCCGCCCCACACAGAAGCTCTGAGTGGTGTGGGTGACTGGCAAAGACAAGCTACAACTGTAAAGGAGATAAGGAGGTGTCTCAAAAACAACGGGCAACACAGTCCATAAAAGACTAGTCCATATCCACTTTTATATCGCCCATGGAAAGAGAAGAGAAAATATAATGCAAAAATCTGTTTGGAATTGGCAGAAGTTCCACCCCATGAAAATCTGTCATGTGATATTCCAATTCATCCTGTTCGAATGAGACCACTGATAACTAGAAAACAGAATCTGGAACAAGACAGAGAGGTCATGCGATATTCCTGGTCTCTTATTGGAGCAGGGATTTTTTTCTTCAACTATTATGCACTAGATAAATTATCAATGTGAATCTCAAGCCCTTCATCCTCTCATGGTACATGTTACGTGTTGGCTTCTCAGGGGCTCAGAAGTCAATATTAAATAGATATGAAAAGATTTGCCAAAATTAAGGAGACACATTTACAGTCCCATCTCATTCCACAGATGATGCATTTTACATCCAGAGTGGCAGAGACAGAGTCCAACCTTCAATGAAGGTGAAGATAGGTTGGGGTATCATCCTACTAGACAGGGACTGATTTAGTTGATTTAATATTCTTCAAGAAACATCCACGACCTGTGCAAAATCGTAGTGGCAAACTGTGTACTACAACGACCCCAAAATGCAGCAACGCTTAATTTTGCTGTTTTTATTGTGCCCATATTGTGTCAGTGCGTGACTCTCTGCCAATTGTATTACACTCTGAAGACAAGAACCATTCCACCCACAGACAGGCAACAAATATATGAATCAGTTCTAGAATGTCTACCAGGAGTCAGACAATCTCATTGGCTGACTCTTCATTTCCAGAAAAGATGAACATCTGGACAAAGAGGATCTAAAGAATATCTCCATTGACATCAGAAAGACATTGGTGTTTTCCCATTGAGCAAGGGAGAGTCTGTGACAATCTCACACTTTCTATCCCATGACCAATATCACAAAGACCACAATTGCACAACTGGACCATCCAACAACAGTAGCTAATGCAGTGCAGGTGGCATCACGCACACACAAACACAGCAGGAGTTGAAGCAGCAAAACTGCAAGGACTTTTCCTTCTGAATGACACTGCCAGGGGTATGACTCAACCAACTCATCACCAATGCCTTCCAGAGCTGCTGTTCCAAAGCTCCTTCACTTTAGATTCTATCTGATTCTATGGCTACAAACATTGCAGATGACATGTTGTTGGTTTCTGCTGGGAAGACTACACATGAAGCAGCCGGTTTAATTTAAAGGAGGACTATCGGGTAAACCTGAAATTGTATCTCAAATACCATCTTACAGTGGGTCTGAGGTGTTCAAAGCAAAATAGTTGAAGGTCTGAGTAGAGCCCTCCCTTGTTCATATTATGCAAGAGCCACCATCACCACATTTCAGCCCCCTCAAGATCAAGCACTAAAAAGGCATGGAGTCTAAACTTCTTTCTCGCTCTCTTCATCAGTTCTGATGCCCACTCAAGTGCATTGTGAGAAAGTTCTTACCACTCTGGGGGACCACAGGCTCAATCATTGTCAAACCAGGTACCTTTTTTGGCCACTGGATTCCTACTTGCTTCTAGAGAGGATCCAGTTTGCAGTGTGCACTATGCAGAAAAGAAATAAATATATATAAGGGAAGAAATAGCTGCAATTGTGTAGACCTTCCAGGTAGTACTAATGCAATGACTTTCCATCATCTGCTATGCAAATTAGATTTTAATTGTTTAAACAAGGTATATTTGACAACTGCTACAGAAAATTTATGTCGACTTGATGATTTTAAGGCAGTCCACTTGCCTGAGACAGCCCATTTTGCATGAGATTTGAAAATCATCTGCTGACTTTGAACTGTTGTTACCAAGAACTGACTATAAATATGTCTTCTTAGATAACAAATTCCAGTTTGAAGATGTTGAAGAATGGTGTGGAACGTTCATTGAGTCACAACCAATCATGGCCTCAAGTTTAAGGCTTTGGTGCATTAATTAATCACAGATACAATTCTGCATTATATGTTCATTAGAAAACCTAGGTAACACTTAAAATGCTACAATCACTCTAGTGCACATCTTCGTCTAATTGCAGCACTGGGTCACATTTCAACAGAAACCACTTCGCTCACAAAAGAACATCCTGAATTGTGACAAATTAGTTCCTTTACATTCCACAAAACTATACCAGATCTTAGCAGTAACGTGTATATGTGTTTGATGTCCCCCTCTCACCTTTGGCACAGGAACCATAACTTGAAGAGCTTAGGATTCATTAGCCACCAGTACATACTGCTGCAATATTTCAAATGTATAAGTAAGCACGCCCATTGCTAGTTCCTTATATGAGCCTCTGCTGTCTCAGTGCAGTGTTTATAACATTTAGCTAATTTCTCACATAATTTCACAATTTATTTTTGACCAGATTTGTGCACTTTTTTATTGTTTTTTTTAACATAATTAAGGCACACACTACCTCAGTGAAAGGTCTCTTGGTTGCAGTATAACATATGACCAGTTTTGCACTTGTTGGTCCTCATCAGTGAAGTGCAGCTCATTAACCTTCTTATGTTTTTTCTTCCAAGAATACATCATAATTACTGCTGCCGAAAAAATAAAAAATCTGCTTGGTACTTTGTAACATCACTGGATTCTGCATGTTTCTTGAAAGGACACAGTATTTGCAGACATGTTGTGCCACCTGAACAGTAACCAGCCTGGGTGATATCGGCATACCCCCTTCTTAAGCTGGTCTTTGTATAAGTGGATGTTTCTCCCTCCAACCCTTTCATCTTGATGGACTGAACTAGTGGGTAAACACATGGCTCCAGGGGCAAACACTGATCAGACGGACACATAAAGGATTTGGATGCATAAGTGGTCCTTCTAAAAGACACCAACCAATGCATACATACTGCCAATTATAGAGGAAGAGCTTCCTTTGTGACTTGAATAAACGTTCTCTTCGATTCAAAGTCATGTCCGCGTTATTGTCATTGGTTGTTGCCACTCTTTCCGGGGGTTATTTCTTCACAGTTGTATCCCATCGGTATTCTAGTAGAGCCAGCTTCATCCATTGTATGTCCTGACACCATGTAATCTTCCCACCTGTGGTTTCCAGTACCGGGGGCATCTACAAAGCAGCATCAACTTCGCCTCTGAAATCCCTCACCAGTAACAGTGCTAACCTAATAGTGTTTTGCCTGGTCATAATAAATAGCTACTCCTCACAGCAGCGACAGACACTTCTAAGTAGTAGCCCATTAATGTTTCACAAAATGGAGTTTCTCCACCGATATGGGCGGGCGAGTCTGCTCTGATCTCAGAGCAGGGGGAAGGAATGATGGGCACTCTGTAAGGTGCGCAATTACTGTTTGACCGGCCCTCACGAGCTGGCTAAACAGTCATGCGCACTTTGCATGTTCTCCATCCAGGCTGCATTACAGCCTGGGTGCAGCCTGGGTGGAGAACATGCCCAGGCCCCCATTCCCTGGCTGAGCACCGAACCACAGCACTCAAACCAATCAATCTATGGGAAGCTTGGGAGTCCGGGACCCTCCTGCTTGCACAGAAGCTAGGAAGGACGGAGGAGAGACGGCAGCAGCAGCAGTGGGTAGCCGGCCAGCAGGTAAGTTATTAATTTCTTTTAAATCCTTCACTACCCTCTCTCCCCCCCCCCCTACTGCTGCTTCTCAGGAGCACCTGCCGCTGGATGTGCTCCAGCACAGAGTTCATAGTGTGAAATCCTTGCTCCAGCAGTGCAACCTTCCACCCGCCAGTGATCCCCCAGAGGGTCTTTATTCCAGAATGGGTCTGTCAGTGTTGCAGCAGTGTGACTTTCTACTAAGGAGTTTATGTCAGAGCTCAGGTAGCGTGTGTTGATCAGCTGTGTTCTGTCTCTACTTCAGCAGTGTGAGCTTCCATGCCAGCCTCTGGTGCAGTGCTACAAGCAGGTGCTAAAATCACCCGGGGTAATATTGAACCCCAGTGATGTATTTCCCTCTGTGGGTCCAACGCTTGATTTCCAGTTTTCTCAGCAGGAATGTTGGAGATACGTAAACCCATACTATCCACCACACTGTTTTGGCTACACAAATTCTTTCATTTAATACCTGGAGGAATCTGCATGGTCAAAAACTCAGACTGGGCACAATTTGTCTTTATCTTGCGAAACTGGAAGCAAACACAGTTTGCGCCCAGTTTCAAGATTACCACAGCACTGGTAAGGAGGCCATAAGAAGTGGCTTGACAGAGCACAGACACAGCAGGCTATGCTCTGCTATGTCCTGTTATTGCTTCAGCAGTTTGGGCTACAACCCAGCACTGTATGCCTACTGCACCAAGCAGAGTCCGCAAGTATATGAGCAGTGCAATGCCTCAAGGCTCATTAAAATAGCTCAAAGTGGAATACTTTAACGAACAAAATCGAACCTCAGTAGCGGGTGAGCAACTTGACGTGATCGTACTCAGCCTGATGCTATTGCCTGGAGGGTGTCAAGTCATGGTCCCACACCAATTGCTGTGCCTTTAGTGCTGGATACAAAAGACATAGAAGGTGATGAAGGGGTGCCGGAAAGTAGGCTTCCTGCCCCCTGAGAGGAGTTTCCAAAACTTTGTTAATATGAGACTAATGACAGTCTTAGCTTACTTGAGTGGTAGAGAGTCCACTTTGCCGTCTAAAGGAGATTTATCTTCAGTGTGGAGGTTACCAGCATGCTGAAGGTGGAGGGATCATCTATACTATATTGAATTTTATTTCTATGCTTAAGGGGCATGGGCCATTCAAAAAGCAGCAGTGAAGGTGAATAGGGAGAGCCGGTATATCAAGGTAGGTCACAGGTGAAATTGAGGGACTTGGCCCGCACGTAATGCTTCCTTCATGAGCTGGACACTGGATATATGAGGGCTTGTAAGCTTGATATTCATTTCTTTAATGCAGTGCTGCACATGTGAGTCACACGGAAATACTGAAGTGTCTAAAGTTCCATTCAAACAGGGCCATACTGCATGCTTAGAATGACAAGGTGGGGCAACTTGTTGCACTGCATCTGCACATAGACTCCTCGATGCTGCAGTTGACTATATTGAAGGGAAATAATGAGACTTTATCTGATACCCAGGCTGGAATAAGCAATGTATTTGTGAAATAATATTACTTAATATACTTTTAACACCCACTCTGCAAGTTGACCAGTTCGTAGACTCTCTGGGAGAGGCACACTTTCCTAGGTTAGGTAGGCTCTGATGTATTCCTGATACAGATTGCCCATTGCACAACTCCTGGACCTGTAGAACCAGGCTCAGGCAAATGGGTTGCTTCCCCTGACAAAGGCTGCCTTGGTTATGGTGGACCCCAAACCTGATACAGACACTGTAGATAATTCCTTCTATGGTCCAGTCGATGCTGAACTTGGACTACAAGATTCTTGCTAAACTCTGGGTCACCAGAGTAAACATGTTGGTACACTTGGACCAAAATGATTTCATCCCTGCCTGCAACACTCCCATCCAACATAAGACGATTGTTCCCCCGTCGTGTAGACGGTATTTTGTATTAGTTGAATCCTTTTAGCAAGGCTGCAACCTGGAGGAGTATACTCGCTAGGCATACTCATGAAAGACTTTGGCATATACCTTCCTGGAGGACTTGGGCAGGTGCTTCCTCTCCCCTGATGTTACATGCTGAGGATTGTGGGTGGTATCTGTAGAAGGAGGCAAGCACCCTGTACTAAGTGGCTTAAGGCTATACACATACTGTGCATGCATACATGTGGTTTAAGGGGATCATGTCGTAATGTTAAGTGTAAGCATCATCTGCTATAAAGTGCTTCATAGATAAAAGTGAAGAAGTAAATGTACCTATGCAATAGATGGAACCGACTATTCATTGTTACTGTGCTTTCAGTTGTGTGGAAAATGTAATACATTGTATATAAAAAAAGGAATGTCAGTAAGTTTGGGTAGTTCACTTGTGAATCTACTACGAAGTTATCGGGGCTACGAAGACACAGTTGCAGGTCAATAACTTTACTGTTTCTATCTTTGGGGCTCCCATGCATCTAAATGCGAGGGCACCACAAACCGAATTATATCAAATGCTGCAGAATCAGTAAATGGGGTAATCCTGATAACCGGGAACAGGTTTGCTTTTTGTTTTGAGCTATAAAGATGCAAACTGATTAGTACTTCAGGCGCTTTACCTCTATCCAGCAAAGTTGCAGTTTGACTTACATCGGCTCTAAACAAACTGCTGATACATCTGTCTCTGACTGAGAAAAATGTTGAGGGACGCATTTATTGTTTCTTACACTGGACTCATCTAAATAACTAGTACTTATTCCCACTTTAACTAACCTTGCCTTACAATGAGTAAATACTTTGCCCTTTGGAAGAATGGAAAGAAACCATTGGCAAATTCTTCTACTTGAACAAAGGGTAGTTGTATGAAGGTTTGTAGATAGAAGATATTCCAAAATCTTGAACCATGGTTGACTTTGGCCGAGAAGAAGCACCTTCCCTACTGTTTACCCCATTCCAGAGGTGCATCCTCCAACCTCCTCGACAAGCAGCAACTGCCGCTCTCAGAATTCACCCATAGAATTTCCCTTGCACAACATGCTGTGTTCCGTAGCCTATGTATCTATTCAAAACAGTTTTTCCCTAACGTTGAGACCTGAGCAACATGGCTGATGCCTGGTGGAGTTGCTAGACTGCTAATGAGGAGATTGGCCCTGGTTTCCCCTTCGACTGTCAACCACCCAGCCGGACATTGGACACAGTTCTTCCTCGTCTTCCTGCTATGGCTCCTTCCTCCCCTCCTTTCCTACAAATTCTCTCAACCTCGTTGTTTTTTTACTGTACCTTATTGTGCTATTGTAACTGATGTAATTTGTAACGCAATGTTCCTCTGGTACAGCGCTCTGATAACTCCGGGTCTTGCCAGCGCTATATAAACCTTTTTAGATGTACCTTGTAATGCAACGATCTTCTGGTTAAGCGCTCTGATACCTCTGGGTCTAGCCAGCGCTATATAACGTCTCAAATCAAATAAACAAAAAAATGGTTTTCCTAAACGCTGAGACCTGAGCCACCTGGCTGATGCCTGGTGGAGCTGCTAGACAGCTAATGAGGAGTTTGGCCCCGGTTTTCCCCTTGACCGTCACCTACCCAGCCGGACATTGGGCACAGTTCCTCCTCGTTTCCCCGCTATTACTCCTTCCTACCCTCCCGCCTACAAATTCTTGAAACATTGTTTATGTGTACTGTACCTTACTCTGCTCTTGTATCTAATGTAACTTTTAACGCAACAATCCTAAATGTAAAGCGCTCTGATACGCTCTTGGGTCAAATTCGTGCTATATAAAACATTATAAATAAATAAAATACAAGAACACAGCATGGCAAAGTGATCAGTCACCATCTTCTAGGCTTCCTGTGTTATGAATGATGACTTAGGGTTGCCCTCCTAAACAGTAGTTACCCCCCTAGGAACATACGTCTGATGCACCATCTTCATGTGACATGATAAATACTGACGAAAGATTTCTTAGACGTCGGACTACCCCCAAGCTCTATCCTGCATCATCTCATATATGGGAGATAGAAATCATTTTGCCCCTAAACCAGTCTATGAGAGAAGGCTGATAGTTCCACAGTAGGCCTTGAAAAGAACTCCTACTCAGGTCAGCGTAGATTCCCCTTCCTTCCCTCTTGGTTCAGGTGCCAAGATCCCAAGCAAATGTTGATTATAGAGCCCAGTAAGCAGCACCAATTTGACATGGAGGTAGTCGTCAAGGTGGCTCTTTTTCGGCCTTGGAAGATTGGTCAGTTTTACCTCGCATTATACTATGCAAGTGTGCTTTAAATGTGGCATTATGGGGATTCAGGTTTTTGAGAATAAGCTTTTGGAAATTGTACACAATAATGGAGGTGATTGCCTTACCATATTTTGGCTATGAGAATTTCAGCCTAAAAGCTACTTGTGGGGTCAGCTTAAGTAGGGTGGTTTTACTGCTGGAGTCAGGGAGAATGTCATCTGAGCAGGACCAAGACGTGGCCTTTGTGTATTGATGGAGAAGGCCAGGCAGCAGTGTAAAGTCATGGTATCTCACTCCTATATAGATCAACGTCTAAGCAAGGGCGAGTTGGGAGTTTTGTAGGTTGATGGAGAAGGCCAGGTGCTGATGAAGAGTCATTGAATGTGGCAGATGGTCCATGGTGAATACAAGGAACACAGCCTTCAGCATCCAGTCATACAAATGCAGTGATATATGGACTCATGACAGAAACCACAGAGAGCATATTGGTGAAGACTCACTGAGTGGTCATAAGGCCTAAAGGCTGAACCATAAACTTACTAGTGCTGAGAACACCCTGTGCTGATGGAATTCCATTGGTTCCCCTAGGAAGCCTTATCATCTTCAAAACTAGCTGGATCGTTTACATAGCTAACACAATCAGCACCCCCACTTATCTTGCAGACAAGCTCCCCATCTCTGTTGGTACTAGGCACACCTGCGGCTAGAACACCATCAGACTTCATATTAAGAAGTGTGAAAAAGAAAAAACAAGGCAGCAGGCATTTTCCATCTATGCACACACGATCTGGAATGACAACCTTGGGGTACACAAGGACTGTCCCAAAGCTGCTCTAATTTAGGAAATAGTTGAAGACCCACCTCTTTAAATAAAAATACATCACAATTCATTAACCATCCACAACCCAGCTTCTCTCCTATTACGTGCTGACTTTATGCTGGTCTTTGACCTTGACCAGTGCTCTGCTGTGTTTTGGCTAGGTTCACACTGCAGAGATATTACATACATACATATATACTACAAAACAGAGAAAATTCCTATGAACCAACAGAATTGAAGATTAAAGTAGGTGTCCTACAGATCCGAGGACACCAGACAGTCGTGTACACCCATGGCCACACTTCTCTGACTCATGGGCACTATTTTGAAGTTGTTGTGATTAACAAAGAGGTTCAAAAGTTTTTGATCGAGATTGGGCCAGATACTACCTCCCCCTCCCAATCATTCTTGGAAACAAAAAACTACAAAGAGTAAACACTTTCACCCCTCTCCTCCAATGCTTCTTTGTGCAACGGAGTGGGAACATCTGCCTCCAAGCTAAAGGAATGTGTCAGAGCATTTACTTACCTGATGTGGGCAGTGAGAGGAAGTGACAGAAATGAAATACTGTAGCCTTTGCAGACAACTGGGGCACCCTACAATGCATTGCGATGACCTCCACATTGGTCACAAAATGAGTGACTCTTCCCCCAGAAGTATTGGTTGATAAATGCATCCTTGCAGAGCCACACCCAGAAGAAAGAGGGGAGGAGACTGGAGTTCCTGATATCATTGGCATCCTTCCCTCTAAAGCATCTCTAGAACTACTGTGGGGTCTAAACCAGCTCTGATGGTTGGCCCCTAAAAATCTTCTAAAGTGGCAATATTATAAATTCAAGCAATCCTTCCATCACTTTGCTATTGTTGCAGCTGATGCCCTATGTGTGACGGGTATGCTCAGACATGGGTAACATGCTCACTGTGCCATAGGACTCAAGCTACATCCACCTGACGAGCCACAAGTATGGTGAAACCAGTCTGGGGTTGCTTGTGGTCTCTTCTGGAGGGGGCCTTGCCTGGCAGTTTGAGATGGACTGTTACCATGAGGAACAGGATCAGTACTGATTTTCATAAGGTGGGCTGTTGTCTACAATGGCATTGCAGGTGAAAAACTAAGAACTGGATGGATTGCATCCCAGAACAATTATCAATGACTGATTCAAGCATTCTAGCCATCACTTTTTTGTTGCAATTGAGGGCTTAAGTGCAAAGGGTATGCCCAGACGCGGGTCACTTGTTCACTGTGCCATAAGGCTCCAGCTATATCCTGCTGAAGAGGCACAAGATGGACAAATCTGGTTTGGGGTTGCTTGTGATTGCTTTTAGAGGGGATCTTGCCTGGCAGTTCAGGACGGACTATTCCCAAGAGGAGCAGGGTCCGAGCTGATTTCCGTAAGGCTGGCCTTGGACTAGAGTGACACGGTGGGTGAAAATTGATGAGCTGAAATGCGACCCAGAGCAATTATCAGTGTCTGAGAATAATTCAAACATTTCACCCATCGCTTTGTTTTTGTTGTGCTTGATGCGCTAAGTGTTAGGTGTATGCCGAGACGTGGGTCCTGTGCTCACTGCATCATCGGTCTCAATCTATACCCTAATGACGAGCCCCAAGTAAGGCAAAACTGGTCTTTGGCTGCTTTTTATCCCTTCTTAAGAGGGTTTTGCCTAGCACTTCAGGACAGACTGTTCCCAAGAGGAGCAGGTTTGGTTCCAACTTACACAAGGTGGGCGTATGTCTAAAGTGGCATGGTGGTGAAAAATGATGGACTGAAATGTGGCCCAGATTGACAGCCACTGCCTGAAATTAATTCAAGAATTCCTTCTATTGCTTTATTGTTTTTGAGTGCATGAGACACACCTCTTGCAAGTCAGTGACCGACTTCTGTATTCAGTTGCAGTATAATTTGAAACCAGCTGTCTTAGGCGGTGTTATAGCTCCCCAACACACTGGATTTTGTTTTCTTTTGAGGATTTTTTGGATAACCGACAAATCTGGGAGCGGAGCTCCAGATGCACAGCCAAAGGCACAGATAGAAACAAACGGATGTCAGTGCCCAGGGTTGGTGCTTATACGTGGCTCAGTTCTGTTACTTCTGGGGTGGTAAAGAGTCAATGGAATACCGCACAGTGTCACCTGGCAGCACACAGGAGCATAGCAAGAAAAAGGTTTGCGGATCCAGACTTTAATCTGGGGAGTATTCTAAGGTGAAGAATCTGCAGTTAGAAGTATCCATCAAAAAACATTTTTTTAATCTGTTCCTCGGCCCACCTGCACACACAGGAATATCCTAAAGGTTCTGCATGCAGGAAGTTCCAGAGATAAAGAACAAATGATAAAATTCAGCTCGCCAGGTGATCTATGGTCACATTTTTGCAATGATCAGAAATACCGGAGGTGAGGACAGCTTCATGGAGGACCAAGTACTCCTGTTGCAGCCCAATATTATCATTGGTTGTCCCAATATCCAGACTGTGAAGGATCTCCACTCACTGAGCCTGTTGCTTGCTGATCTTACCTGCTGAGGTAACACCGGAAAGGATACCTTCCAGCTCTCTAGTTTCATGACATCAGAAGTCCTCTGCTCACACATGTGTGGTCCAATGCTTCTAGTAAAACATAATAATTACTGACGGGATTAGGTATATGGAGTGGTGGGAACAGAGAGAATGCCAATAAAATGTCACCTAACATCTTTGGGCATCAAAAACATACCTGTAGAATTTATCTAGGCCACTATCAACCATAGAGAGGATTACAGAGGTATCTACCAGTACTTTTGCATAATTTACCTTCTTCAATAGAGCTCAATGGCTGAACTGAGCCACTTGAACATTTCTTACCATCTTCAATGATGGCCATACAAATTCTGCTGAAAGGATTCAGTACTTGAAGGAAGTGATGACAATCACAACCCTTCTGTTGTGACAGTAGCCAGAGCTTAACTTGAGCTGGTGGTTGCAGATGGGGATCACCGGTACTCGATTTGGAGAGCAGCACTTACTTTTCTTCAACACGCTTTGATCCAGAGCAAAAGAGAGAGAGGAAAACACAAATGTGGAACGAAGAAGGATGAGAAAGACTAAAACAAAAGGGGAAAAGCAGGGATTAAAAATAACCTGCAAGTGTGAAGGAGAGGCAATGAGTATCTTATGGTGGATTAAAAAGGAGTGAAGTGTAAAAAGACATGCAGCCTTGGTATCCAGCACCTCAACCTTTATTAAGGCTATCTGCAGGTCTAAGACCAAAACTTTGGGTCCCGGACCTTTTTCTTTTACAAATTAAGCACTGCAGTAGGCCCTATCTATTTGAGAGAGGCCTAGAAACAGATTTGATTAGGTCAAAACTGGGCATACAGATCCATCTTGCAGGTGGCTGCTGTAAAACTTTGAACTCTGTGACCAGCAGGGACAGAGGAGCAAAAGCATAGAGAAATTTCAGAGGTGCAGATCTTACCTGAAAGTGGAGTGTGCATCTCTATCCATAAGGCTAATCTGGGACTTAATACCCTGGATCCCATAGAGCAAGGAGTTCCATCGAGTAGGAACTCTTGCCGTGAAAAATCAAAGACCTTACCTCCAGATGCAGAGACGACTCATGAAGCACAACGCAGTAGGAAGAGTCGGTCTAACTCCAAGGTTAAGTTTGCCAACTAATTCAAACAGAAGTATCTAAACAAAGCTATGGTGATGGTGTGGGTCTAAGGTAGCAACTGACAAAAACAAGTCTATTTTATATTGAAGAACATCTTTGCTCCGCCATTTTTTAATAATAATTGAGTTCATGATCCCTTTGCTGTTTCGCACATTGTCGTAATCGTATCTGCATGAATTTGAATTGTGCTTTATCTAGATTTCAACAGTATACTAATTTTAGACAGTTTTTACGAATTGTACCTTCTGCCAGAAGAACTTGCACCTCTCTGGGCGGGTAACGGGGACATCTTGCTCTGCAGCACTTCCGCTTGTCCAGGAAGTACTCATAGGCAGGTCTGCTCCTGTCCGTGCCTATTGCCAGGCACGCTGCCAGTTGCAGCCCACACCCTGCATCTAGGCTCACCTATACTGGGGATCAGCTATGAGATTACAACAATAGTGGCAAGTGCTGTCAGAAGGCTAGTCCTAGCGCTTACTCGTCCGTGGCACCTTTCCAGTGACCTGACTGCAACTTCTTTATCCGCCCCACTAGAACCACAATTGGTGTCACATAGTTTAAATCGTGCCCCAAATGGGTTGTGTGGGATGAGGACAGTTCTCGATACTTTAATTAATGCATTTTCCCTTTGCAAACATGCCGCTGAGTTTGCGATGTTCGTTGAGGCACATGCAGTTGAATTAGCCTTCATTACTGAAACGTGGGGGGAGGCCTCTTCAGATCCAGACTTAGCAATGGCAGTCCCCGGTGGGTATACCATGTTTAAACAAGACCGGATGGGGAAAAAGGGGCGGTGGACTGGCCGTAATATTTAGAAGTATGTGGAAAGGGACTTTCATCACGCAAAATAATGGGCCAACTTTGGAATCCTTACTGTTTAAAATTACAATAGACAACCATTATACTTTCACCGGCATCTTACTCTATCATCCTCCTGGTCCCCGGGAAGATTTCTTAACTACCATAGGCCGATCCTTGGATATATTATCCCAGTCTTCAGACTTTACACTTTTGGGTGACTTCAACCTTCCTCTTGAAGAGCCATAAGACAGACACGTGGTACATTTTATTGATATTACAAACTGTCTAGGCCTCACCCAGCAGGTGAATGGTAGTACGAACTCAGGGGGACACCTGCTTGATGGAATGTTCTCAAATAATATGTTTTTACAATGTCTTCCGTCTCTATTGCTCATCTGGTCAGATCATGAAGCTGTTATGTTCTCTCTCCTTCCAAAACCTTCCAACAGAGAAATTGAAAACCAATCAGCCTAGAAGGGTCCGGCCTTGGAATAAGATTGTAATCGAAACTCTCGAAAGTTCCCTGATCCAGAATCCACCCAACTTCATAAAAAATCCTAATGCGGCAGCCAGTGCCTTTGAGGAATGGCTTAGGAGTTCAATTGATCAGGTGTTACCGGTTAAACTCATTACTAACCAAAGGTCAAGGCACACGGAACCCTGGTACTCCGAAAATCTTAGACTTTTACAACAAAAATGTTGTCGCCTTGAAAGGAAGTGGAGATCATACTATGAAACAAATGTTAGAACTGCCTATAAACAAGCTCTCCTTGACTTTAAAAAATCTGGTCATGTAGAGAAAACTTGTTACTTTACTACAGCTATAACAACTGCAAAAGACTCCTTAAAAGAACTTTTTTCTACAGGAAAAAAGCTAGCTAAATGCCCTGAAGTGATAGACTCACCAAAGAGGTGTGGCGCCGCGGCCAGGGCGACTGACTCCGGAATCTGGGGATCACGGTTCGATCCCCGGCACCGGCGGCAGATTAGCCCAGCACCATGTGACTCTGGGCAATAGCTTGCTTAATCTTCCCGACGGCCCCCAGCGCCTAGAGACCCTAACGGGTGATTGTGCGCTTTACAAATGTGGATATTATTATTATTAATAAGTCAGAGCTTCTGTAACTCATTGGCCACGTGCTTACAAGAAACAGTTAATGCAGTTTATAGCGGGTGTTCTTTCCAAGAGACGTCTCCCTCTTCAGGGACACCAGTTACTTCTAGTGTGGAAAGGGAAATTTCCTCTGCTACCCTAGACATCAGTGAACCCCCTGAATTATCCTTTTTTTCCTTCACTGAAGACTGGCGATGTCATTAATCTCCTTTTGGCCACTAAATCTGGCTCCCATTGGATCCATGTCCCCCCAAAATATATAAACACTTTCTAGGGAGAGGTGTGGCGCCGCGACCAGGGTGACTGACGCTGGAATCTGGGGACCACGGTTCGATCCCCGGCTCCGGCGGCAGGATAGCCCAGCACCATGTGACTCTGGGCAATAGCTCGCTTAATCTTCCCGACTGCCCCCAGCGCCTAGAGACCCTTACGGGTGATTGTGCGCTTTACAAATATGGACTTTACTTTACCAGAAGTATTTGCTTCTCATCCTTTTCCTATTTTCAACCAAATGTTTTCCCTACCAACTGGAAACTGGTGTCTGTTCTCCCCCTTCTAAAGAAAGATAATCTAGATTGGGCTGATCCCAATAATTACTGCCCAATTTCCAGACTCCCCCTGCCCGCAAAAATGGTTGAAAAAGCCATGAATGCTGTTATTTCTGACTACATTGAGAAGCATGCCTCTCTGGATGGCATTCAGTTTGGCTTTAGGAAGCATCATAATACCGAATTGGCACTAATTTGAGCGTCTGAACTAGGCAGACAGTAGATGCAGGGGGCAATGCAGCACTTGTGCTGCTTGACCTCTCTGCTGCATTCGATACTGTTCATCAGCAAAACTTATTGGAAGTCCTGGAGAGGATCGGCATTAAAGAAAAAGCTTTTGCTTTACTTAGTTCATTCCTGTCTGGCCAGGAACAGTTTGTGGCTCTTTGGGAATTCAAATCGCGAAACTTTACATTGCCATGTGGAGTACCACAGGGATCTTCATTGAGCCCCACCCTTTTTAATATTTCCGTTGCCCCTTTGACGAGGCTAATCAGATCTCTGGGCTTCTCTGCTATCTATTACGCTGATGATGCCCAAGCTGTGGTTTCAGGGACAGGCTCACCTTCAGACACAGCAGCACAGTTCCATACCTGTCTCCACCAGGTGGGGGACTGGATGGCCACTAACTGTCTGAAAATGAATTCCAGTAAAATCGTAGTTCTACTCTTTGGCAGCCACACTAATTTCTGGTCCCTGCTTTGTGGTCTTTGGAGCTGGGCTCGCTACCTATTCCTACGAATAAGGTAAAGAATTTGGGAGTCATGTTGAACTACGTGCTTTCCTTTGAAGGCCAAGTAAACCAGGTCACATCCATATCTTTCTACATACTAAAATGACTTCGACAGATCCTTCCATTTATTCCGGTAAATCTGAGGAAGTTAGTGGTCTCAGCTCTTGTTTTATCTAGAGCCGACGAATGTAAAGGTCTTTTCATTAACCTTTGGAAGAAATGTTTGATTAAGATTTTGCAAAATGCTGCAGCACGTCTATTGCTGAACATTCCTAAACATAAATCTGGCTACCAGTGAAGAGACGGATCGAGTTCAAGGCTCTTTGTACAGCTTTTAAAGCAATTCATGACATAGGAACTGATTTTTTTCAAACAGAATTTACAGCCATACATCCCTGCTCGCCATCTTCGCTCAGCTCACGCTCACAATCTGGTAGTTCCCAAGTTCAAAAAGAGTTCCTGGGGTGGAAGAAGCTTTCTGTTCGGTACGACCAGACTCTGGAACTCGCTTCCACTGAAGTTAAAAGATGAAACACGCCTGTTGGCCTTCAGGAAGGCGTCAAAGACGTGGCTTCTTAATCTCTGATGTGGTTTTAAAACTGTACGGTATTTCCCGTCTGCTGAGCCAACGCCTCAACACCTCCTGGGGGATGTTTCTCGCTTCATAAATTTCTTTTTCATTTCATTTCAACTGAGGTGTAAGAATGGCCACATTCAGAGAACTTAATTATAATCTGTGTTTTATTAATTAAAAGCTGTGCTCTGCCACTGTATAGTGCTGCTTTTTTAATAGTCTGCTTTGATCTGGAGGATGTATTCAGACTTCTGCAATACACCATCCAGATAATTAATGTGGCCCTATGTCCTCCCAAAGCAACACAACCCTGCTGGAACTCCCAGAAAGACACATTCTATAAAAGGCTATTGTTCTACAAAAGCACGTTCCACAGAAGACACACACTCAGATAAATGTATTAGATGTGTTGTAAATAGCCCAGTTAACATTATTATGGGGAGCCAAGAAAACATTTTCCATTCTAGTGCTAGAGCATTTTAATTTTACTGCTGTAAGGAGCTTTACCTTTGAGTAGAAAGCATGATGTTTCATGTTTATTTCACACGTAAGTGCGAAAGGCATTTTATTTTCGGCTACTTACTTTTGCATCACCTTTTGCCTCCTCTCTTAAGCGTCAGAAACTGTTTTGGGACAATACTGATAGGTAGATTGCTGTTTGATGATCTAGACTTGTGATATTATTTATATAAACACTAGATCAGTATCTTTATTGGCTTCTGTTTACAAAGCTGTGTCTAAGCGCCCATTTCTCACAGCTGCACAATTGCAGGTAGGAATCCAAGCTACAATGAACAATATAAACCACGGGCATTTCCAAAGGGCACTCCAAGGTTTTTTAGGTCTCGTCTACGCAGCGTGCATGCGCTGCTTAGGAGGAGAAGACCTCTTGAAATCAATTCAGTTTTTGGCCCAAAACGTGCACACATTGCATTGCTTTCAAAGGCAACGCGTGCACGTTTGGCGATTCCCTTGCGGGAGCGAGCTTTAAAACCATCTGCTTGTAATTAACAGATGGTCCCTGTTCACTCCGGCAAGGGAAAGAAGTGCAGGCCCCCTCCTCTCTCCCCTCCCCCCGATGCTTCCTCCTCCCCTTTTTTTTTTTACTTTCAGCGCAAGGCACACGCGCTTGTTTGTTGTAGGCGGGTGTTGCTAAGCGTCGCTTCAAGGAAGCTGTCACGGCGTGCCTTTCACAATCCGTGTTTGCTGAGGAAAGAGGCAGTCCTAATCTCCCGTGTTTTGTTTGGTGTCTGTGGCTTCAAAGGCTAGGCCCTTGTTGGCAGAGCCTGACCTTATCTGAGATTAATTTAAGAGTAACCGCCCTCGAGCCTGTCCAAGAATACAAAGTCAGTCAATAAGAACAGAGCACAAACCGCACTTGAGCGCTGAGACAACAAGAACAGGCGTCGCGGCTCTTAATGGCCCGTGCAGGGTTTACACTGGCATTACCTAACCTCAGACTGCACACAGAAGAGTCCTGGGTGCCAGAGGCAGTGCTTCGGTGGTCGGAGTACGGAAGGCCTTCACCTACCCGACGGGTGGCATGCTTCATGCACCCACAGCGCTATGAAGCCCTCCTGTGATAGCGCGCTCCACAATTCTGCATGGAGCTCATGAGGTGTTTGGGGGTTGAGTACTGGTATGAGGTAATGAGAGCGGGGAGAGGGAGCAACCATGTTGCGGAGGGGAGTAGAAAGCAAATAAACATAAACCAAAACCACCTATTGGTGGGCTGAATTATGTTTTATTGGGTCCCCGAAGGTAGGTTAAACAAGCATTGGCATAGCCAATAGGTCTCGCCTTTGGGACCTTATAAGTATTTAGTTATGCAACACGTCCCAAAGGCAAGACCTATTGGCTATGCCAATGCTTTTTTTTCCTTTGAGATGTTAAATGCTCACATTGACACACCGGACCGTGCCACCAGTAATTCTGCATTAAGTATATAGTATAGATAGTGGAACACTGCAGGACTCCTGTGAAGCGTGTTCCTTAACTATCGTCTGTTTCTCACTAGTGGGTGGACTGAGGACTAGATGTAGATGAGTGCGCTATATTCGCATGGCTCGTGGACTAGTCCTGCTGTAAAGAATGCAGTCTTTTTTGGTACACAGTTGAAAAGAGGAGGAGGGAAACTGTCCCAGGTGCTAAAGTCCAGTAACCTCCTTTGAAACACCCCAGCCTCCACATGTTTACGGGTATTTTCATTCGTCCCCAGTAATCACAACGCAAATGCTACCTTTAGAGATCGGGAAATACAGTCATTAATGCAATTGAATTTGCTTAATCGTGAAATTGTCCAAGAGTTGGTAAATGTTTTTCTTAAACATGTTTTGGCATGAATACCCCATAACATTGGAACATTTGTTTGGCGTGTGTACAACCACTCAAAAGCAGGGACCAAATCGCCCCATTATGGTGACATATTTAAAGTGAACAATGGTAAAACATTTTTTTGCAGTTTTCTAGGGTTATAGTAATGCAGGTTTTGATAACTAAGCACTGAACATGTTGCTTTTTCATATGCGCGAACGCAAGCTGATAGGGTCCTTCAACTTTTTGACACCACTTGTGTGCTGGTAGTGTAGCTGTGTTTATTGGCTGTGACTGTAATAGGTAGGGGCTCTGAGCGCACTGCTTTGCTTATGAATAAGGCTTATCTCTGTTCAATAGTATCTCTTGTTAACCGAGCGTGCAATCAAAGCGGCACCTCTTGCCTCGGTGCCCTATATAATCCAAAGTTGTGCCTTCCTCTGAAAAGGTGAAAGCATCCCTTGATGTACTGCTGTGCGATCCTACTGGGGATTACCCAGCGTTCCTCAAAAGTTTCACACAAAAGTTTGTCTGTTCATATTCTTTATTTTTATTTTTTTCTTATAATTCTCTCTTTTATTCTTTGTTTGAACATTCTGAATGTACATATGTATTCATTAGATCAGTCCAATGCATTCCGGCATTGGCGCTAATGCCGGTACCTTTACTGCGGGAGAGTGTTCAGCATAGAGAAGACGTGTTTTTCACGTATATGAAATAGCGTTCTGATTGTATAACAAATAATACGAAGAGAAGAATAACTCATATGGTCTCAGATGAAGGTCATAGCGACCGAAATACATTGGACTGATCTAATGAATACATATGTACATTCAGAATGTTCAAACAAAGAATAAAAGAGAGAATTATAAGAAAAAAATAAAGAATATGAACAGACAAACTTTTGTGTGAAACTTTTGAGGAACGCTGGGTAATCCCCAGTAGGATCGCACAGCAGTGCATCAAGGGATGCTTTCATCTTTTCAGAGGAAGGCACAACTTTGGTTTATTGGCTGTGACTCATGAGTTAAAATACTGTGTTTAACTTGTAAATGCAAGTCAATTGTCATCCATAGAATGTTCTCTTCATCACATGGAAGCAGTTGCATCTTGACCGCAATATTTTTTGTCTAAGTTAATGTACAATCACCTTACAAAGAGATTTAGTTTGTTGACCGTATGGTTGTAATACTGTTTATTGGTTTTATTGCTATTAGTGCTATCAAATATTTCCCCTCAATCATCTTTCACAAACATATCACAATTTTATATGTTTGATATACATACGTGTGTCCTAGAAAACTGCAAATTTGATTTATGTATTTCAATTAGACATTTTTCAAGGGTACTCCATGCAAGTTTCCTAACCACACTGCCCTCTTGGTCACAATTATTTTGCCTGCATTAAGTTTGCTCTATTTGTACAATGATGCATCACCTTATTCTAACGCTCTTTCAAATTGAGGCAGTTATGTGTATTTAATTTAGTGGTGCAACTGACATTTTGTTAGTCCTCTTTTTATTTCCAGTAAGATCCTGTAATGCTCAAATCCCAGTTACAGCCATTAGCTAGGTGTAATGCTCATGCAAGATCTTTCTGCACCAAATGTGCCTTTTTAAGAGTTAAGTGTACCTCGGGTCTTACCTACATTAAACAGATTATTAGGTAGTCCTGCCATTTATCAAACTGAAAAAAACAGTAAGAGCAATAATAGGCCATAAAACTATTCACACTTTCTTTTACACCCAGTGTGTAGAAATTATATAGCTCTTCAATCCCTGGTGGCACAGCATCCAGGATAATGTGCTGCTTGGCTAAACACTTAAAAGATCCAAAAAGCGAGACCTGTTGGCTATGCCAATGCTTGTCGTAAAGATGGCATCCAGCATTCTCCGAGAGAGATTACCCGAACCAGAGTGGCACATGTTAGCGGGATCCTAAAAGATCAAGGCTGAAGCAAGATGGTCTATGTGCACAGTAGCGAGTTCGGACTTAATAAAGAAAAGTCGATTGCTGAGTGTTGTCCATGGGTGGTGCTCATGTGAAAGCCAAGAAAACATTTTTGTTTCTTATCATAACTTTTTCAGTGAAATAATCTGGAAAATTGGCCATTCAATTGTGCGACTTGGGTGCACCGAAGAGGGTTTCAGAATAGCTTAGCCACGGAAATGAGACTTTCACTATAAAGAGTTAAGCCGTTTCATTTGTATATGTGTGGTGATAGGAAGCATTTTCCTTTTTTTTCAATTAATTCGTCAAATATAAAGAGGATAGTCTCAAAGGGACTGGTTTGTCACACAAAGCGAGGGCACAAATTAAAGAATGAGGGTTATCACAAATTAAGAGGTGGGTGGTCAGTCAAAAGTCACACTGACCTTTATGGAAAATGCTACTTACCCTTCTAGCATCTGTAAGTAGCATGTAGCAAATGCACATTATTAGCATACTCCTGCCATCTACTGTTGGACTTGGACGTTGAGAGGTTGGTTTTGTTTGTGAAAGTCTCGCAAGTCAAAGGATGAGCTGTGACTCTTCCTCTCGGTGTGCAATGCTCATGGGCACTGACTCCATCTTAGACTGTTTGCCGCAAAATGGGTGAGAGAACGTATGGCGTTTGAACGAAAAGTCTGTTGCAAAAGGCGGAATGAAGTGTGATAGTGATACAAGGGTAAGACAATCTGCAAAAGTCACCTGCTGCCGTGGTACATGTCAATCTTCAGCACTACACGCTACGAACACATGCTTTCAGGGTAAGTACCATTTCCCATTTGCAGCAAGTATGTCTGTAGAAGCACATGTTTACAGTAGATTGCATTTCAGTACACTCCCGCTGCAGTGGCTAGCATGTAGATGCAGATGTCTGAGACAAGGTTCTGATCACCTTCTGGCCCACTATCGTCTATTGGCTGACTGAGACAGTCACACAATACTGCTAGATAAAGGTGAGTGGCATTACCGGGCGGTTGCCTCACAAATATCAACTAGTCGGATGCTGCCTGGAAAAGCCATAGTAGCCATCTTCTTGCAGTTCGAGAGTGTAGAACCCTCTTTGCCTTGTGGTAACAAGGTTGGCTGCACTTGGCAATCCACCTAGCTACGCCAGCTTTGGAGATGTGTTGACCCTTGTAAGCTTTGTAAAGGAGAACAAAGACTTGGTCTGACATGGAATATATTGGTCCTGTCTTTGCAGCACACAATTGACATTATGCATCTAATGTGTGCAGTTTTCTCTCTGCAAAAGAGCCCGGTTGCGGGAAGATAATCAGGAGCTCTATGGTTTGGTTAACCCTTCGACGCTGATGACGAGCTGGGCTCGTCATGAGGTAGCCTCCTCGCACGCTCATGACGAGCCCAGCTCGTCATGAATAATGGGAATCATCAAATCTCAGCACAGGAGGGGAATACCATCAGCATTGATGTGGTTAAGGTGGAAAGGAGATACAACTTTAAGGCAGAACCTTAGGAAAGCTCTAAGAACGACCCTAACCTGGTTACCCAGATGAATGGCTCCTGTTAGGTGAGCACAACTATCTGATAGAGACTTCTAGTCGCAGATTACTTACCTTTGAATTTCCCAGGCATCAGGCTGGATCTGGAAACTTTTGCCTGGGCAGTACCCCTTGCGCATGCCATCAGGTGGCTCCATTCGGCTCCACGTTACATCGTTGGTGTGGTTATGATGTCGCAGTCACCTATATAGGTGCCACCCAAGAGCGCAGATGTCAGTTCTTTTCTTTCTGTGCCAGATAAGCACCGATCGGGGAATAGCTACCCCTCTGTAGCTTTTTGACAGGTTTCTTTGACTTTTTGTTGACTTCTTTTTTTTTTGTAGTGTGTCGAGGATGTCTTCTAGGACAGAGTTTGATCCGTGTGGCACCTGTCACTGCGCCATGTGGGTTACCGACTCCCACCTCATCTGCCTCTGGTGTCTCAAGCGCGACCACGACTCGAAGTCATGCTCGGTCTGTCGGGCCATGGCTCTGAAGGCCTTACGGGAGCGGGTGATGAAGCTCTTTGCTGCCGGCAGCAGACGCCAGCCAGGAAGACTCCGCGGAGATCCCAGTCCCGATTGAGGAAGAGACGATCGCCGGACTGCTCCCAGAGCCCTAAGTCCTCTTCCTCCCATTTGAGGTCCTCGGGACACTCAGGGAAGAGGCACCAGAAGAAGACGTCCAAGTGGACTTCGCCTTCACCTCAACTGTCGTCCGTCGACTAACGATGTAAGGAGCAGCAACACCCTAGATTTGGTTCTGCAGAGCTGGAGCCAGGGTCGACTTCATGCGTCCCCCCCTTGTTTCCCGGAGCTGGAGCGACCCCCGCTTGAATCAAAGAGTTTTACGAGGCTATGTGCCACGTATTTGAGCGGGCCGACCCCCCTGGTGAGCCTTCAGGCCCGCGGGGTCAGAAGGCCCCCCCCCCATCAAATTCTATGCCATTCGCTCCGACCACAGCACCGTTGGGGCCTCAGGGATCCAATTCCAGATCCCGGGTTGACACCGATCGTGCCAATGCGACCTTCCCTGGCGTTGGACCCAAAGTGTTGTGCCCCCGGTGCCAGCCCCATCCTTATCCCTGATGCCTTGTAGTCGGATCGGCGCCAATCAAGGTGTCTGTAGAACCGAGAGGTTCTAGATTATTGCCTGGTCATTTTCAATACTGTTCAGGCACGGGATAGGACAGGGAGGGGTCTGTGGACCCTTTAGAACACCAGGATGTGTCAGTGGAACAGATGGACTGGTATGAGGTACTTGGGGAGTCCAGTGGACAGGACACATCTCCAGATACTTGTATGCTTTCTCCTGTGGTTATGGAGGAGGGAGCTTCTTATGCCATGGTCATAAGGAGGGCATATGACTGGAGCTGCCCTCTGAGCAGGTCAGGACTAATCTCCTGACCAAAGTGCTTCAGCCTGGGGCTTCCATATTTGAATCCCTTTTGCCCTTTAATGAGGCACTTAATGATGTCCTACTAGGCACGTGGTTCAATCCTAGCACAAGGACTCATGTGTATAGGGCAATAGCACATCGCCATCGCCCAGCTCCAGGTGACCCAAACTTCCTCAGCCAACACCTCAACCCTGAGAGCTTGGTGGTGCAGGCTTCTACTTCACATGGTGCATTTCATTTCACACCTCCAGATAGGGAATCCAACAGATTGGAAACACTTGGGAAGAAGATGTTATCTTCCACCAATCTGGCATTGCAGTCAGTTAATATCCCAATTATTGGGCGGTTTCTCACACTCTCTTTGGGAAACAGTGGCGCAAGGGCTGCCATAGGTCCCGCTGGAGGCCCGTGGTTGAACACTCCCAGGCTGTTAAACACAGGAGAGATGCTGCAAAATTCACCATTAGGTGTGGCCTCGATACAAGTGACTCGCTGGGCAGGGCGGTTTCATAGACAGTGGCCTTACGGCACCATGCCTGATTGAGAACGTCTGGCTTCTCTGACGATGTTAAGGCTAATTTGATGAACATGCCTTTTGACGGAATTCGTGTTTTTGGAGATAAGGCAGACTCAGCCTTGGAGCGCATCAAGGACTCTTGTGCTACAGCCAGATCCTTGGGCCTCGCAGTCACTCCACGTGGCTAGTCTAGCTTTCGCCCCGTTCACGGCAATGGAAGGGGTTTCCAGCCACACCAACTGTATCCCAGCCACCATCCTGCACAAACTTTCCAAGTTGTGCAATGAAGTGGGCGTGGTTCATTCTGACCTCGGAATGGAAGACAGAAGTCATCGGTCAACCAGCCCTTGGCAGACGTAGCCTTGAAGTACCCCATGTCTCACTCTGCAAGGCCATGCACCTCCAACTGGAGAGAGAAACCTTCATCCCCTCCACTAGAGGTCTATAATAATCGAACAAGTGGGTCTTGCAGATCATTCTTTTCTTTCCCTCCTCCTACTCCGCAACTTCAAGAACGGCTGGCGGAGGATCATTTAAGATTACTCCAAGAGGAAGTTACAGCTCTCCTGGCCACAGGGCTATAGAGAGGGCCCCAGTTTCAGAAGTAGGCAGTGGTTGTTATTCCCGTTACTTTCTGATTCCGAAGAAAAACAAAGGGTTACAGACCATGTCTGAACTGCAGACCATCAATCTCTTCCTCAAGAAGGAGAAGTTCAAGACGCTCATGTTGGCTCAGGTCTTGTCAGCCCTAGACCAAGGAGAGACTGGCTGGTAGTGTTGGACTTGTAGGATGTGTATTTTCACATCCCCATCCTGCCGGGTCACAGACGTTACCTAGAGAACTTTCAGTTCACTGCGCTACTTTTGGCCTTACCAGTGCTTCTCGAGTGTTCACCAAGGTGATGGCGGGGGTTGCAGCTCATCTGTCCAGGTTACAGATTTCAGTCGTCCCCTACCTCCACCACTGGCTGTGGAAGGCGTACCTGTCGTCTCCCACCTTCAGACGACGGCGGACCTTCTCTTATGATTCTGATGTTTCAGACTCTATCCTAGATTTCGGTGGCAGTGACTCAGAGACTGCTGGGACTCATGGCTTCCTGCCTCCTGTTGGAAAATCATGACAGATGGCATATGCGGCGCTGCAGTGAGACTTGAAGTTCCAGTGGGCGCAGTATCAGGGGAATCTCTCCAATACTGTCCAGATCTCAGAGGGAACTGCGAAAGACCTGCAGTGGTGGCTAATGAACCGCAATTGGGTCAGAGGTAGCCCCTCTCGCATCCCCAATCAAATCATACAGTGGTGAAAGATGAGTCACTCCTGGGATGGGGCAGACATCTAGGAGAGGTGGAGATCAGGGGACACTGGTCTCTGGCGGAGCCAGGGCTCCACATCAATTTGTTGAAGGGTCAAACGATTTGGTTGGCTTTGAAAGTATTTATTCTCTCTGTCAAGGGGAAGTTAGTGCAGGTGTTCACGGACTACACAACCGACATGTGGTACTGCAACAAACAGGGCAGGGTGGAGTCATGGACCCTTTGACAAGAGGTTCTGTCAAACATGTATTAAAGTTGCACCACCTCAAGATATAATATATGTATCAAGCACAATAATGTATAGTCCATCCAATAAATGTAATTCCTCCTTTTCGTTTTTTTAATGTATTCTTCTTTTTATTATTTGATCAGTCACAACCAACACGTTTCGTTCTGAAACCAGAACTTCTTCAGGGCATGTAATATTCACTACTGCATGCACGATCATGCAGTTTGATTTACTTCCTCTTGAGAGCACAAATTGGATCCTATATTTCAGGCAGTCCCTTTCATTATATTCTGACAGGTTGAATCCAAATCTTTCTTTCTTAAAAAAAAACACACACAACAATCCACTTCGTAAGTATAATTTCCAGAGTAGTAGTCAGAAAATAGCCTATATTCACTCCCAGGCCCAACGTATATATAGTGCCTTAAGTGAGGGCCCGTGTATCCCACGGAGACTCCGGTATCTTTGGGAAAAACCACCAAATCCACAGCCTTTGTCAAGAGCCCCTGCGTCTCTGGACATGGCTGGAACAACAGGGCATTACCCTGGTGGTTCAACACCTGGCAGGTTCTCTGAATGCCAGGGAGGACAAACTCAGCCGTCAATGCCTAGCGGATCATGAATGGTGTCTCCATTCAGAGGTGGTGACGGTCTCTTTCAGTACTGGGGAGAGCCTTGGTTAGATCTGTTCGTCTCTGAAGAGAACGAGCAATTTCAGCATGCTGGAGTTTCCAAGGCGGCTATCGTTCAACAACAAATTTTGTCACAAGGGGAGCTCAGGCCTGCTATAAGCCTTTCCGTCCATACTACTTCTGCCCAGGGTTCTCAAGAAGATCAAGAATGACCGGGCCCAAATCATTCTTGTGGCTCCGGAACGGGCAAGGAGAGCCTGGTATCCAGAGCTTCTGAGAATGAGCATCAATACTTCGATCAGGCTGCCCCTTTGGGAGGATCTTCTGTCATAGCAGCAGGGAGGGTCCTCCACCCGAACCTGTCAACTCTCCGCCTCCATGAATTGAGATTGAGCAGCAACAGTTGATTGCTTTCGACGTTCCTCCTGAAGTGTGTGAGGTTATTTTGGCAGTCAGGTGACCTTCTACTAAGACGGTATATGCCTGCCATTGTTTTTTAAAATGTGTACAGAAAGGTCTTTTTGACCCTCTTTCTGCTTCTTTATCCTCTATCCTTCTTTTTATTCTTAACTTTGCCCAGCAGAGCTCTGCATTGGGTAAGCTCAATGGTTATCTTTCTCCTCTGTCCACTTTCTAGTAGCTGCCAGACCAACACTCTTGGTTTGACTCTCCTGTTGAAAATAGATTTGTTCCTACCTATGCCTTTTGTTATGCCACAGTGGGATCTTAATTAGTTTCTCACATTTTTTGTGTGTGCTCCTTTCAAGCTGTTGCAGAAATGTCCCCTCCAGCTGCATACCATCCAGATAGCCTTTCTAGTGGCAATAGCATCTGCCAGGATGGCGAGTGAGTTGCAGGCACGGTCATCCAAGCCTCCTTATATGAAGTCGTTGGTGGTATTTCATACCTGTACTTCACTTCCACCTAAGGTGGTGACTCCATTCCATCTGGGTCAATCAATCACGCTACCCACCTTTTTCGCTCCCCCCACATGAAGAATTTACTTCTAGAACGCATTATCTAGTAGAGGCAATATCTAGCTGTAAATTCCTTACAGACCCACCCATGCCTCCCGGCTCTGCGGACTTATTTGTTAGGGCTAGGGTTACTCGATTTTTCAGGGCCCAAGTTTTGGCACACAATTAGGTCAGTCACTTCATGGTGCTTCTGGCGTGGAAAAGTGAAAAGTGTGGACACCCGCACACCTGGGTGGAGCATATATAGGTTACCGCAATATCATAACCAATGCGAACGACGACACGCGAAGCTGAATAGAGCCACCCAACGGCGCACTCAAGGGGTACTGAACATGTAAAGGTTTCCGGATCCAGCCTGATTCCTGGGAAATTCAAAAAGTAAAAAATGTGTAGTTAGATATTGTCTCTACTAGATAATGCGTTAGCGAAGGCAAGTAACTTGTTCATCTCACTAATTCTTCAAAGGGAAGTTTTTGCCCAGAGGAAAGCTACTTTCTAGGATAGGAACTGCAGAGTGCATGAATGCACAGGTTCAAAAGGTGGACACATGAGTCTGATAAGAACTAAATTAAGGTTCCACAAAAGCACGGGAGGAACTCTGGGGATTTTACCCTTTTGAGGACCTCCATAAAAACATTAACCACTAGTATTCTAAAAAGATGTGTTCTCTGTTTGGCATGTAGGTGACAATGGCAACTAGGTGTAGCCAAATACAGGTGGGCCTACCATATTACTGTAAGTGCAAAAGTAATTTCCTGGACTGGATCGCAGTACTTTGGAATGGAGTAATGCACAAACCTCTTTAAGCTTACGGCATAATAGTTCCATATTGTAAGCCGTCAGGCCTCCTTCAAGATGGACATGCAGTTTTGTGGAAGTCGCAAGTACCCGAACTGTAGGTCCCCAAGTGCCAGATCACAAGACTGAGTTGCCCAAGAACCAGATGTCTGACCGGACCTTGTCTCTGTGTGAGAAGGTCTGGCCTGAGACCTTTTGCTAAAGCCATTTGCAGGGGATGACTGACATCTCCAGGAGAGTGGAGTACCAAGGGTACCTGGCCAAATTGGAGCTACTAGGATGAGGACTATTTGCCTGAGTTTCCTCACCACAAAGGAAATCAATGGCAGAGGAGGAAAAGCTTGGGCAAATATCCGTGACCAACTGATCACCAGGGCATTGCCCATGGACTGTGGGTGTGGCAAGGATTGGGCATTTTCTGGGTTAGCGAAGAGGTGTAACTGTAGGGTTTCCCAACATTGGAACTATGTATAGCAAATCTGGGGTGTGGAGTTCCCAGTTGTGGACTTGTTGCTGCATCTTGCTGAGCAGGTTTGTAAAGTTGATGTCCACCCTCAGGAGGGGTTCTGCATTAAGATGAATATTGTGGCGGAGCGCGCACTGTCAGGTCATTTCAGATAGGTGGGAGAGCTGAGGAGAATGCGAGATGCCCTGCTTTTGGATATTATATATGGCAGTCATGTAGTCTGTCCTGATGAGGACTGCCTTGCCCCAAAAAACATTTGATGGCTAAGTGAATGACAAGCAGTTCCAAATAACAAATGTGGCGATCCTGGAGCTGGGAGTTTCTTGGACTGAAGGGATAGGAGAGGCGCGAGAGCTCCCTTCATGCTCAGTGCCTAGATCTAGGTAGTCACAGCAGTTCACAAAGTAAGTATGGGTGAATTTTGCGGATTCGCGGTTCGCGAATTCACACGAAATGGCAACAAAATCCGCGAGTTTGCGGATTTTCCCGCGAACTCGCGGATTTTTTTGCCATTTGCACAAATAATGGGACCAGGTGTGTCTGTAACTTTGCCACCAAGCCGAAAGTCGCAGAGGTCCCTCGAGTGAGCTGTCCATCATAGTGAGGAAAGGGCGGGACAACGTTGCATACCCTAGTGTGTGTGTGGCGGGGCCAAACGGGTGGGGCTTCTATGCGAGTTCACATGCCTCTTGTTTATAAAGGGTCAGCGACCGATCAGAGCAGCAGATGAGGAGAAAGCAGCCTCCTGGTCAGTGGAAGTACACGGGGATTGCGCTCGAGAAACTCGTGGATGCAAAGACCTCCATCAAGGATTACATCCAATTGTAGGCGGTAGATATGGGAAGGGAGCATACCTGCCTAGCCTCGACCGTGCTCACTAGTTGTTTGGGCGCAGAGGTCCCTTGAGTGAGCTGTCCATCATAGTGAGGAAAGGGCGGGAAAACGTTGCATACCCTAGTGTGTGTGGGGCAGGGCTTCTATGCGAGTTCACATGCCTCTTGTTTATAAAGGGTCAGATACCGGTCAGAGCACCAGATGAGGAGAGAGCAGCCTCCTGGTCACGGGAAGTACACAGGATTGCGCTCGAGAAACTCGTGGATGCAAAGACCTCCATCAAGGATTACATCTAATTGTAGGCGGTAGATATGGGGAGGAAGAACACCTGCCTAGCCTAGACTGTGCTCACTAGTTGTTTGGGCTGATTATTTGAGCTTAAACTCGGGCATGTGCTAAAAAATCCGCCCACGAGCAAATTTGCAAATTTTTTGGCAATTTTGCGAGATTCGCCGATAGCTAAATTGCCGAGAATTCGCAAATTTCACGAGTACTGGGGAGAGCCTTGGTTAGATCTGTTCGTGTCTGAAGAGAACGAGCAATTTCAGCATGCTGGAGTTCCCAAGGCGGCTATCGTTCAACAACAAATTTTGTCACAAGGGGATCTCAGGCCTGCTATAAGCCTTTCCACCCATAGTACTTCTGCCCAGGGTTCTCAAGAAGATCAAGAATAACCGGGCCCAAGTCATTCTTGTGGCTCCGGAACGGGCAAGGAGAGCCTGGTATCCAGAGCTTCTGAGAATGCGCATCAATACTTCGATCAGGCTGCCCCTTTGGGAGGATCTTCTGTCACAGCAGCAGGGAGGGTCCTCCACCCGAACCTGTCAACTCTCCGCCTCCATGGTTGAGATTGAGCAGCAACAGTTGATTGCTTTCGACGTTCCTCCTGAAGTGTGTGAGGTTATTTTGACAGTCAGGTGACCTTCTACTAAGACGGTATATGCCTGCCATTGGCAAAAGTTTTTAAAAATGTGTACAGAAAGGTCTTTTTGACCCTCTTTCTGCTTCTTTATCTTCTATCCTTCTTTTTATTCTTAACTTTGCCCAGCAGAGCTCTGCATTGGGTAAGCTCAATGGTTATCTTTCTCCTCTGTCCACTTTCTAGTAGCTGCCAGACCAACACTCTTGGTTTGACTCTCCTGTTGAAAATAGATTTGTTCCTACCTATGCCTTTTGTTATGCCACAGTGGGATCTTAATTAGTTTCTCACATTTTTTGTGTGTGCTCCTTTCAAGCTGTTGCAGAAGTGTCCCCTCCAACTGCTTACCATCAAGATAGCCTTTCTTGTGGCAATAGCATCTGCCAGGATGGCGAGTGAGTTGCAGGCACGGTCATCCAAGCCTCCTTATATGAAGTCGTTTGTGGACAGGGTAGTATTTCATACCTGTACTTCACTTCCACCTAAGGTGGTGACTCCATCCCATCTGGGTCAATCAATCACGCTGCCCACCTTTTTCGCTCCCCCACATGAAGAATTTACTTCTAGAACGCATTATCTAGTAGAGGCAATATCTAGCTGTAAATTCCTTACAGACCCACCCATGCCTCCCGGCTCTGCGGACTTATTTGTTAGGGCTAGGGTTACTCGATTTTTCAGGGCCCAAGTTTTGGCACACAATTAGGTCAGTCACTTCATGGTGCTTCTGGTGTGGAAAAGTGAAAAGTGTGGACACCCGCACACCTGGGTGGAGCATATATAGGTTACCGCAATGTCATAACCAATGCGAACGACGCCACGCGAAGCTGAATAGAGCCACCCGATGGCGCACTCAAGGGGTACTGAACATGCAAAGGTTTCCGGATCCAGCCTGATTCCTGGGAAATTCAAAAAGTAAAAAATCTGTAGTTAGATATTGTCTCTACTAGATAATGCGTTAGCGAAGGCAAGTAACTTGTTCATCTCACTAATTCTTCTAAGGGAAGTTTTTGCCCAGAGGAAAGCTACTTTCTAGGATAGGAACTGCAGAGTGCATGAATGCACAGGTTCAAAAGGTGGACACATGAGTCTGATAAGAACTAAATTAAGGTTCCACAAAAGCACGGGAGGAACTCTGGAGATTTTACCCTTTTGAGGACCTCCATAAAAACATTAACCACTAGTATTCTAAAAAGATGTGTTCTCTGTTTGGCATGTAGGTGACAATGGCAACTAGGTGTAGCCAAATACAGGTGGGCCTACCATATTTCTGTAAGTGCAAAAAGTAATTTCCTGGACTGGATCGCAGTTCTTTGGAATGGAGTAATGCACAAACCTCTTTAAGCTTACGGCATAATAGGTCCATATTGTAAGCCGTCAGGCCTCCTTCAAGATGGGCATGCAGTTTTGTGGAAGCTGCAAGTACCCAAACTGTAGGTTCCCCAAGTGCCAGATCACAAGACTGAGTTGCCCAAGAACCAGATGTCTGACCGGACCTGGTCTCTGTGCGAGAAAGTCTGGCCTGAGGCCTTTTGCTAAAGCCTTTTGCAGGGGCTGACTGACATCTCCAGGAGAGTGGAGTTCCAGGGGTACCTGGCCAAATTGGAGCTACTAGGATGAGGACTATTTGCCTGAGTTTCCTCACCACAAAGGAAATCAATGGCAGAGGAGGAAAAGCTTGGGCAAATATCCGTGACCAACTGATCACCAGGGCATTGCCCATGGACTGTGGGTGTGGCAAGGATTGGGCATTTTCTGGGTTAGCGAAGAGGTGTAACTGTAGGGTTTCCCAACATTGGAACTATGTATAGCAAATCTGGGGTGTGGAGTTCCCAGTTGTGGACTTGTTGCTGCATCTTGCTGAGCAGGTTTGTAAAGTTGATGTCCACCCTCAGGAGGGGTTCTGCATTAAGATGAATATTGTGGCGGAGCGCGCACTGTCAGGTCATTTCAGATAGGTGGGAGAGCTGAGGAGAATGCGAGATGCCCTGCTTTTGGATATTATATATGGCAGTCATATAGTCTGTCCTGATGAGGACTGCCTTGCCCCAAAAAACATTTGATGGCTAAGTGAATGACAAGCAGTTCCAAATAACAAATGTGGCGATCCTGGAGCTGGGAGTTTCTTGGACTGAAGGGATAGGAGAGGCGCGAGAGCTCCCTTCATGCTCAGTGCCTAGATCTAGGTAGTCACAGCAGTTCATGATTAAGTATCGGCGAATTTTGCGGATTCGCGGTCCGCGAATTCACGCGAAATGGCAACCAAATCCGCGAGTTTGCGGATTTTCCCGCGAACTCGCGGATTTTTTTGCCATTTGCACAAATAATGGGACCAGGTGTGTCTGTAACTTTGCCACCAAGCCGAAAGTCGCCGAGGTCCCTCGAGTGAGCTGTCCATCATAGTGAGGAAAGGGCGGGACAATGTTGCATACCCTAGTGTGTGTGTGGCGGGGCCAAACGGGTGGGGCTTCTATGCGAGTTCACATGCCTCTTGTTTATAAAGGGTCAGCAACCGTTCAGAGCAGCAGATAAGGAGAAAGCAGCCTCCTGGTCAGTGGAAGTACACGGGGATTGCGCTCGAGAAACTCGTGGATGCAAAGACCTCCATCAAGGATTACATCCAATTGTAGGCGGTAGATATGGGAAGGAAGCATACCTGCCTAGCCTCGACCGTGCTCACTAGTTGTTTGGGCGCAGAGGTCCCTCGAGTGAGCTGTCCATCATAGTGAGGAAAGGGCGGGAAAACGTTGCATACCCTAATGTGTGTGGGGCAGGGCTTCTATGCGAGTTCACATGCCTCTTGTTTATAAAGGGTCAGAGACCGATCAGAGCAACAGATGAGGAGAAAGCAGCCTCCTGGTCACTGGAAGTACACAGGGATTGCGCTCGAGAAACTCGTGGATGCAAAGACCTCCATCAAGGATTACATCTAATTGTAGGCGGTAGATATGGTAGGAAGCACACCTGCCTAGCCTAGACTGTGCTCCCTAGTTGTTTGGGCTGATTATTTGAGCTTAAACTCGGGCATGTGCAAAAAAATCCGCCCGCAAGAGAATTTTCCGGCAATTTCGCAAGATTCGCCGATCACGAAATTGCCGAAAATTCGCAAATTTCGCGAGTGGAACGGATTTTGCGCCCATACTTATTCATGATGGGGAAGACGTAACTCGTGCTGGTCGGAGGGAAGCCGCTCCGTGTTTGTGCTTCCAGCAGCTAATGTCAAGCATCGAGGGACAAATATAAAATGGTGCAGAGGCAGCAGATACCCGCGACGCTGGCAGAGAGACCACAAGCTAGAGGGCATTTATCCCGTCCCTGAGCCCCAGTACAGATTGGTACAGTAGGCTCTACAAGTTATAAACATATATATTTTGGAAAAAAACACCACTGTGGTGTTTTTTGTTTTTGTTTCTTTTTGGCTGAGGTCAAACTGATACTCTGCACGCTCGCAGGCCTATTAAACTATTGATCACAGGGGCCAATCTTCATACGTGCTGCTCTTGCACATCGGAAGCCAGAGGCCACCCACCCCCTGGGTAAACTTTGAGCTCAATAACCATGGAAAAACGCCATATGACTTCTCAGAAGGCAGGGGAGGAGGCTGACTACATTGTATTTCCCCGCAGGCCAGCATCCAACAGGTATATGCTCCTTTGCAAATCTATGGCAGCACTGAGATGATGAGACACGAGGGGGGTGTCTAGTAGTTATCCTATACAGCAGGAAAAGGGCTCCATCACATAAAGAGCACAAAAAAAGGTCTGACAGCGATATATATTGCTTCGTATCACACACTACACTATGTTATATTTCGCTATATTATGAGCCACAAGGCTGATCAGGAAGTTTTGGGCTTAAGTATATTTGAGGTGATGCAATAGGTACCGCTCAAATGACAGCGATTTCAATGGGAGGTGCAGAGGAGGGCACATAGCTGTGAGTGTGGCTTGTAGCTCCCTGGGTTCTCATAACACGTTTTTTATTCTGCAAATTCGGCTTTGCCTTTCCTAGTCCAGTGAAGCGGCATTCACTGTGCAAATATTTAGGAAAGGTTCAAGCTACAATGAAATTAAGTAAAAGCTCCATGCCTCGCACTCATCTAGCGTCCTCTAGGGGGCCAAGCACAAGATCTTTAGATTTGGTACAAAAAACCACTGCCTCAAGCCCCAACCCATCCATGAAACATGGGAAGCCCTAAATAATAAAAGTGAAATGCATGCAGTGTCTGTAATAGCGAGTGACTATTGTCCTGCATAGGGGGCGATTGATGCTATGAGAGAAGAAGCAAGAAAGGATATCTCAGACACTTCTAAGGACCAGCATGCTAGTAAAGGTTTTCTTCCTTTGGGGACAATGACACTCACTCAAGATAGTCATTCTTCCCCCTGTACTCAACTTTGATATTGATCCAAGACTCTGCAAGAGTAGCCAATGAGCTGGAAACAGCTCCATTGTTCAAAACAACATCTATTTACCCATTAGTTTCTTCCTCAGTCTCTAAAATTGGACTGGTGGGTGAAGGAGATCCACAACAAACTGCTGAGAAAGCAACCGAAGTTCAACTACCCCACCCTGCCAACCCAGACCATCAAAGCTTATCTCACAACATATCTGATACATTGGAAAACGTGCAAAAATCTCCAGAGAAGTTGAATGCCTTACATGAGAGTGAAAAGCCCCTGGTGACAATATGGCCCTATTATCACCACCACTTGCACAACCTTCTCCAAGCATCTTACAAACTAACTTCCCGGACTCAGAGTAAACAATTATACCAGCTATAAGGCAATCTTCCCAACAGAGTTAGGTCCTGCAAAAAATCCTGGAGGAAATAGGAGAGATCAAAATCTCACAAAATAAGTCATATAGAGATAAATTAATAGCTTGTTAAAATAAATGCAAGCCTTCAGCAGCTTAATCTCAGAATGGAACAAGTGCAGCAAATAATTTTTGGTCTGGAGGAGCACATGACACAGCTTGAAAACAAAACAAAACAATTGAAATCAGAATTATCGGAGCTACAGTATAAACTAGAAGAGATGGAGAGCAGATCATGCAGATCTAATCTGCGGTTTGATGGGATTCCCGAAGGACAGGAGAATGAGCAAGATACCATCAGGCTGACTTCAGATTTGGTGAAACAATATGTGATCTCAGAGCGACAAGGAAAAGACTTACTATCATGAGAACTCATTGCATTCCCTCATTTCAACCTCCCAATGCAAAGTATCCCCGCACCTTAAAAGTTAACATTGGAGACTTTCGTATTAAAGAGAAGATCTTGACTGAAGTCATAAAAGTCACAGAATTTCAGACTTCAGATAAATTTTCATTGCAATTTTTTTTCCTAACAATCCAAATTGAAAGTCATTTACAGGGAAGAGGTGTGGCGCCGCGGCCAGGGCGACTGACGCTGGAATCTGGGGACCACGGTTCGATCCCCGGCTCCGGCGGCAGGTTAGCCCAGCACCATGTGACTCTGGGCAATAGCTCGCTTAATCTTCCCGACGGCCCCCAGCGCCTAGAGACCCTTACGGGTGATTGTGCGCTTTACAAATGTGGACTTTACTTTACTTTACTTTACAGGGGAGTTACATCTTTGTTTCAGTTGAGCAAGCCAATTACTTTTTGCAAATTACAGCTAGGAGGATATTTAGGTTATCCAGAATTTCCAGGCGCACAACCAGAGTACCCGCAAGGTAGTAGTAAGAGTTATTGAGTAGTTGGTATAGGCAATGAGGCGAACGGTAAATCCTCACAACCGTTCAGGGATGGACCAAGAACTGATCCAGAAAACAGCAATGCCCCTGCGCTATACAATATAGATATGTAATTTTTTAGTGTTAAGAGTATCAGTACTGTCAATAGAAAAACATTGGAGCACCACCAATATCATTCAACATTTGAACATTTGGCGAACAGGTTTGACAAAATAGAGGTATCAATAGGTTCCGTTGTTGGTGTGATAGTTCTGTTTATTGTTCCTATATAAGGGCCAACACGTGTTTCATCGCAGGGAAACAGACTGCAAATCTTCAGGGCTAAATAGAAACATAGAGATTACATTTAAGATCATGTTTGTAATGCCAGTGTGTAAGAAGGTGACTTGATAGTGTCACCCATTGTGGAAAAAGCATGCCATTATGTGACTTCGTGGCAAGGTGCATCGAGATCATTGGTTCGGTGACATTCGTGACTTTTAATGCTCTCTGACTAATCGATGCGATCTGTAGACAAAAGAAACATTGGCCGCAGGAAGTAATATTGGTGACGTGAACTAAGTGTAGAGTGTGTAAAAAAGAAAGATTTCGAAATCCCAAGTGACTAATATAGAGTATTTACGAAATTCTGTTAACATCCTAAGAAAAACCTTAATGGAAACTTTTGTAGGGTCTGTAACTGTTCAAAATTATTTCTTCGTTTATTTTATTTGAATTTACTTGTCATCTCGGGGGTGTAAAAGGATCTTGATTAAGCTGCTCTTATCGTTGCATGTTTTTATTTTCGTTTATTTCAAAATTATATCCTCTATAAACCACCATCATTTGATGTGGACTCAAGATGGGGGCTAGATTGGTAATTCTTAGGTATTTCCGATTAGTGTAGAGTACTGATCTGTGGATCGACTCTTTATTCTGTCTACAGTATAACGGGTAAGAAATAAAAAATACAAAATAAAAAATATACAAAATTCACGGGGGAAAAAGATTGCTAATGACAAGAGAGATTCATGTTGATGATTGCTCTAAGAAAAAGGGCAACGTCGGTATGTAAAGCACATGCTCTGGCGATAAAAACATAGTAAAACGAATGAACAAAAAACTAAAGAACAAAAATATTAATAAATGAATAAGCTCACCCTCATGGTTGAAGGGCGTAACCACATCGGTTTAGTGTGTAATATGGAATCCTGTGTCCGGAGTTTCCAAGAAATATGTCAACAATAAGCTCCGCGAGACCTGATGAGTCTAAGGGGAATGTATGCGTATACTTATTAGGCTGTTTAACAGATAGTCTACATATGGAGAAAGGGAACTGAAAAACACTAGAATGACCTACCTCGATAGTTACAACATAATATATGAACCGGGAGGAGAATAAACAGGTTACTTCAGATGGCAACGCTGTATCTTACGAGGCAAGGCGGGTGCACCTATGTGGAAAATTAATACGGTTTGGTAAACATTATCTGCGCCATCTTGCCCTTTTTCCCTGATGCCACACTTTTTGTCGTACGCACCCGCCATTTTAGGTGCCCAGATCAGAACCACCCTCCGCACGCCACCGGCCCCCAGCATAGCCCTTCGCCCTCGCAAAGCCCGCACGCAGACAACCCCCCACTCTCGCATGCGTTGGGTCATAAACCCCCTTCAGCGCAGCTCTGCCTCAGAGCCCCATCCTGTCCCCAGCGCGACACCTCCCTTCATTCCTTTCATGGTCCCAGACCCTTTTGATTCCTCGTTCCCAGGCCGACACCTAGCTCTGCCGATACTGTTTATTGCCCCTCCCCGTACAGTAGAAAGCTTCCCTCATCAAAGGACCCCCGAGTTGATCAAAGCCCCCATCCCACGAGATCCGGTCACACCCCCACATTCCATGAATCAGCGGAATGTCCAGCTACGCGATAGTCATCACCTGTTGTAACCGGGGTGGGGACTTCAACTGTAAATATGTGTGGGAACGGGCTTGAAGGGGAGATTCGGAGGATATCCTTTCATACTTCAAAGCATTACAAGACTGTGTTACCTGCAATAAAATTCATTTAACTGTGTATAAGAGGCCAGGCCTCAGAGATGCGGTTAGAGCACCTCGTGACGATACCTGCTGTCTGAACTGATGTGTTCTCCTCCGGAGAGAATAAACCTTGTTTCCTGCCTTCCCGTCTCCAGCGCCTGCCTCTTCATTGATTAATATTTCGTGGGTTACAGAGGCGATACCGCCGGGCAAATATCGATTGTCCATTGACCTGAGTTTTAACAATTGGCGTCCCAAGCGTGGGGCCCATCAGTGACTCGTGGATCCAGTGGGAGAGGTCCTGACGACAGAGTGAACGACTGCAACGATCGGGAGAGCTCTTGCCCAATAGACCCTCGTCTGGCAGCCGATCATCCGAACTTCACTGGTTCCGAACAGACCTCTCTCGAGTGATCTACGGTCCTGACTGGGAACCATCAGGAGTGCCACGAGGAGTACGAGGAAAAGAGGACGATCGGGCGCTGGATTCGGAAGACAAGAAACTGTCCATACGGTCCGGGTAAGGTCGTGTAGACACGACGAACTGCGAAATAGTTGTTTAATTGTTCAGAAAATACTAGTATTACTCTTTGTTGACCTATTTGGAGATTCACTGTCTGCAAACGGAGAAACAGTAGGCTCTTTCTCTTTGCAAACAGTGAAGGATAAGTAACGCAGCCAGCGTGCCCATCTTCCTCCCCCACTGATTAAATGTTTTTCGGCACTGATTAATTGTTTTTTACCCCGAACTACTGTTCGCGGATTGTTTTCTGGAGATTCTCTATCTGCAAACAGGAAAGAACAGGTTCCCCTTTGCAGATAGTGAAAGGGTGGAGGACGCAGACCTTTTGCGGGCCTACTTATTCTCCCCACTGGTCGTTTATTGTTTATTTATTATTGGTTCATGAGGTATTCACTGCCTGCAAACAACGTAGAATAGAAATATTCTGTCTAGTCTTTGCACGCAGTGATAAGATAGGCAGTGCTGACTTTTTGTCCTCTTCGCGAGCCGTCATGTCTGTCTTCTCCCCACTGGTCGATAGTTGGTTCAGCCCGGACCGTTTATTAGAGGTGGATCATCTAGCTCCGCTGGAAGGCACCCCTAATAAAGACATGTTCATAAACTATGGATTAGTTACCACAGCCTATAGTAAACTGTGGCACAGGTATACCAAAGAAAATCAAGAGAAACAGTGGCCGCTGATAGGATCCTTCGATCTTGATAAAATAGAAACGTTAGAAATAGCCCTTCGTGATAATAAGACAATGCCTATTATGCTCGACAGTCTCGGTATGTGGCGCAAAGAAGCAATGCAACAAAAGAAAAAAGACGAGGACAGAGTAGGTAAAGGAATATATCGACAGGACAACCCCAGGACACAACGACCCGAAAGTAATCCCCCGACACTGCGCACAGGGCGACCAGACTTAGGGCAAAACCAATGTGCTTTTTGTAAATATGCCAGGCACTGGAAAGCCCAATGTCCGACTCTACTAAACAAGAGTAGGAACGGAGGGCCGACAGGAATAACAGGCCGGCAGAAAGGGAAAAGGCGCGAGACAAAGATGAATCAGACCGACATGGACAGGCCAGATAGAACCACCACGTTCGATTATGCCCGATGGCACAGATTTCGCCAGGCCGATTTCAGCGACATGTTCGAGTCCTCATAGACCAAACAGCGCTAAGACGGGAAACCCAGTCTAGCTCTAAATCAACCACGACAAACCCGGAATAAAGCAAAAAGAATAATGTACACACGTGATCAAGCATTCTAACGTTTAGCCAAATAGGGAAAAGTTTAGGGTATTTCGAGGTAAGGGTTAACTCAGAACAATAAGTATGCGCAGCATACAGAGAAAGATAATTATGGCCAATAACTGTTGTATGTTTGTCTTGGGTCTTTGTATATAATACTTGTACTGTCTCCCCGTCTGAGTTTGTGTGTACGTGATGCATGAATCTACGTCATCCCTCTGCCTGTGTTTCCGTGTTACTTAACTTGTGTTAACAGAAGCTTTAGCATGAAACAACCTGGAAAGAAAGGAATGGGAAAACGAAATCAGTAGGCCACTGATGAACATGAACTTTTATTTTTTTAACATAACGAGCGAGAAACAATAACAATACGTAATAACAACACCTATTAATGCCCTAACAACAGGAAACGTTAGAAACAAGAACGGTAAACTGTAGAAAATAAAAGTCAGCAGAACACCCCCCCACTCTAGAAACTTCCAAGGTGGGGCAGGGTTGCGGCTACGCCCAGCCGGCAGCAACCCATATAAGGCGGGTCCTGCCGCCAACAATCGGCCAGGAAATCGTAACATAGGGCGGAGCCGGAGGAGAGACAGGGGCCAGCGGGACCCAGCCAGGGGATCGCCTTGACCACACTGGAGAGTTCTAGGGGAGGCATGTCTATGTCCTCGACTCCCTCTCCCAGTCTGGCCGCGGTGGCACGTGACAGTTTCAGGTAGTCCCGCCACATGCTCTCCCGGTCCGGCCACCAATGGCCGGGGACTGGGGCCAACTGGATCCGGCTGCAGCCGATGAGCCAAGGAACCCGTTCATGGGGCCAGAGCAAGGGGCGTCCGGCCGACGTCCACCGGAAGCCCGGCCCAGAGACGGACGGGACACTTCTTTCTTTTCTCCTCCGTAATGGCCGCAGCGACACGCCAGGCGCCACTTCTTTCTTGAATAATGGCTGCGACAACTCTGGGGAGGATGTCATGTACATACCTCCGCGAAAATTAGTCCAGGTCGGGCTGGGAGGGAGAGGCGACGCGGACGAGCCTCTCCCACCTTCACGGATAGGAGGCTTCCCAGCCCTCGGCCCGGCACCGAAATCCTCCAGCCGGACGGTGCCGATACTTGCGCAGCACCGAACATGCAACGGTGCCGATACTTGCGCAGCACCGAACATGCAACGGCGCCGATACTTGCGCAGCACCGAACATGCGCCGCAGGTAGCCATACTTCCGCAGCACTGGACATGAGACTTGAGGCCGAATGTCCTGCTCCAACGACGCAGAGTTCCTTTTCTTTCACTCCAAAAGGTCACCTCCACTCTTGCAGACTCGACGAAGGGCGGCTGCTGCAGGCCTCAAAATGGCGTCTGGGCCCCCTGGAAGGCGGGTCTGGGCCGCTAGAGTAACTTTGACCAGCAATGTAACTCGGACGCTTGCCCACCGGGGCACGAGCCCCCCACCTCCGACAGCATCCCCACAGCCTTGAAGATTCTACAAAAGTCCCAGGAGCCCTCGGCCCCTGCCGGCTCCCGGTGAGGAACGACTGCCTTGGTCGCTAACGAAAATAACCACGACATAGCCACCCCTTCTGTTAGCACGAGTGTTTGAACTGCCGAAGAGGACTCTGGTCCAACCGCCGGTTATGGGAAACATTTTGTCTCTGATGCTACTTCCGGACTAACCCGGCCCCGCCCAAAATGGCGCCGGAATCAATGAGAACTTGCGAACGCCTCGTGGTGTTTTTGCTAAAAAGACTCGATGTTTTGAAAAATGTATATGATCCTTTGTACACTTGACGAAAAAGAGGGAGGGTTCACTCGACGAACATGTAAAAGGGTCCCGTGAAACATGTTCTTTTCAAATGTACAATTTATTATGATGTTTATTGTAGCCGATACATAACCTCGCTTACGACACACGCACACGGTATACATATAGGAAACTTGATCGCGACTAGTCCAACTGTACTGCCAACTATGAAATGAATGCCCCTTGACCCCTCAACTATCGATAGACATTTTAGTTCCCTGCAAATGAAGGAATAAGCCTTTTTTTCTTAATACTCCCAATACTGCAAAATAACCCCCCCTACTGTACGCACTTTAGCCATTGCCGTGCCCGACCAAATACGATTGCACTGTCATATCTGCATGCTGAACGATTGTGCAAATAAAAGTTTTCCGAACTATGAAATGGGTATTGCATGTTTTTTTTTTGAAAAATGTGGGGTCAGCGGGAGAGTTTTTTGTGCACCCTGCTTTGTTCTCTCTTTAAGGTTATTAGAAGATGGTTGCCCAGCCCCGGAGGAAGGATCGAATCTAAGACACACTACTCTGCCTCCAAATATGCGACTGGCTCAGGAACTAACGCATGGAGGAGGACCTCGACCTCCGAGGATGGGTAAAGTGGAGCGGTGTAAATAATAGAATGTTATAAAGGTACGGCACTCAAAAGGTACTAGGGAACAGAGTTGACCGAAGAACTGATAAACCCTAGAACATCGCAGCGTTGAAAGAGATTTAAGGACCCCGATAGCTAGATACACCTACCAACTAGAAACCTCGCACTAAGTACCTCCGATTTTTTTAACATTTCCCTACACACGGCTTATAAGGACACACTGCCCCCCCCCCCCCTGGTACCAGAAATCAAGACCCCAGGGATTCTATCCCGAGGAGATAAGACGAGTATGAGGTAAGTAAAGGACTTTCGTACCCGTGCATTTGATATGCTCGAATGTTGTCCCCCTCCCTTCCCCTCTTTTCCTCCCCCCTACAGGGTACACTAGAGATCACGACCGAGGTATGGTGAAGATCTGAAGCTCCGCCACGTCTGATACACGAAGCGGACTAACATTGCCAGATGGCACCTAAGCACACCCGCAAACTGTTCTTGCAACGAAAGAACCAATAAGTTGAATGACATAATGAAAAACGATCACCCTTAATCCGTGCTGTGCGAATGGACACGTGTCACGTATGTCTGAAACTATGAGAACATGTTTTTGTGCGACTGAGGCGCTGACTTGACTGGTCGGCGGACCAAGAGTGCGAGAAGTGCGATACAATGGTGTCTTTTACTCAATGCATGCCCCCTCTACCCTGCCTAAATGCTCGTCCGTCCCAAACTGCATGCTTTCGAAATTCTAACACAGACCCGTACTGTCTCATGTTGTGTAATGCGCTGAATAGCCTACCTTAATACACTGCTACCCCCAATATCGCACGTGTACTATTTAGCCTATTGTTGCACATCTCTCTCTCTCTCTCTCTCTCTCTCTCTCTCTCTCTCTCTCTCTCTCTCTCTCTCTCTCTCTTCCGAACGACTAGCGCCTAAATTGGCAAACCACCACCCAATTGGCTCCAAATACCGCCAGTATTTGCACAAAATTTGTCCTAAATAAAATCACCCTGATGCCGTGTCACTACCTCTCCTTCCTGCTAAAAATTGATGAAACCGAGAATTGGCCATAAGGGAAAGGACAGGTAAGACGACTGAGGTTCCCTGATCTGACCCGTAATAAGGGAACTACATGTCAGCGGCTTCTATGATAAAAAAAATGCCTCAGATAACGCGACCTTCCCCGTCCCGAATCGTCGCAATACCCAAACAGTAAAGGTGATCGAAACATCCCCATCTTCCCAGAACGCCCCCAGTTTTGTATCAGCTGCCCCAGACGAGATTTTTAAACTGTCCCTCACCCCCGATTGTAAGAGATGGGTCGACTTACGACTAAAACAGGCCAGCCATTGTTCCTAGAAATGATTTGTTGATAAGCAAGCTACAGAATTTAGAATTCGAGAAATGCCACTGAACGCTTACCAACTGAACTGTGGCCTTCTGCTAAATAATGCCTTTATGACACAAAGCAAGACGATAGTCCCTTACCACAGTTTTCTATGTCCCTAGTTGTTTTCCATAAGACCCCGGTTTTTAATGAAGTAGTCGGGTTGTAAGGAGCTATGTAGGAACTAGAATGATGTTTGCAAAGTTAAAGAATAGACCGAAACGAAGAAATTGTTGCAATAAACCCTGTTGAAAGTAAAATGCTTAGCTGAAAGGTAGGGTGCATTGCTAGAATGGAAAAATGTTTAGCCTATGTTCATTCCTCAGAAAGATACCTATCAGACCATGGTGATGGCACGTTGCACTTCTTCGCAAAATATAAAGCCCTGGAGAACGGTATAACTTTGTAAGGCTCGTACTAGGAAGGTGGGTCTCTGTCAGAAGAACTGGCACAACTGTAATGCAATAAAGGGTACCAGATCTCGTACCACGACAATGAATGTATCTACCAACAAACACCCAAGAAATAGTTAGGACAGGAAATCCAACAGGCCCATCATCAATTATTTTATATGTCGATTGTGAACCCCAATGTAAGGGACGTTTCTCATTTTGCTTGGAGCTGGGAGAGAAATAGACTTATGTGATTACCTTCCTCTGCCGATTCTCTAAAGACTGTCTTTTCGAACTCATTTTAAGGGTACAACTGTCGGAGGAAAGAAGGACCGGATGTGGGAGCACGAGGCCTGACTACAGATTATGGAACATCTGCGACATTGGCCAAGGCGAGACCGCGACAGTAAGGAGCTGCAGGACGAGGCACTGTTTCCGAGGAAAGGGCTGACCTGATGCCCCTGCTCGAAGTTCAACGTGTGCCGAAAAATCCCCGCTCTCTGAACTCGGTCGTGAGCCCGCCTACCCGAAATTTTCCGTCCCCTTGGTCTGTTCTCGATCTGGCCCTGCTCCATCCCCCTTTTTCTCCGACCTACCCTAAGGACTGCTCACACACACATTCCTTCCACCTGAACTTTTTGACAATCGACTCAAAAGGACACAGGGCGAAAAGGACCTCTTTGACCAAAAAAGCGAGGAAAGGGTCATGCCCTGCAACGCGAGACTTAGAATAGAGCTGGATCCATAGCTCCACCGCCGGTGCTCCACAGTGCCAACAAACGACGACAACGAATGCTGAGAACTCACTAACTTCGAACAACGACACCCTTGATTATTGTTTTTACTCTGTCTCATTTCTCTCCCAGCCGCCATTGTATTTATTATGCTCCAGCCAAATATGAACAGAACTTGCATATGTAATGACCTATCAGTTTACATTCCGAACGACTATAAGTATCTATGAAATGTACTCAATGCTCACACTACAGAATCGTTTTTGTCCGATATTGCATTACTATGACTTTCCTGCAAACGAGTTTATCAATAGACCCGCCTCCTAAGACGAAAGATTTTAAATGAAATGTTTATAGCTCCTTCACCTAGGTTCCTGCTTCTCTGCTTCTTTCACCACAGTAGACATGGGTAGGAACTAGGCCAGCAAGATGTCTTGGAAATGTTAAAGGGAGGACTGTGGAAAATTAATACGGTTTGGTAAACATTATCTGCGCCATCTTGCCCTTTTTCCCTGATGCCACACTTTTTGTCGTACGCACCCGCCATTTTAGGTGCCCCGATCAGAACCACCCTCCGCACGCCACCGGCCCCCAGCATAGCCCTTCGCCCTCGCAAAGCCCGCACGCAGACAACCCCCCACTCTCGCATGCGTTGGGTCATAAACCCCCCTTCAGCGCAGCTCTGCCTCAGAGCCCCATCCTGTCCCCAGCGCGACACCTCCCTTCATTCCTTTCATGGTCCCAGACCCTTTTGATTCCTCGTTCCCAGGCCGACACCTAGCTCTGCCGATACTGTTTATTGCCCCTCCCCGTACAGTAGAAAGCTTCCCTCATCAAAGGACCCCCGAGTTGATCAAAGCCCCCATCCCACGAGATCCGATCACACCCCCACATTCCATGAATCAGCGGAATGTCCAGCTGCGCGATAGTCATCACCTGTTGTAACCGGGGTGGGGACTTCAACTGTAAATATGTGTGGGAACGGGCTTGAAGGGGAGATTCGGAGGATATCCTTTCATACTTCAAAGCATTACAAGACTGTGTTACCTGCAATAAAATTCATTTAACTGTGTGTAAGAGGCCAGGCCTCAGAGATGTGGTTAGAGCACCTCGTGACGATACCTGCTGTCTGAACTGATGTGTTCTCCTCCGGAGAGAATAAACCTTGTTTCCTGCCTTCCCGTCTCCAGCGCCTGCCTCTTCATTGATTAATATTTCGTGGGTTACAGAGGCGATACCGCCGGGCAAATATCGATTGTCCATTGACCTGAGTTTTAACACCTATACTAACACGTAATAGGGAGAGAAACGGGAGGATATGTTGGAGATAATCTGTTTGAATAACGCGGAAAGCGTCTGGTGTTTAACACCCAAAATACGGAGGGCAGAGCTCGCTTACCTCCTCATTGTTGGTATCCCTCTTGTATTTCCCGGCGCCGTTTTCCAAAGACGGTCATGTGACCGGAACTCAGGCCGGAATATATACCGGTGAGGCGCTTCCTAAGCTGAAAACGACTAGACCGTCGACTACTTTAGAGTCTGTAGATTTATTGGCCAAGTAAAGAAGAAATACTATGTAAAAACACCCGTACGTCGAGTGTTGGTAGACTATCATAGTCTACCAACTAACATCTTAGGATCTTAGCATCTTAGCATCTTAGGATGTTAACAGAATTTCGTAAATACTCTATATTAGTCACTTGGGATTTTGAAATCTTTCTTTTTTACACACTCTACACTTAGTTCACGTCACCAATATTACTTCCTGCGGCCAATGTTTCTTTTGTCTACAGATCGCATCGATTAGTCAGAGAGCATTAAAAGTCACGAATGTCACCGAACCAATGATCTCGATGCACCTTGCCACGAAGTCACATAATGGCATGCTTTTTCCACAATGGGTGACACTATCAAGTCACCTTCTTACACACTGGCATTACAAACATGATCTTAAATGTAATCTCTATGTTTCTATTTAGCCCTGAAGATTCGCAGTCTGTTTCCCTGCGATGAAACACGTGTTGGCCCTTATATAGGAACAATAAACAGAACTATCACACCAACAACGGAACCTATTGATACCTCTATTTTGTCAAACCTGTTCGCCAAATGTTCAAATGTTGAATGATATTGGTGGTGCTCCAATGTTTTTCTATTGACAGTACTGATACTCTTAACACTAAAAAATTACATATCTATATTGTATAGCGCAGGCAATTACTTTTTGCAGTCCATTACTCAATACCGGGGGAGGATACCTAAACTCGAGGCAGACGCAGTTGGGGATCTTTTATTGCGGGGCAGCGGGATAATTCAATCGCCTACCTCATGCTTCTCTTTATAATTGCACGTATGCTGAATGTTTTTTTTTTCCTTCTTTCCTGTTATTACTTTCTTTTTCCCTTTGTTATTCAAAGTGGATGTTAGTTCTGATGGCTCAAGTTATTTAATTAAGACACTGATCTTAAAGCCAGCCGGTCCCCGCCAAAGACACCAGAGCATATTGAACTCGCATTTTTTGCATCCTCGGGCACGGCAATCAGGGGTGTAGACATCTTAATTACCAAAAAGCTGAGTGGTGAAATACTAGAGATAGCAGAGATCCAGGGGAAAGATGGATCTGGGTTGAAGCTGCAGTAAAAAAATCACATGATAAATTTAGTAAGCTCTCTGCCCTAGCGACAAAATACAACACCGCAAAAGGAGCACCAGGATCATTTATAATAGGGGGCAATTTTAATCTTCTTCCCAATGCCTCTATTAATTCTTCTCGCCCGTAATACATATGCCCATACATATGTCGTTTATAAATACATTTGCTAGAAAAGCAAGTGTCCCCATTTTTCCTTGTGGAATGAGGTCTAGGATTTCCTTCTAACTGAATGCCTGGCTTTGCTTAGCACATTTGGATTGTTTGGACTGACCAACGTGAGATGGTGGCCTGTGTTACTGGTGAATCCTTGTTTACTTGTGAAAAAGAGACAAAGAACTGGTTTGCTTTGCTGGTTTTAGTATTTTCCAGATAATGCAGGACATCCAGAGAATGGAGGGCTCTTTCCGCTTCTATCTCTGGTTGGGGGAAAAGTCCAGCAGGTGGACAGTCTGGTTCACATGCAACAGTGATATTACCTTTATTAGGAAATGTGGGTTAGTTAACATGACCACTCTGTCTTTGTGGACTTGGAAGTACGGTTCTTCTGCGGTTAGCAACTGTAGCTCGCTTACACTGCATAATAATATATGTGCTTTATGCAGTGGCTCAAAAGATTTCTTTATTAACTGTGTGAACACCAGATTAAGGTTTCACCTAGGGGTTGGTGCAGATCTGAGAGGGGCTATACTTCTATGAATCTTTTGATGACTGGGGCAAAGAAAAATCTTCTACACATGTCCCCTTGTATATGCTACTATAACTCATAAATGGACTTTGAGCTAACAGCTAGTTAACTTCTTGACTAGCAGGTATGTTAGATAACTGATGACTAAGGCATCCTGTATTTTACTGTCAAACAAACCTCTTTGTTGCATCACATAACACCTCTTCCCTTTTGATTCATAGCATTTTCTTGTGCCTGGTCTTCTAATTTCTACGCCTTCAGGAGTCAGGCTGCTAGACTGAGCTGACTTTCTCCATGTGATACACCTTGCCCTTCTGGTTGAAAAGTAGGTCCTGTAAAGAGGGCAGTTTCCTATGATTTCTCCATTAGGTTTGAAAAAGATGTCACACTGTGGAACTATCAGGATTAGCGCCATGTAAGACTTGCTCATTAGTAGAGGGGTCACTGGTATGGGGAGGCAAAGCATATACCAAAGATAGGTAGTCTTGGTGCCTTGATGCGATGCTTTGCCATTTTGTTTTTTTCTGGTATTGTAAACTGATCTATTTCTAGAGTACCCCATTCTTGGAAGTTCCTTTCCAATATCCATTTGACCTCATATTCATGGGAGATGGTGGCCTGTCTGCCTCGGTTTTTTACATCTAATAGGTACATTGCTATTAAGGTTATCTGGTTTTGGAAGGCCCATTTTCAAATGTCTAGCTAGCTTTTGGACATTATCTCGTCACTGCTTGCGGAGGTAAAACATTGTAGTAGTGTTGTCCATCTGGACTTGTACAGTCTTTCCCATTACGTGCGTTTTGAAGGCTAGGATAACTGTCTTTAGTTCTAACACATTTATGTTTTCAACTCCTTCATTTGTGTTCTTAAACCCCCTAGTGTTCAGGACCCTATGTGTCTTCCTCATCCTGTGTGAGATGCATAAGTGTTGATGATCACAGTTGGAGTTGGTTGCAGAAACATTCGGCCTTCGGTTATGTTGTTCAGATTTCACCAGGCCATTTCCTTTGCACCCTCTGTGTAACAGCTACTACTCTTCCAAACTCCCTCTTGCTTGTGACCATTTATTCTGAAGTCATTCTTGGATTGGTCTCATATGTAACCTAACATAGGGGATCAGCGGGACGCAGAAGGCCATCTAGCCCATCAGCTTTCCCATCGCCCTCACGGTTAGCAAGCTCACAAAATCCTCTAGGCTGTGGCAAAAGCTTTAGCTTCCAATGTATTGAGTCTTGCACTTCGAGTCATCAGTGAGGATTTTCCCAGATTTATTGAGGAGTTCAATTTGTGTAACATATGCCTATCTGTATTTATCCTGCTTTGACATGAGTGAATGAGCTCCCTTTTAGTAGCCAGTCCTTCAGATAAGTGTTCACCTTTCCATCTCATGTGTGCTGCTACCACAGTCAAGCATTCTGTAAACACCCTAGTTGCTGACTTAATAGCAAAAGGAAGCACCTTGAATTGATTGTGTACCTGGTGCATGACAGAACGAAAAAAATCTTTTGTGCTGCTTGTTCATGGGCACATACAGATCGGCGTTCTGGAGGTCTATTATTGCCATATATTGTCCCTTTTCCGAAGCCATGCGATGAAAACTAAGGGCCAGATGTAGGTAATTCCTATTTACCGACTCTTAAATACCGACTCATACCGAATCGGTATTTAAGAGTCGGTAAATAGGAAGGAGGCAGATGTAGGTAAAAAATTACCGATTCTGTAAGAGTCGGTATTTACCGAATCTGTAAATACCGAATTGGTATTTCACATTGATTCCTATGGGCCTTGAAGCCCATAGGAATCAATGTGAAATACCAATTCGGTATTTACAGATTCGGTAAATACCGAATCCCGCAAGGGTGCAGGGGGTGTCACTTTGACACCCTCTAGCACCCCAAGTACAGGCATGTGTGCCATGTGGCACACAGACATGCCCTAAGGGCATGTCTGTGTGTCACATGGCGCAGGTGTGCATGCACAGATGTGCATGCACACCTGAATTCTGTATTTTACCACCCAATAGGATTGGGTGGTAAAATACCGACTCTTAAGGGCCTGTGGCACTCTTAGGAGTGTCACCTACATATGGATTTACCGAATCTGTAAATATACAGATTCTGTAAATTCAGACCCACCTACATCTCAAAAGCCAAATACCGGTCGGTAACGGCCGAAATCGGCAGTTACCGACCGGTATTTGGCGACCTACATCTGGCCCTAAGTGTTGTCATCTTCAATTTTTTTTTTTTATCAATTTAAAAACTGAAACTCCAAGATAGGCCTTAGTGTCTTCTATGGTTTTGGCACCAGAAAATATACAGAGTAGATTCCCTGATTGATCTCATACTTTGGAACCTTTTCTATTGCTTGTTGTTGCAGAAGGTCCTCTTCCTCCTGCTTTAGCAGTCGAAACTTTTCTATTGTATGCAGTCTTTTCTTTGGTTTTATGCTTGGAGACAAATTCAAGAGCTCTATGCGGTAGCTGTGCTGGATGATGTTCAGTATCCATTTGTCGGAGGGGACGGCTCTCCACTCCAGGAGGAAAACCACTATTCTGCTCCCGACGCATTTGTGCGACTGGCCGTTCTTGTCTAAAGTCCTTTGTTGGAAGAATCTTCCTCTCTTGGGGGCTAGTCCCTTCCCAGGGTACTGCCTTGAAAGGGCTTGAATGTAGTTGCAGGACACTGTCAGTGCTGCGGTGTTGATTGCTGCGGCCCAATTTGCTGGTATGTTTGGAAGGTCGATGAATGAAAACCTCTTTCCCGATGGTCCGCTCAAGTCAACTGCTCCACATCGTACGAGTCCGCAAGACTACAGGGCTCCCATGGCCTTTGTGGTCTCTTTATCCTTTTGTAGTGTCTCTTGGCCTCCTGTGACAGGGGTATTGATATTTGCGTCCACTTCATGCTAAAAGCCTGGACCCATAGCCAATATGCCTCCTCAAGGCATATTGGCTATGCTATGGCATGCAGCAGATTTGACATCAAGCTGCTTGTTTGCCAAATCTGCTGCATGCAAGGCTGATGTAAGGCATGTATTGGCTATTGTGCTGCCATCCTCTATTACAGAGGTTGCCATCTTTTGTATTATTCAGGGAGGTGCTTCATCAGCTCCCCAATTTCTTATCACTGTTGGTGTGAACAGTGGTTTAGAAGGGCATTAGAGATTGCAATGCTCTACTTTCATGGCAGCTGCTTTACAATCTTGTGCCCTACCATCTCTTCCCTCTAACTCTCCTTTTAAGGTGGGGATTCCATTGATGTGAGGATACTGGCTTCTTTCTGGCAGTGGCTACAATTAGTGAGTCCGCCACCACTTTGCCTTTCTTGTCTAAGGGATGCTGTAGGAGTGCTTATACTTTTTCTTCCCCTTTTAGTTACATATTTGCACATTTCCAGTACCCTGAATGCTTTCCTTTCCTGATCCAGATTGCTTGGCAGCATAGGGACCTATTAGTTCTTCCTTTGCAATGGCAGAACACAAGCCAGTAACCTTTCTTCTAACTTCACCCCATATTTGCCTGCAGCACTTTTAATCACTTCCTTGTACATAGCTGTTGTCCGTGGTTGATGGCCTCGAAAGATCGGATTAAACGCATTCTTCTGGGGATTCAGTATCAAGGTCTTGCCATTCTCCTTCTGCGTTTTCTAGGTCTGGAAACACCCCATGCCCATACATGTCCTCCTTGAAAGAAATGTCTTGCTCTTCTTCAAGCGGTTCAGGTGATGTGGGTAGCTCAACTTCAGCCTGTTTTTCCTCCTCCATCGGTCTTTACCATAGTGGCTCACATATCCATTTCAAGGCATCTTTTCTTTCCTTCAACCTAGAGCGTCCTTTGTTCAGTATCAAGGGATGGCACCAACTTTCACTTCGGGATTGGAGCATTCTGCCTTTGTTCCCTGGTCTCCTGTTGGTCCCAATAACGTCTTGGCATTGAGTATGTGTCCAAGGAATATCCTCTACAGGTATCCTTGATGCAGGACCAGTGGGTCTCTTCTTCCTTCCACTTCCCTTTGGTAGTCAAGTGTTTCAGCATCAAAGGTGTATTTTGGCACTTACAGTACGAACATTTCAGCACAGTCCCACTGTGTTTTTGTGGCATTATCTGAACACATTTCTTTTGGTCGCCCACTTTCAATTGTTTTTAGTGACTGCTCCTTTTGTCTCTGACATTTCTGCCTCGACGTCAAGTCAGTACCTCTGTGCCCTCGAGGTGGTTATCGTAGTCACAACAAATCAAGATCTCGCAAGGCAATATGTTTTCTTCTGTGACACCATTGTGGCATTTTGTGACCACCTCTGCTTTTTCCTGGTTGTTAGTGTCTTCAGTATAAACTCAAAAATTGCTCAGAGCCCCGGCATCCTGATTCTTTAGCAGACAGAGGTTGTACAACTTTTGGCTATCCTTTTGGTGAACTTATGATGGAACTTGGGACATAATCTAAACTGTGCGTTCTCCATTTATCTCGATGATTCCCGTTCCAGCCACACATTCTTCGACCCTCGTGGCACACCTACTTTTTTGTTGATCTTCATTGCTTATTCTTTGCTTCGGATGGTTATTTCCTGAATCGATGTTTGGACACTGTGATCTTTCAAAGTTTAGCTCGACAATATTTAAAATTTTCCAGAGTCTCTTTCGATGATAGTGGACAGGTGACAGTGGAACTCTGGCTTCTATTTCCAGATCAAACGGTTGGAAAAATAATTTGAACATGGTGACCATGCACAGGGGCGTTCAAGTCACAAGGGGGCAGACGTATCATCAGATGGGGACCAACCACATCCAATAACCAAACAAAAAAAGAGAGCAAACAAGCTTTTACTCTTGAATGAAGCAAGGCATTGCAGTCACACAAACTATCATTTAGAGGAGGAACTTGCCTACCAGTTTGATACCAGTATAAAAGGCTGCATTATTCCACACTAAGCAATTACTACTCTACTACAATTGCAGATCCAAATAATGCTAAAAAAACAGAAATATATGGCCCAAATTAGGAAAATATTACTTACCTTCTAAGCATCTGTTTGTAGCCTGTAGTACTGTAAATGAACGTGTTCTGCATACTCCTGCCACCTAGTGTTGGGCTTGGATGTTTGCAAGAAACTTTTCTTCTTAGAAAAATGCACAATATATGTCAGACCCATTCCTGCACCACGTCTTCAACAAAGCAAGCACAGCTCCATTGCATCCCACCTGCGCAACATCATCAATCTCTCCCTCGAGACCGTGACCTTCCCAGAAATCTGGAAACACGCGAAGATCAACGCCCTACTCCAAAAACCTAAGGCAGACGCAAGAGACCTCAAGAACATCCGGCCCATCTCTCTGCTCCCCTTCCCGGCCAAGGTCATCGAGAAAACAGAAAGCTAACCCGATACCTCGAAGAAAACAGAATCCTGGACCCTTCCCAGTCAGGGTTCCGCAGCAACCACAGCACCGAGACTGCCCTCATGGCCGCCACCGACGACATCAGGACTATGCTGGACAACGGCGAGACCGCAGCACTCATCCTCCTAGACCTCTCTGCTACCGCACACTACATGTACGCCTCCATGCCGCAGGGATCCGAGACAAGGCTCTGGATTGGACCACCTTCTTCCTCGCCGGCAGAACCCAGAGCGTCCGCCTCCCCCCATTCCGTTCCAAAGCCTCTGAGATCATCTGCGGCGTACCCCTTGGATCCTCCCTCAGCCCGATGCTGTTCAACATTTACATGGCTCTGCTCGCAAACGTAGCCCGACAGCACGACCTCAACATAATCTCCTATGCCGACGACACTCAGCTGATGCTCTCCCTCACCAAAGACCCCATCACTGCCAAAGCCAACCTCCACGAAGGAATGAAGGCCGTCAACGACTGGATGAAGCCCAGCCGTCTGAAGCTGAACTCGGACAAGACGGAGGTCCTCATCCTCGGCTCCAACCCTTCAGTCTGGGACGACTCCTCGTGGCCGACGGCACTGGGGGCAGTCCTGACACCCACCGACCATGCACGCAACCTGGGGATCATCCTCGACTCAACGCTCTCTATGACCAAGCAAGTCAAGGCTGTCTCCTCCTCCTCCTTCAACACCCTCTCCACAAGATCTACAGATGGATCCTGACAGGTACAAGAAAGACAGTCACCCAGGCCCTCGTCAGCAGCAGACTCGACTACGGAAACACTCTCTATGCGGGAGGCCCGACCAAGCTCATCAAACGACTACAACACATCCAAACTGCCTCGACACGACTGATACTCGACATACCATGCCACGGCCACATGACCCCCCCCCCCCACCTGAGAAACCTGTACTGGCTCCCCGTCAACAAGAGGATACCCTACAAGCTCCTCACACAAGACATTCCACAAGACCGGCCCAGCCTACCTCAACAGACGACTCACCTTCTACATCCCCAACCCCCAGCTACGCTACGCCGACCTCTCACTCGCCAGTGTCCCGCGCATCCGAAGAACAACCACCGGCGGGAGATCCTACTCCTACCTCGCCGCCAAGACATGGAACACCCTCCCACTGAGCCTACGACAGACCCAAGACCTGCTGACCTTCAGGAGGATACTCAAGCTGGCTGTTAGAGCAGTAGTGCCCCCCAGCGCCTTGAGACCCTCAAAGGTATGTAGTGCGCTTTACAAATGATAGATTGATATACACTGTGATTCCTGCCTTAGTTGGCAATGCGCATGGGCACCGACTCCTCTTATTGTTTTTCACACATTAATTGAGAGTAGATTTGATTAGGGAGCAAAAACAGTATGGTGTACATGTGCATTGCGAAAGGAAGTTAGTATTTGGCAAGATCTTTGATCAGAGGCACACACTTACCAGGAGGAGGGTGGGTGCATGTGAATCAACGGCACTACAGGCATGGTACTGATTTGGAATGGCATCCACTCCATCATCGCGAGTACATTCTTTGCAGGGGAAGGGCGTGCAGCGCAGAAGCCAGAAGTCAATGGTAAGCCTTTTTCCAGCTGTCACTGAGAGGAACACAGATGATGATGAAGATGCTTCCCCTACCAACCAGGCCCTCCATCAGAGGACCAGAATCAAATTGCACTGTTTGAGCTTAACAGGAACCACGGGGAACGTTTTGAAACTCAGAGCCCCATGTAAGAAAGAGCCCCCTTTTTGCATGGTTGCCCCAACTTTTTGCCAAGCTACTGATGTACTTTGACAGTGTGTGCCCGGGGTTCCTGTCAAACAGGTACCCAGCGCCTATGTTCTTTGCCTAAACTGCATTAAAAACAAAACCCAAGGGCACTGGCCAGGGAAGGCCTCTAAGAGGTGCAGCACTTATTGTGCCACCCTTAGAGGCCCTGTACCTTTACACACACAGCCTTTGTAGACTGTGTGTTTTGGTGCAGAACAAAGTAAAGTGTCGACATGGCACACATCCCCGTGTGCCATGCCTACAACCCACTGCCCTAGCCTAGGCCAGCCACCCCTCTAGCTGAGTGCACTACACCAGCGGTGAGGGTACAGGTGCAGGAGCCCTGTACCCGCTACAGTGTATAAACCAACTCTTAGACACTGTAAGTGCAGTAATGCCATTAAGAGTACAAGGTGCCGGGAGTTTGTCGTTACGAACTCCACTGCCCCATAATGGCTTTACTAAAACTGGGAAGTATGGTATCAAACTTCTCAGCACATTAAACCCACACGGATGCCAATGTGGGATTTAATTAAAAATGCACTCAGAGGGCATCTTAGAGATGCCCCCTGAAAATGACCTAACACTAGTGCCCAGGCTGAGTGGATGCTTTCCAGCTGCCATCACATGCATGTTTCTGGACCCCTGAATCGAGAGCCTGCTGCTCTCGGGGGTCTGAAACAATGCACATCCTGGGACAAGGTGCCAAGCCTCCTCTCCCAGGATGGGCAGGGTCCACGAAGGAGGAGCATCAAAGGCTAGCTGCCTCTGCAAGCTACCCCAGGCCTTTGCTGTTTCCAGCAACTGGCCCCCACCAGTTCTGACCTCCACTTTGGGCGGGGGCGGGAGAATCGGCAGGAAAACAAAGTGAAGTAGGGAGGTGTGCAAAACCTCTCAGGTGGGGGAGGCGAGGTGGAGGACAACTCTCAGTACCCGCCATCTTGCAGATGGGGTCCCAACCAACCAGTGGGGCATATGTCCCCTTCCCACTGGAGGGTGGCTTCATAGGGGGTGTACCCACCCCACGGACGTGACCCATTGGTCCTAACCTTTACCTACCTGCAACGCTCCTATTTAGGGACAACCATAAACCGTGCCTCCTCAGACAAGAGTCGACAAGAACAGAAGAACGACCTAAGAAGCCATGCTGAAGTAAGAAGATGAGGATGCCCACTGACTTAGCCCCAGCCCTACCAGCCTGTCCCCCCACCTCGAACCTGCTCCAGCGAAATCCCGGTGTGTCCTGCAGCCAGCAACCTCAAGAAACAGGAGGACCTGCCCTGCCATCCAAGACAAAGACTGTCTCCTGTGAGCACAGGATTTGCTCACCATCAGTCTCTGGGCCCAGCTAAACCTGAGAGTCTGCACCAGACGCCTACAGCCAGATTTCGAGGGGCCCAACACTACGAGGTCTCCCTAGCAACCCTGACCCGAGATCTGGTGATCTCCGACCTGCCTTGAATCTCCAAGCGAAACCTGCAGCCTCTTTCTGGAGGATCTCCCAGATGACGACCGGAGCTGGTAAGAAACCCTGATGCCCAAAGACACCCTGGCACCGGACGCCCCACGGCTTTGGGTGGCTCAACCGATGGTGTCCGAGCATCCCAACTTACCTCTCCAACCAGTGGTCACCTCCAGAAGATCTTCACCCAGAGCCTGCTGTCTTTGTTGCAACGGGAGAATCCTTATTGAAAACAACAGGGCACCCAATGCCAAAACAACTCCCGGCACCCAGCTGCCCTTGCAGGTGTACTATGGGTGTTAACTCTGATCCCCCTTTGCCCTGAGCCTAACACCAGGAGCTTTGCTTTCACAACCCAGTGGCCTGCTCGTGAGCAGCCACCAACCGGAGGTCCCCTATTGGATAACATTGGGCCTCAGCACTCTGCACCCAGCCACCCTAGTGCCACAGAGGGTGTTTCAAGAGTGCATCTTTGACTCTGGGGTAACCCTATTTCCAACCCTAGAACACCAACTCCCACAAAACCATACTTACCTGCAAACCGTTAACTTCATTTTTCTCCATAGGAATACATTGTTTTTCCTTGAAAATTGTTCCAAGTGTGGAGTTGGTTTATATGAAACATTGAAAAACTGTCTATGTACTAAAAGTGAATTACTTACCTTTTGTCTAGGAGATGTCTCAGTCGGATATCTAGGCATATTACACTGATTAGCAAAAGTAATCAAAAAAGTAATCTCAAAAGTAACGTACATAGTAATCTGAAAAAGTAACTGAAAAGTAATTTCGAAACATTGACTTATCTGTAATTCAATCAACTGCATTTGAACCTGCATTCAATTGTAAAACATTGCATAAGAGTTTGCAAAGTATTTATTTCACTTACCTGCACCAGGTTTGGCTCTGAGAAATAAAATAACTTAATATATTTGATACAAACAAATTGGTCCGCGTTCAGTCTTTTGAGTGTGCGACTTTATTTGCTGCCCGAGTGTGTACAACAAATACTTAACGTTACCCTCTGATAAAGCATTACTGCACACCCACACTATCACAAATAAAGTAAGGCGCGATCTACTTTTACCTCTGCCTTTAGGGTTCCACTGGACTCTGCGCACACTATACCATATTTTGGTATATTATATACATAGCCAGCTTCCTACACCCCAGTGCTGCATATCCAAATCAGATGATGGGGGGGAAAAACAATCTAAAATTAAGTCAGTGACCATGCACATAGCCAGCTAAAGGAGTCACAGTGCAACTTGACGCTAAAGCCTTCTTTTGAAGAAAAACAAATTGTCCAAGTCCAACACTAGATGTCAGAAGTAAGAAGACCACGTGTATCTACAGGAAAATATACACAAGCACTTATTTCCACAGACCAGGTAATCAGTCGACCTCATATTTCATTGGCAGCCACTGTTACTTGCAACAACATTGCGCAATCCGCCTTCCCATCTGCATTTGCATGCAGTGCGAACCGCTAGGACTGTTTCCTTGAGATTACCACACCCAGCTTCACAAGCTAGTCGGAGTTGAATTGCTTTTATTGTCCACCTTAATAGATCTAGTGGCAAAAAGTAAATCTTGATATTTCCTAGAGCCCATTCCAGTTTATTATTTCCAACTTAGCAACATCACCTTTTCTGCTCTTCTGCCCAAAGGCTTTTGTGACTTTCTGGAAACTAACTACATTCCTGCATGATGATGAAGCTAACTTCTGTCGTCATGAGACAAAGATGGTGGCTGAACACAATGACCTGCAAAAGCAGATGTTGGCAGCATCAATGATCTTACTGGGCCTCTCATATGCATTTGACAATATTGAACATCAGTTTCTAATTACCAGCCCACAGGAGGTAGGTCTCAATGAGACCATGACAAAGTTGTCCATCTTTTGTTTGTTCAGGCAGACAGGAGAGGGGAAACCAATTGCCAAACCGTTTTTCCAGGGGCGTGTAGCTCCCTTAGTAGCCACACCTCTGGCTTGTGCTAGGGAGCCCCACACATGGGTGGAACCTGGGGTGGCCAGATGCCACACTTCACAGGAAGTGGTCATCAGGTGAGAAGGAGTCTGGTAACCCATTGGCTACCAACCGCATCCTGCCATTAGGGCATTTTCTGTGCATAAGCTTGGCACCCTGAACTCCAATCCCAGCTTGACTGGAAAAAGGACCAAGAAACAAGATACGTGCTGCCCTGTGGACCCGCCAAAAAGACTTGCAAGTTGACTGCACCTGGTGGTTAGCAAAGGAGAGCGATTCTGCCTGCCATGTCCTGCTCAAGGAGTAGTCATCTTCAGAGTCCGACCAAAGGTAAAAGTCTCCAGGCCAGCTGACTGGCCTTCTGTTTGCAGCACAGGGACACAACAGCTGAAAAAGCCTGCTGGGGGTTGCTGTAGCCTAAGTCCTCAAATCGCCACCCACTGCTGCCATGCAGCACCAGGACCCGATGCACACAGTTGTACCAAGGTTTGCTGAGCCCAGGAGTGCCATAAGAGTGCAGCTGGGCTACCTAGAGGGTATTGACTCAGGAAGGATAGGCCTGTGACCACGGTACTGGGAGACAGGTAATCCAGTGGTGACTGAACTTTCACCCGCTCAGAGACGCTTTTGAGGCATTTCAATCGTGTGATCAGGATCACATCACCCTCTTCATGGAACGAGTAGTAGTCGCAGAGAGACCCCCTTCTCTCCCATCAACTGCATAGCATCTTCATCCCTTGCATAAGGACCACTTCTATAAGAAGGGCCCTAGAAAGGATAAAAGTGTATGGAACTTCCTGAAGACTGCTTCACCACACTATTTGAGGATCTCGCTGGTCCCCCCTCACTGGCTCCCTACTGAAGTTGGTATCCTAAAAGGACTAAGTGACCGCATTACACCTAGTCCAAACCTTTTAGTGAAAAAGTTTCGACCTGTCAGATTTGTTGAAATTACAAATGCTCTTACACAGTTGAGTAAAATGCTTTATTATACCTTGTACATTCTTTATCCCCGGAACACTCATTGTGGGGTCTAAAAATACAATCTACTTTGGTGTCTGATTTCTTTATTGTCTTGTTGAGTTTAATTGTTTTGGTGCTTAGATGGTTTACACTTGTTCCTTCGTGTAGGCCTTACTGCTCTGAGGCATAGCTATCCAGGGTTGAGCTGAAGGTTTGACAAACAAAACCTAAGGGTACTGAAGGGGTTGGTAAGTGTATTGAATGAGTTACTTACCTACGGTAGCTATGCATCTGGTAGAGACATAGTCTAGCCGCAGATTCCTTAACTTAGAATATCCCCAGGCGTCAGACTGGATCTGGGAAACTTTCCACAGCAGCACCTCTGAGCGCCGGGGGCGGTGCCGTACAGCTCCACCCGGACGTCATCCACGGACGTGACGTAAGCGGAGCCATATATGCCCCTCCCGGCACGCTGACCTATGTTTTCGTCAGAGAAACTTTTCCACGCCACAACGCAGAGCCACCATCAAAAAACTGTTCGAATATGGGAACAGTGTGCCAAAATGATGAAAGGACATGGAATGGTGAAACACAGCACCATAAAGGAAAGTGCCAGGCACTGTATATTGCCAAGTTGTAAAGCAAAAGAGAAGAGCAGAGCACCACTCTGGGAGCAACCCCGCAAAAATTGATGCCAACCACCCTTGGAGGTAATGAAGATGTAAATAACATCATGGCAGACAACAGAAAGTCCGTAACCTTAATGTATAACTGTGAAGGACAACAAGTCCGGAACACAGGGGCCAGGACAATTGACCAGAAGACGTCACCAGAAAGAGACGTTGTATCCCCAAAAAGAGACCTATAAATTGTGGCAAAGCCAATAGACTTTAAACCAAAGAGCACCCCAAGGCGATAGAAAAGTGGAGAGCGGGGGGTAGGGGATAAACACGAATAGAACCCACACTGTACAACCCGGAGTGTAGGGTTGGAACGGATACATGACACATGAGCATACCTCCCAATTATGAGCCTGGGCGGAGTAGAGCTATGAAAACAGAATGAAGTATCAGCATCCTGTGTTGGAGTGAAGTGAAAGTGTCACCCTGCAGAAGGAACAAGCCACCCGGAGTAAGGCAAGCGTAGAAAGCCCAACCTGAAAAGGTCCTCGCAGAACGGGGAGGACGGGCAGGCGTTAAGGAATCTGCGACTAGACTACGTCTCTACCAGATACATCGTTATCGAAGGTAAGTAACTCGTTCATCTGATAGTCGTCTAGCCACAGATTCCTTAACTTAGAATAGATACCAAACCCATACCCATAGAGGAGGCGGATCTGAGACTGAACACCAATAAGTTGTTGAGGCAAAATAGCCTTCAACAAGGCGAGGACATCAACCAGTGCAGCCACACCACACCATGAAGCTCAGAAAGAGCGAAAAACATTGGGAGGCAAAGGTACTACAAACCGTCAAAGAACAGCATAAAAAAGGAGTAGTTTCTGTCCTGTAACTCCAGTTCTGTAGTATGGGTATCTCTGCTATAGTAATAATCTGATGAATAGTCCCGCCCATGTGCGTGGACCCCAGAGCAATCAAAAATAATCTCTTAAGTTGTCAAAACATGCAGAACTGCACCGACACTTAAGAGAGAATTTAAAGACAGATAATGCAGCCTATATCCACAGGCTACACTGTCCAGTACTTCAACTAGAAATTCCACCAAAATCCACAAACAGCACAGCCTGTCCAGGGTTTTCAACAGAGAAAAACCTTGCCTTTAACAGCAAAACCCTCTGGAATGATAGAGAGGAAGAAGTGGACAGACAAGCCCCATAGGCTGCCATTATGTGGCTCAGAACAGGATACTGTGCCTTTAAGAGAACTTTCCAGAAGTCTCACAGTATCCCAGAATACACTGCAGGTCCCCTTTACTTTCAGTTCTTTTTGAAGGCGTAACACGCCAGACCTGTAGCATTTCTTACATGAATATCTCTCTCCACCGGGGAGGAGGGCGGGCGCTTATGACTGTAACAGAGATACCCCTTCTACAGAACTGGAGTTACGGGACAGAAACTACTCCTTCTGTAGTAGGGGATCTCTGTGTATAGTCATAATCTAGTGAATAGAATGGGAAGCCCATCCCCACACCAAAGCGGCGGTGGAGAAAAGAGAAACAACACCACTACTGTGCGAATAGATTTCGCAGCGAAGCCTGCCCAACCTGAGCGTCTGCCCTGGCCTCAGTGTCCATACAGTAATTGTTAGCAAAGGTATGGACCGACTTCCAAGTGGCCGCCTTGCAGATTTCTGTAATTGGAACATTACGGAGCAAAGCAGTCGTGGCAGCTTTGCCCCTGGTGGAATGAGCCTTAGGTTTACCCCTTAAGGTCTTATTAGCCTTTTGGTAACACAACTGTATACAGGACACAATCCACCTAGAGATGGACTGCTTAGAGGTAGCAAGACGCGTCCTGACTGATCCATAATTGATAAACAATTGGTCTGACCTACGAATATCCTTGGTTTTATCCGGATAAAATTTCAACACCCCCCTAACATCCAGGGAATGCAGGAACCTTTCCGCTGGAGAGGAAGGATTCTGAAAAAACGTAGGTAAAGTTATGGTCTGGTTAACATGAAAATCAGATATAACCTTTGGAAGAAATTTAGGGTGAGTACGCATAACAACCTTAGCAGCATGAAATACAGTATAAGGTTCTTGGCAACACAACGCCTGAATTTCACTCACCCTGCGGGCCGATGTAATGGCCACGAGGAACGCCGCCTTCCAGGACAGGTGCTGCAACAAAGCCTTATGAATAGGTTCAAAGGGCTCCTTCATCAATCTGGACAGCACCACATTCAATTCCCATGAAGGCGAAGGAAGCCTGACAGGAGGGAACACTTTCTTCAAGCCTTCCAAAAAATCTTTGATCACAGGGATCTGGAAGAAGGAAGTCTGTGAAGGGCATTTCCTGTAGGCAGTCAGCGCAGCGAGATGAACCTTAATGGAATGGACATTAAGGCCAGACTGCGCCAGATGTAGAAGATACGGAAGGATGACATCTTCCTTACATGTCGTTGGGTCATAGTTCTTGGACTTGCACCAGATGCAAAACCTCTTCCACTTGTAAGCATAAGAAGTCCTAGTGGAAGGTCGCTTAGCCTTCTTCAATATGTCCATAAAGTCGTCTGGAAGATTCAAATGGCCATATTGCACTATCTCAGGAGCCATTATGCCAAACTCAAAGACGAGAGGTTGGGGTGCAATATCTGTCCCCCCGAACTTCGTGAGAAGGTCCGGCCTGCACGGCAGCCGTATGTGAGGAAGGAGAGACCGGAGAAGCAGGTCCTTGGGCCATTCCGGGGCAATCAGGATCATCCGCTCCCTGGACTGGGACAGCTTGATGAGCACTGCCGGAATCAGGGGAATGGGTGGAAAAGCGTACAGAAAGCTGTTCGACCAGTTGATCCATAACGCATTCCCCAGCGTCCCCAGCTGGTAGTACCTGGAGGCGAAGTCTCGGCATTTGCTGTTTTCGGCGGTGGCGAACAGCTCTACGTCTGGAGTCCCCCACCTTGCGAAGACTTCTCCTCGTACTTCGTCGTTTATGACCCATTCGTGATTTTCCTGAATCAGTCTGCTCAGTGCATCTGCCTGAACATTCTGCACACCTGGTAGATGGGTAGCCGTTATCGTCAGTCCTCAGGCTAGAAGCCAGTGCCAGATCGCCTGCGCCTCCTGCGACAGAGTGCGCGATCTCGACCCCACCCCCCCCGCTTGTTGAGGTAATACATCGTGGTCGTATTGTCCGTCTGTACAAGCAGAGAGTTGGTCCGGAAGGACGGATGAAAGGCCTTCAGTGCCAAGTGAACAGCTCTGAGTTCCAGGAAATTGATGTGGTACGTGGACTCCGTCGGGGACCACATTCCTTGAATCTGTAAGTCTCCGGAGTGCGCCCCCCAGCCGTGGAGAGACGCATCCGTCACGATAGTCTGTGTAGGAATGTCCTTATGGAAGGGAACCCCTCTGAGGAGATTCTCCGCTGAACACCACCACTTCAGAGACTGAAGAGCATGCAGAGACAGTCGTATCCTGTCGTCCCAAGATCCTTTCCTCTGATCCCACTGATCCTCCAAGCACTCCTGCAATAGTCTCATGTGCAGGCGTGCGTGTGGCGTGAGGAAGATACAAGAGGCCATCGACCCCAGTAGAGAAGACACCGTCCTCACTGTTGTAGATGGAGCGGTCATAAGAGCCTGAGCCTTCCGAAGGAGTGATAATCGTCTCTCCGAAGGAGACACGCTTGCTGACAGCGTATTGATGGAGGCTCCCAAGTACTGCATGCACTGGACCGGAGTCGGGACAGACTTGGACATGTTGATGTGCAACCCCAGCTTGTTCAAGAGAACGCACGTCTTCTGGAAGTGAACTTGAGCTTCCGAGAAGGAGGAGGCCTTGACCAACCAATCGTCCAGGTACGGGTAGACAAACACCTTGTTCTTCCTCAGGTGTGCAGCTACCACCGCCATGCACTTCGAGAATGTTCTGGGTGCAGACTTCAGCCCGAATGGCAGTACTGTGTATTGATAATGATTGGCACCAACTTGGAACCGCAGGAACTTCCTGTGTTTGTGTGCAATGGGCACATTGAAGTACGCATCTGTAGGTCTATAGCACATAGCCAGTCTCCCTGTTGCAGCTGAGGATAAATCAGATGCAATGACAGCATGCAAAACTTCTCTCTGCGAATCCACTTGTTTGCTTGCCGCAAATCCAGAATGGGCCTGAACTCGTTCTTGTCCTTCTTGCGAACCAGAAAGAACCGGGAGTACAGACCTCTTCCACTTTGAGACAGAGGTACGTCATATCGCCCTTTTCCTTAACAGGATATCGGCCTCCGCCTGGAGCTCGCGCAGTTGAAACTGCGAGCTGACCGGTGGAATTGATGGAGGTGGGCTGGTGAACCGAAGACTGTATCCATTGCAAACAATATTCAGCACCCACTTGTCCGGAGTAATTTTTCTCCACTCTGCCAGAAAAAATTGAACGCTTCCCCCCACCGGAGCGGCTAACGGATATAGGGGAAGTAACCGCTCAGGGATGAGACCCAGCTGGGCCTTTGTTCTCTGCTGCGGACTGCTGGCTGCCTCTACCCTTCTGGTGCTTCTGGAAGGGCTTCCTGAACTGCTGCTGCTGTTGTTGCTGCTGTCCCGAAGTCTGTCCTCGCCCTCTGCCCTGCGCCCCAAACCGTCTCTGGAATGGGCGGTAGGTCTTCTTCTCCTTGGGCTTTTCCAACCCAACCGCCGTCAGGGTCTCGGCCTCCGCCTTCATGCGGGCCATTTCGTCATCCGCATGCTTGCCAAACAGGGTTTCACCCGAGAAAGGCAGATTGGCCACCCGCTGCTGAGCTTCCGGCTTGAGTGACGTAAGCCGAAGCCAAGCGTGGCGCCGCTGGTTGACACCATGACAGTACCCATGTGCAGCCAGAAGAGACGTATCCGCAGCCGCGCTGATGAGCTGGTTCGAAACCAGCATCCCCTCCTTCAGGATCTCTTGAAAGTCCTCTTTCTTTTCTCAGAGAAGGAACTCAGCGAATTGCTGTAGGGACTCCCATAGGGCAGGATCGTATCGCCCTAGCAAAGCCGCAGCCTTGGCCACCTTCATCGCAGTAGTGGCCGTCCCACAGACCTTTCTGCCTGCCGAGTCGATCCATCGGCTCTCCTTATCAGGAGGTACAGTAGAAGACGGGGAGGTGGCATGCTGCTTCCTAGCCGCCGTCACTATGACAGAATCCGGAGTAGGATCCATCCGAAGGAAGGCCGGGTCAGAATCCGGGGCCCTGTACTTCTTAAGGAGCTGGGAGGGAGCGGCCTTCGTCACCGCAGGGGTGAGAAACAACTCCTCTGCGGGCTCAAACAGCCCCAGCACTAGAGGCAGTAAAGGACGAGACAGGTGTTTTTTATGCAGTGTCTCGAAAATCACGGATTTTGTGGGAGTAGGTACCGTCACCGTGATACCCAACTTAGCCGCACCCCTCAGGAAAACATCCTGGAATGTGCTGATGTCGTCCATCGGCGATACTCTCGTCCCCGGGGATTCCGACAAAGTCGGTGAGTAGGTTCTGGTCCCGGAATAATCCGTGCGGGACCGCGACCGTCGCCTCCTGTGACGCCGTCTCGATCTCGTTGAAGACCTGTGACGACTCCGCGATCTCCCCCTTCGTCCGGAGCGAGTTCACGACCTCCTTGGCTTCGGGCGTTCCACCGGCTTCACCGGGGCGTCGGGAATCGAGGCAGCGAAGCCGTCCTGGGAGGAACCGTAGGAGGCCTGTCAGCCGGAAGCGGAGGTTGAGGATGAGGTGGAAGTGGAGGCGGGGTGGGAGCCCGCGGCGGTGGCCCCCTGGGCAAGCGAAGCCGTCCTGGGAGGAACCGTAGGAGGCCTGTCAGCCGGAAGCGGAGGTTGAGGATGAGGTGGAAGTGGAGGCGGGGTGGGAGCCCGCGGCGGTGGCCCCTGGGCAATGGAGGAGGGGGCGTAACCGACTTTGGCTTAGAAGGCATAAACACTTCAGAATACACCGATCAGCCGGAAGCGGAGGTTGAGGATGAGGTGGAAGTGGAGGCGGGGTGGGAGCCCGCGGCGGTGGCCCCCTGGGCAATGGAGGAGGGGGCGTTACCGTCTTTGGCTTAGAAGGCATAAACACTTCAGAATACACCGAGCCCGGTGATCCGCCTTCTGTCCTAGGCTGGGGCGTTAGAGAATCCTATCGGCACCTGCCGCCTGCTGTAAAAAGGCAGAGCCGAATTCGACCAAGAACCCTTCAGTATTTGCCCGGCGTTAGCCGCCTCTCATACCATTCAATATTACCAAACAAAGAGGCAGGCGCTGGAGACTGGAAGGCAGGAAACAGGAGTTTATTCCGAAGGAACAGAACACGTCAAATCAGACAACAGGATATCTTCTCGAGGTGCTCTAACCGCATCTCTGAGGCCTGGCCTCTTATACACAAGTTTATGGCTTTATTACATTTATGACATCCGTGGTATTGCTTTGAAGTACGAGAAAGGCATCTTTGGAATCCCCGGTTCAGGCCCGTTCTCACACATATCTACAGTAGGGGTCCCCACCCAAATCTCAGCATGATGGCTATCGCGCAGCTGGACATTCCGCTGGGAACAGAAATGCGGGCGATCGGTCGGATCTAGGGGTGTGAAGGCATTGATTAATCCCCGCTCCTTTGATGTGAGGCGAGGTCCTACTGTAGGGGGCAATAAACTGCATCTGTTGGGCTAGGTGATGGCCTGGGATCAGGCCGGACAATCGGGCAGGGAGGAAGAGGTTATCAAAGGGCCTGTTCTATGAATGAGATGAAAGAGTGAGGGGGGTTCAGCACGGGATGTGGCTCGGAGACAGGGTCGCGCTGGAGGTGCGTTTATGGCCCAAGCAGGAGAGACCGGGGGCTGTCGGGGCGCGGGGGGATGCTTGCGAGGCCGGGGAGTGAGGGGGAGAGATGCGCAGGCTATTGGCAGTGGGCAGAGAGGCTATGGCACACAAAATGGCTGTCACTTACGTGCATGAAGGGGCCTAAAAAGGGACAAGATGGCGTGGCCATTGTTTCACGATTTTCACTTTACTTTCAACAGTGGCTGTGGTGAACATAAATGAACGCCGCTTATGTATACCTAATTTAGTCATTTTCCACAGTCCCCAGTTTTTATCATAAGTTAGTTCATTTCTGTTCATGTCACAGGTGAGGATGTACAAGCTGACATTAGTTATACAATTCGCTTTGGTAGCCCATATGCATTACGGGTAGATGGAAATAATTCTGCGATCAATGCTGACAGAATCGTACATAACCATATGTAGTCAATGTGATAGGCGAGGAGGCAGTGCATACAAAATTACATTAGCTGTGTCATACATTAGACCTGGAGATGGGGACATTACTTAGATGATGTAGGGAATTCGTTCGAATACAAACATGATGTCATACAAAAAAATGTTCTGGCAGAATAAGGGCTATTAAGTACATTACTTGAGGTCTGGACTCCGTGGGGATCAAAACTAGACAGCATGTTCATGTGTATGACTGGTGTTCTATAATCGTCATGATACAAAGTTAACGCTTTCTTAGTTATCCATGCACAGTTGAAAGTGACCGATGTAAGGTTTCGAAAGCTCAATTGGGTGATAATCAATACAGAGTAGTTGGGAGAGGAATTCAACTTAATACAAGTGACAGTCAAGGGGTGGTAATGTTAAAAAAAAAAGGGTTCTTCCTTCCAGTGTCTTATTACAGCGAGCCATCACTGGTAGGCTCTCATTGTTCTTCCTTTTTTTTTTTTTTTTTCGTTGCCACTGTTGAGCACCGGCGGTGGAGCTATGCGTCCAGCTCTAATCCAGATTTCGCGTTGCAGGGTGTGGCCATTCTTTGCTCTCTGACCACAGTCCTGATTGTCTTGTTCCTAACTAATCTACCATAGGTACTTTAGGCGGAGTACCCGCATTCTGTTCTTCTTTCGTGACAAACCCTATTCTATCTTTGTGCTGTGTTTCTTCTTGAAGTCAAGTTAAAAAAAAAAACTCCATATGGAAAAAAAGGGGGGGGGGAATGGGGGCGTGCTTTGGGAGGCCGAGGGAAGAGAGGGTGGAGTGGGATCAGATCTGAAATGGACCAAGGAGGGCAGAAATCTCAAGCAAGTGGGCCCATCAATCGGGCTCAATGGGCTGGGACTTTCGGCACGAGCTGGTCAACATGCAGGGGCTTCTGGACAGCCCTTCTTTCTTTTCACTTTTCATGTTGAGAATGGTGCCTCGTCCCGCATCTCTTTGCTCTGTGGCTCCGCTTCGGTCGAGGTCATAGATGTTCCCCGATCTGCAGCCAGGCTGTGCGTCACGTCCGCCCCCTCTCCTCCGACGACTGCATGTTATCTTTAAATAAGTACAAAAACAAGTCTTAGAGAACTGGCAGGGGAAGACGTTCACACACTTCAATTTCTCTCCCAACCCCAAGTAGTTGGGGAAATGTTTATCGGTCACGATAGGGTGGATGTTTATTAATCCTTACATCGGGGTATGCTATTAACTCATGAATCATTGCTGTGGTGCAGTTTTGCAGGCATTTTTTACTATTTTTCATCATCATGTCTGTTTGGTGTTTATTCCTGTTACATTCGCGAACGTGATTTATCTTTAAAAACAAGGTCATCAGCTACACTCTTTAAGGTTTTCTGGGACGGCTGGTACAGAACTGGGACCATTCTGGAAAAACGGGGACGTTTCGTACACTCTACTTTTGTGCAATGGGCGGTGGTAATCTGAATGATGAAGGTGGTGTTACTAAAGCACTAAAAAAAAAAAAAAAAGCCACTGACATATAGCTCCCCTTTAAGGGCCAGATTAGGGGACATCAGTCGTCTTACCTGTCCTTTCTTTCTCAGCCAATTAAGTTCCATCATTTTACAGAAAGGAGAGGTAGTAATATGGCAAGATACGGTCGTTTTGTTTCTGTGAATTTGTTCAAACACTGTCGTGTTCAAAGCCAATTATACATGTACCGGCGAGGTACAGTGTCGTCATTTATTCAAAAGGGAGCAAGGGAGCCCTCAGAGGGAGAGAGTGTCGTGCGAACCAAATAGGCTATTAGTACACGTACAACATAAAGAGAGAGAGAGGAAAAAACGTGTATAATAATAGGCTATTCAGTGCACACACATAGAACAGTACGGGTCAGTTTTACTTGTAAAAACACAAGCTGAGGGAAAACATAAATTCCTAGTTTACGTACACACAAATACCAGATAGGGCGCGACAGTCCATACATCAAGTACGAAAACCTAAGACAAGACACAGAGCTATTTTGGGCAAAACGACTTTGTCATGCGTGTTGCGTATTCTCAGTATTCCCTTTAATTCATTTGGGGGTCGAGCTCTTTTTATTCTCCTTCCTTCCTAATAGTAGACAATTTTTGTTGGTAACCTCGTTTCAAAAATACTTACTCCTTTTTAATTGGCCGGACACTAGTCCAGTCGTGCTTATACTCACGGTGGGGTCTTCCAACATCTAGCAAATGATGATGATAATGGTACAATTCCGATTTTTCTATGAGGATGGAAGAAGAAGGGGTAAATCTAAAACATGACAATATCCCTAATTTCTGGGCTGAGGGGGATTTTGGATGAACCCCGACTCTTAACTTCTCTTATTTAGTCAGCGCATAAATTGCCTCCCTGGTGCGCATTATTTTGGGTATACATTTGGGATATCGGTTGGGGTCGGGTTCGTTGTACTGCAATAACCCTTCAAGTTTCTGGTGTAGGCCACTCTCCCATTTACTAGCTCCAGAGAGAGTCGTCTCTAATTAAGGAATGTGCTATACTCTTATTCGTCTTTCACATGCAGGTACCATGTTCGGGCTTAATTTTCCTATCCCATTAACCGTTCGATCAACACCTCAGTCATACAAAAAGCATTCTTTTGTCAACCCAGACGTGTGCCACACATAAGCATTCATACGGCACAAATCAGGGCCCATGCGCACATTCATACCATACAAATTTTTCACGCTCCCAGAGATAGCTGCTGTATACAATGTACCATCTCACAGAGCTAGCCTATTTTTTTTCAAAGCACATCAGCGTGCATAAACACAAAAATGTTTTTACCTACCACGTACCTGACTTATCTCTTTGGGATGCAGTACCTTGCATCTCGGCATTGAAGCCCAGAGGAACTGGTAGTGGGGCAAAGACAACCGATGATAGGCTGTTTATTACATAGATCGCTCGAAGGGTGGTAGTACAGACCGCATGTAGGAAAGGGTCAAAAGCCAGGGGTATTCAGTATAAGGTGAGGGGGGGGTGACGGAGTCATGTTTTCATTTGAAGGAAAGAAATGGTCTACAGTGGTATAGGGTCATTCCTATTCGCAGAGCATGGAAACTATTGGGGGGTGGCAAGTTTCACTGAGGGCTTTCGTGCCTTCAATAGTATGCGTTTTGCCTAACGTTAGACTAGAGGGCATTCCTCTGGTGAGTTTTAGGAGCGTTTAAAAACTCCTCTGATACACGGTGTGGGAAAAACAAGGATTATGATGTTTAGGATTCCGAGGACCAGAATGCGCTTGGGGTTCATCACTAACAATACTTCGGGTCAATGTACTTCTTCGGGGAATTTACAACTGTAGTGTAACTAAAGATTCCTAGTTTGAAAAAGGCGCGCTTTCGATCCAAAGGGGGCTGTGAGGTAAAAGAGGTCTGGTCTACTGTCCTATTCATAGATATATCTAAATATCAGGATCTTTACCTATTGCTTACGCTGCAGGAATGTAATATACGACAGATCTTGACTATTCTTTTCGCATTATTTCTGTGTACTATGTCCTTTTAATTTTTCATAATCAAAATTGCTTCATTTTACTTGCCCTTTATTTATTTGAGGATAGTAGCCTTTATTCGAAAACCTACCAATCGAAGTGACTGTTATGATGCTAGTTCCATATATTTAAAAAAACCTTTATTTGTGAAGATGTCAGCATTCAAATACGGGCCTCCAACCATATAGGCCGGTCACGGAGCAGACAGGAAACGCATGAGGTAAGGAGAGATTACACTGTAGTATAGAAGTACGTAACGGGCGAGCCATTTAATTAAAAAAAAAACTAAACGTGACTAACGGTTGCAGGATCAGTGAAGGTTAATTTTATAATTGGAAGTATAACAGGATCAGTTACAATAAAATCGTCCATACGCACACCATGGGCGAGTATCATGAGTAACATTACTTCGAAGCTTTAATAATACAATAATCAATAATGAATAAAAACCCACATCAATAGGGTTGTCCGCATGCCCAGTCAGTACCCTTCCCCACCCGCCGTGTGCACAAAGACCGCATACATATCCCATAACATCAAGGCTAAGCAACTAGAACGTCATAAGGTGTTGCAAGTCCCGCCTATACTGGCGCCATTTTGGTCGAGGCCGGGCAGGTCCAGAGTATAGTCCAAAATGCCTCCAATAACTAGCGGTCAGACCAGAACCTCTTTCGGCAGTTCAAAAAAAAATTCCGTTAACGCCAACGGAAAGGACAGGCGGCATGAACCGTGACAAAGGTGAGGAAGGCAGAATCTTCCCTACCGGGCCACGCTGAGGTCCCACCGGAACTGATCGAGTTGGTAGTCTACAGTATCTCTTAGTAATTTAGGACAAAAGCTGGCGTTAGAATGAGAGCACCGCCATCTCGTGACAACGTCGTGGCCACTCCGGAGAGCGGGACAGCAGGCGTATCCCTCCGTCGATGCACTGAATCATCCTCCCTCACGGCACCAGATGAGGGTACGGCGGCGGTCACCCCCACCGGAAGCCCGCGGGAGTCGGGGGCCAACGACTTCCGTAGAATCTCTAGAGCTGAGAGAACGTCTTCAAGAATGGGGTTCATGCCCGAGCAGGCAAGCATCCGAGTCCCATGGTAGCCCAGAGCCATCTTAGTGGACCAGGCCCAAATCCGGGGAGCCGGCCGCCATCTTGACAGTCCCACAGCAGCTGCCCTTCACCACGGCCACCGGAGCGGCCCCCCGGTCAGCCAGCCGCGGGGGATCCGCAAGTGGAACGCGAATGTCGATCTTGGTGCAGGAGAGGAACCTCCACCTGGAGGGGGAGGGGGCCGTCCGCGCCACCTCTCCGCGGGCGCCCCACGCCATCTCCTGGCGCAGGTATACAAAATGGCTGGACCAGGCAACAAAAGGGGGGAGCCATCAGCAAGGCATCCCCCGCACACAACTTGCTGGACACCACCTCTGGACGATCCGGGGACGAGCCTCGGCGCGTTGTGTTGCCTCCGGCTTATTCGCACAACGGTCCCTTTTGGTCGGCCTCCATCCTCCACCCCGGGCCGCCACCGATGTCGCCTCGCCGGCTGATGACTGCAGGCAAGGCCCCGGTCTCCACGTGCCGGAGGCCTCATTTTCCGGACGAGCGTAGCTGCGGATCTGCTGCACTCCGGAGCCCCCAGGACGGATGGTAGGTATCAGCAGATAAGGTTGTCGTTATTGGGCAGGGTGGGCGGCAGGATAGACACGTTTGGGCAGCGGGGTCGGCGGAGCCGAGCTACCTTGCGGCCATCACGGTGTCGAGCTCGGCTCCTCCCACTAGTTTCATATTTCTCATGAAGGGCTGTTCCTAGTGTTTCTTTTTTAGCGGGGTCAAAAAGATCCCATCAGTGGCCTACTGACTTTGCGTGATTCCTTTTGTTTTTCCTAGCGATTTTTTATGTCATAGTTTGTTGGAAAGATACAACGGCTAATCCGTATTTTATATACATGTCCTTTTTATTAGGGGTGCCCTCCGGTGGAGCCGGATGATCTACCTCTAATAAACGGTCCGGGCTGAACCAACTACTGAACCATGGGGAGAAGATAGGCATGACGGGTTACAATGGGGACAAAAGTCTGCACTACCTATCCTTCACTACTTTGCGAAGACTAGGCAGAATATTTCTATTCTACAGTATTCGCAAATAGGGAATACCCAAAGAGAGAACTAATTCCAAACAGTCAATGTTCGGACAAACAATCAATCAATCAAATGAGGAATAAAATAGGCGCGACGGGTTACAACGGGGGCAAAAGCCTGCGCTACCTACCCTTCACTATCTGCAAAGAGAGAGGGAAATTCCTGTTCCTCCTCGTTTGTAGGCAGAGAAGATCCTTTCAGAGAACCAATTTCGAACAGTTAATGCTCGAACAAACAATCAATCAATGGAGAGGGAAGTAGGCGCGACGGGTTACAACGGGGGCAAAAGCCTGCGCTACCTACCCTTCACTATCTGCAAAGGGAGAATACTCCTATCCTTCCCCGTTTGTAGACAGAGAATCTCTCAGTACCAAACAATCAAATGCGTAATACTAGTATTTTCCAAGACAATCAAACAATCAATTCGCAATTTGTCGTGTTACACGACCTTACCCGGACCGCATGGACAGTTTCTCGTCTTCCGCTTCCAGCGCCTGATCGTCCTCTATTCTCCGTAATTGCTGTGGCACTCCTGATGGTTCCCAGTCAGGACCGTAGATCACTCGAGAGAGGTCTGCTCGGAACCGGTGAAGTTCGGATGATCGGCTGCCAGACGAGGGTCTATCGGGCAGGTGCACTTCCCGATCGTTGCAGTCGTTCACTCTGTCGTTGGGACCTCTCCCACTGGATCCACGTGTCGCTGATGGGCCCCACGTTTGGGACGCCAATTGTAAAAAGGCAGAGCCGAATTCGACCAAGAACCCTTCAGTATTTGCCCGGCGTTAGCCGCCTCTCATACCATTCAATATTACCAAACAAAGAGGCAGGCGCTGGAGACTGGAAGGCAGGAAACAGGAGTTTATTCCGACGGAGCAGAACACGTCAAATCAGACAACAGGGTATCTTCTCGAGGTGCTCTAACCGCATCTCTGAGGCCTGGCCTCTTATACACAAGTTTATGGCTTTATTACATTTATGACATCCGTGGTATTGCTTTGAAGTACGAGAAAGGCATCTTTGGAATCCCCGGTTCAGGCCCGTTCGCACACATATCTACAGTAGGGGTCCCCACCCAAATCTCAGCATGATGGCTATCGCGCAGCTGGACATTCTGCTGGGAACAGAAATGCGGGCGATCGGTCGGATCTAGGGGTGTGAAGGCATTGATTAATCCCCGCTCCTTTGATGTGAGGCGAGGTCCTACTGTAGGGGGCAATAAACTGCATCTGTTGGGCTAGGTGATGGCCTGGGATCAGGCCGGACAATCGGGCAGGGAGGAAGAGGTTATCAAAGGGCCTGTTCTATGAATGAGATGAAAGAGTGAGGGGGGGTTCAGCACGGGATGTGGCTCGGAGACAGGGTCGCGCTGGAGGTGCGTTTATGGCCCAAGCAGGAGAGACCGGGGGCTGTCGGGCGTGAGGGGATGCTTGCGAGGCCGGGGAGTGAGGGGGAGAGATGCGCAGGCTATTGGCAATGGGCAGAGAGGCTATGGCACACAAAATGGCTGTCACTTACGTGCATGAAGGGGCCTAAAAAAGACAAGATGGCGTGGCCATTGTTTCACGATTTTCACTTTACTTTCAACAGTGGCTGTGGTGAACATAAATGAACGCCGCTTATGTATACCTAATTTAGTCATTTTCCACACTGCTAGACGGACTCCTGGCACCAGAACTCCTTCTGCGCCTCTTTGGCGTCGAAGAACGTCGACCCGATGGCGAGCGTTGCCTCCTCGACGGCGAACGCCTCCTCTTTGACGTCGAACGCCTTCGCCTCGACGTCGAACGCCTTCGCCTGGGCGGCGACCTTCGCCTGGACGGCGACCTTCACCTCGACGCCGAACGTCTGTGCGACTTAGACGCCCTCCTCGACGTCGAGGATCCCCTCGAGGACGACCTTCTTCTCTTCGCCGACGGCGATAGGTGGTGTCGCCTCGACGGCGAACGCCGACGCCCGGCCACCTCTCGACGTCGAATACTCAACGACGCCGGAGACAACGACGAAATCGTCACCGGTGATCTCGACGGCGGTCTATTCAGTTCCCTCGACGCGGAGCGTCGACGCCGCTTCAACCCAGAGCCCTGGGGAGACGGGGAACAGACTGCAGTCATCCCTCTCGACGCCGTAGTCGGTACAATCGACGCCGACGGAGAATGGGGACGTTTGCTGGTCTTCCTGCCCCTGGGGAGCCCCCCAGAGGCCTCAGCATGGGCAGAGGAAGCCCTTCCAGACCCACCTTGTGCCTTCAGTCTTCTGTCTTCCAGGCCTAGGAGCCTGATCTTCAACCTATCTCTCAGGGTTCTGCTAGAGAAACCCTGGCAGATATCACACTCCTCTGGGACATGAGATGAGGGAAGGCAGATGATGCACACCTCGTGTGGGTCCGACTTGGCCTTCTTCCTCGAGCACTCTGGGCATTTGTCAAATAATGCAAGCATATTGGCAAATAAAGAGTGCACCAAGACAAACACAGGGAAGAAACACCAAAGTACTTCAAGAAAAGCACTCAAAAAACTTGAAAAAATTGAAAAATCACCAATTAAACCTTGAAAAGGGAGAGCTCAATGCTCCAGGGTCCTGCTTGCAGGAGCTGAAAATAAGAACTGAAAGTGAAGGGGACCTGCAGTGCATTCTGGGATACTGTGAGACTTCTGGAAAGTTCTCTTAAAGGCACAGTATCCTGTTCTGAGCCACATAATGGCAGCCTATGGGGCTTGTCTGTCCACTTCTTCCTCTCTATCATTCCAGAGGGTTTTGCTGTTAAAGGCAAGGTTTTTCTCTGTAGAAAACCCTGGACAGGCTGTGATATTTGTGGAGTTTGGTGGAATTTCTAGTTGAAGTACTGGACAGTGTAGCCTGTGGATATAGGCTGCATTATCTGTCTTTAAATTCTCTCTTAAGTGTCTGTGCAGTTCTGCATTTTTCGACACCTTAAGAGATTATTTTTGATTGCTCCGGGGTCCACGCACATGGGCAGGACTATTCACTAGATTATGACTATACACAGAGATCCCCTACTACAGAACCCAGTATGCATACCTGTTGAGAGAAAGAAAACATACGCTAGATATGTCTGTGTGAAAGGGAAAGTTCATGACTTCGCAAGAAGTGGAACTGAACCAAGGGACTGATGGACCTGCAGCATCCGACGTGCTGAACGTAAATAAAACCCAGAGGGAAGACAACTGGTACAACAGAGTCAACACATACCATTCCAGTATGCCCAACAGTGGAAGAAACACAGGTGAATCCTATACCAACCAAATATGTAGGACAGTATTGGCAGGATTCCGACCCATGAACATAAAGTGCCATTAGTAGTAGAAACAGAAGACACGCCATTGGAGAGTCACTCTGGGGCTTCAATCTTACCTTGTGAACGTGACCCGTCCCTCCCATCAATTTGTATTAACTCGTGTCAGACTGGGTATTGTTCACCATCTGGTTGCGTTTCCGAACCAGAAAGTTAGATCTGAGATACCCTGTCCATGTGACAGTATTTCACGTCAGAGTTGTTGCCATTTTTTACTTTTTTGTAAATGTTATCATTTTTTTAGGGTAAAATACCTCAAACCCATTTTTATTAAGTACAATATCCGTTCCACAAAGACTGCACTGACATTATTATCCTCATTGGAGAATGAGGATATTTGTTTCTTTTTGGCTACCTATATTTTGAAGTGTACAGCTGCCAGGAAAAGTATGGTACTGTAAATTTTCTTATACTTACCTGTCTGTACCTGTGATGTACAGCTGCCAGGAATTGTATAGTGCTGCTTTACTCTTCACATTCCTGTCTGTACATATAAGTTTTTATGAGTTTTATCAAAGCTTTGTAAATAAGGAATAATTTTATGTGTCGATGTGCACAGCATGAATTGTATGATCCCCTGCTTTCTCCAGATTTACCTTTTATGTTAGTCCAAGTGGCCCAGTTTTATTCTACCGGAATGTACAGCTGCCAGGAAACTATACTCGTTGTGATAAATCTTTTGATTTCCTGTCTGTACACCTATGAACGTTATATTATTGTACCGGTTAGTTGTTTTTAAAATTAACTTTTTAACTGTTGCCCACTAGCTTTTTCATATGTCTCCTACTCTTTTCCCTTGTAATATTTGTGTGTTTATTGTGTATTAATATTTTAACCTATGTATGTTTATTATGCTTGTATGATTTGTATGTGCAAATCGAATAAAAGCTTATGAACTGAACTGAGTCACTCTGTTATGAGTCATGTGAAGGGGCTGACTGCAACCATCAGAGGCACCCAAAACAGGACTACAGTAAGAATGATAGTCAAGTGGAAGACAGGACGAAACAGAAGTATACGGTGCGGAAAGTAGAACCACATGAAGTAGAACATGAACCCTCCTCTGGGGTTGCGTAAGTAGCCCAGATGCGGGATACGCAATCGCAAGAAGGCAACCAGCAAAAAGATGCACCAAGCAAGCTGGACATCCATATAAGAGCAGTTAGGTGAGCAGACCGGGTCAATGACCATGGATACCGCATGAAGGAACGTCGACAGCACAATTTTGCTGTGTAACATAACAGCACAGCAGATATAGAGGCAAAGAAACATGCCTAGAAATGAAGCGTAACACAGAGGACGCGAAAAGTACCAACAGTTATGATGAAGCAGAAGTGGACAGAGCAATGTCCATACTACTAAGCCACATCAGCCCTTCACCCGGGAGGACGGTCCTCCACAAGATAGAGGAGGAGACCGAGCTAGAACCAACAGTCGAAAACAGTCAGGACCAATCGAATGGTCCAAGGACTGAATAAGCGAGTATCCTAAAGAGAACACTCCCCTTGAGAGTGGTACAGCAGGAATCCAAGCAGAAGTGTGTAAAACACCAGTGCTGAAGGCAGCAGGGAAATGTGTTAAAATTCCTGTTGGAAAAGTGCCCAGAAAACGAGGGCACAAGAGAAGGTACAGTAGAAAGGGACAGGGCGAAACCACCACCTGGAAAGACAAGCCCAGTAAGGGCTGAAGTACGAAAATTGTGTTTACCCCAGCCCTTAAAAGGAGGGGAGAACCTGCACCACAGAAGGGTAAGAATCAACGCAAACACCCTATGATAACAATCCTACCAGGGTGCATTCCCAGGTTGCATCAACACTAAGAGGCGTACCACATAATGGCTGCACCTTGGAGCAAAAAGAGGATAGGGCGTCAGTGATGACAACTGCACCTAAACTGAACAGAACAAGGCCCTTAGATAGTGACTGGCAAATAAAGAGCAGCCATCAAGGGCAAGAGCATCACAGATACGCTAAAAACCGCCCCTGTGAATACAGGCAAGACAGAAGCCATAGGGTAAGGAACCCATACAGAGGCAGTGAAGAATTACCAGGGCCAACTGCACCGAAAGTGCAATGGAGCGATGCGAACGTCAGGATCGCAGAACGGTATAAAAAAAGAAGTCCACAGCAAGATTGCGGCGAAAAACTCCATAGGAGCGTACCAAGGCTAAGGGCAGTCACCGAATAGCCTATAAATACCCCACATAGGGGAAGTGTCAACCCTTGCGAGGGGGAGTCCTCCCGGGCAAAGCACACATTCAGAGGACAGAAAGGAAAGACAGAGCCGGCCGTCCAGCTGCATGTAAAGAATACTGAGATGGTGGAACCACTGCCTACACTTATCTGTGTGCTACGCAGAGTACCGGGACATTACAAAATCAGACTAACAAGGCAACATCGCCTATGCAGAATAAAAGAACACGGATAAGGCAAAAAGGGCGTGCCCCAAGAGTCACAGTAGCCCAGACATGAGGCGGGAGACCGCTGAATCTGCATGGCTATCAAAAAGGTCCACACCACTGAAAGGCAGATGCCTAAGAGCATCCTGCACATTGTCCGGGAAACAACTGTCACAAAGCCAAGCATTGCGGCGCAAAGCCACCAACCGAGCAAGAACACGTCCCATCGAGTCAGTGGCGTCAAGAGACGAGCGGAGAGAGAAATGTGTATTCCCCTGCCATCATGCAGAAGGCGGATTAATGCAACCCCCGGGCCTTCTGGAATCGAAGGTAGAAGAGGCTCGACCAAGTCCCAAAGGGAAGAGGATGCAAGTGCGAACACGCAAGCTGTATTCAAGGCGCAGATGCCAGCACTGGCAGAGGCGAAAAGCTGGCGACCACATGCGACTAACCACCTAGACTCACTGGTGGGAGGCACCAAGGGCAGGGCGGAGGAAAACTAAGTCGAAGACTGCCTGAAAAAACTAGGCCCGAGCCCTAGGAAGAAGGAACAGACAGAGCGGATCATTAGGGGCAGGATGATGTCGACGAGCTATGGCTGATCAACAGGGTCACCCGAGGAAGGCCATGCCCATGTCAAACAAGGATGCCCCAAGGGGCAGCACAGGTTCCACTTCAACAGGCTCCATACGGAGAAGATCCAACAAAGGATCAGAAGGCAGAGGAACCGCAGGGGGCTGAAAACAAAAAATAGCAGTCGCCCTGTGAGTAGCCCGTGCGTAGGCCGCACTAGCTTCAGTTGCCATCCGGGGAGTTGACAATAACGCATATGTAACAGCCGCAGATCAGGGGAGTCCAGAAGATCATCAGCATGTGGCATAAGGGGAGGAGTAGGTGCCGGAACTGGCTTCGACTGAGGCAGCGTGAGAGTCGCATGGACGTCCGAGGAGTCGGACACATCAACCTCCTGAAATAGAGGAGACGTGGGCGCCGGCACCGGCGTCAAAGGTGTCGGTACTGGCATCGACCCGGAGTCGCCTGGACGTCGACGACCTCCAAGGGGGACTCGGGCTGGGCGCCATCTGACGACGACCCACCTGCAACATGTGGGGAACAGGGCGTCGAGCCCGGCGCCACCTCTGAGGTTGACGCAGAGAGCCGCTCAGGGCTATGCGGAGACTGACGGGATGGGCTAGATTGGTGACTGGGAGGACCCACTGGGCTATGTCCCGTCGGCATCTGAGTCGATGCACACAGCCGGAGCAGAGGATGAATCCGCCGGCGAAGACTCTACATGAGTGCCTTCCACCTCTATAGGACTCGAAGGCGCACCAGGGAGAAGGGTGACCCAAAATAAGAGCGGAGTGCTTCAGAATAAGCTTTCATTTGGGCTTGTGTCGCTCCGGCACCCAGAAAGGGTGGGGTATGGAGGAGACGACCGCCAGACGCCTGTCCCTGGCAGGGAGTGAGAAGAGCAGGCCCACAGGTAGGGGAGGAAGATCTCCTGAACTTACCCTCCGAAAGATGTCTGTGGGAACGACCTTGGTAGTGGGCTCGACCCTGAGAGGGAGAGCGGCAAAGCGAAGGAGTAGGACCGGACAGCCGTGTGGCCAACAATTTCATCAGAGGCTGCCGTAAGGACTTTAGTTAGATCCGCTGACAATCGGCGCATTCTTTGGAGTTGTGGTGCACCCCGAGGCACCACATACAGTTGGCGTGCCGATCCATCACGGACATCTTACGTGCACAAGTCTCATGCCTTAAAGCCCGAAGGCATCGCACACTGTTCCGGAACACCGAAGGCGTCGAAAAGACCAGAAAAACAGGTCAAGGAACCGCTGGTTTTCCAGTATCCGTGTTGGGATGCAAAAAAGAAGAAAACTGATGTCAGCGCGTCAGGAGGGGCATATATGGCTCCACCCCTGGCACACAGAGGTAGCTCTGGAAAGTTTTCCGGATCCAGTCTAACGCCTAGGGATATTCTAACTTAAGGAATCTGCGGCTAGACGTCTCTATCAGCTACATGGTGCAGTCGCACAACCACACATTATAATACAACCCATTTCCTCACTTTAATGAGCAGATACTGGCCACAACTGAATGCTGACAAGACTGAGGTCTTAATTACCAGACGTAGTTCTTCTCTGGGGATGCCCACATTTTGGTCACACGATTTAGGGCCGTGATCCAATCGTCAGTGGTTGTGAAAAGCTAAACACTTTGATTGGACTTTGACTTGCTGCTCTCTGCTCAAGTCTCAGCAGTAGTTACTGAACTGGTTTTTCAGCTCACAAAAATTCATCATTGGATAGCCACCAATCTGTTGTGTCAGCACTGGTTGGCTCTCTATTAGACTATTGTATCTCTTCATATCTGGACCTCGATGCACATAAATTGTTTTTAATTGTTTTTTCACCTAGCAGGTGAGAGTAGGTATGGAGTACTTAGTATATAAGAAATAATTAACATGCATGAAGAAAGAGTTACCTGGTAAGATAAAGATATCTGTAACAAAAACTGGCTTCCAGAGAGGAAGGTGGGCACATGTGAATCTATAGCACTGCTTGCAACAAACAGATCCTTACAGGGTAAGTAACAATCTGTTTGTAGCATGTGTGGCATAGACAGATGTTCTGCATCAACTGTAAAGCAGCACTCACCTAAGCGGTGGATAGCCAGTGGATGGTGCAGAGGTCTGAACTGGGTCCTAAGGTTAGTCCGACCAACTCTTAGCCTTCTGCTGTGCAAGAATGCCCACACCATAATGCTTTGCAATTGTGGGGGGGGGTGGAACATGTAGCAGTTTTACAAGTATCCGCTATGTGTATGTTCCCCTGCAAAGCCATAGTTGTTTACAGGTGGGGCATGGTCTGGGGTGAGAAGGCAGGGCTGTTTTAGCTTTAGTATAACATGTTTAAATGCATTTAAAAATCTACCCAGCAATCCCTCCTCAGAACTGGCCTGGGCTTTGTGAGGCTATGAAAAAGCAACAAATAGTTAGAATTTGGAGAAGAATTTGTTCATGCCTATATAGTACATAAAAGCATGCTTGATATCCAGTGTATGGAATGCTCTATCAGCTACTGAGTCAGGCCATGGGGGGGAGTGGGGGAGACTGGTAGCTCGACAGTTTAAGGTAGAATGGGTACCCACTTTAGGAAAGAATTTGAGGTTGGTTCTAAGAACAACCAGGCAAAAGGGTTCCTGTAGCGTAAGGGCCTGAAATTCACAGATACACCGAAAAAGACATGATAGCTACCGGAAAGGCAACCTTCCATGACAAAACTGTAAAGCGCATTAATGCAGTGGATCGAAAGGGAGTCCCATAAGTCTCGTGAGGAGAAAGTTGGCCTTCCAGATTGGTTCTGGAAGTACTCTTGGCGGAATTATATAACTAAGGCCCTCCATGAAAGCTTCTGGAGCACACCTGCAGAGATCCAATGAGCTGGAGCATGGCTGCGTAAAACTCTGATCTGACACGGCATGGCTGAATGCCTAGGAAACTCTGGTTGTGCTGTTACCAGCTGCAGGAAAGGCTTCAAAGTCGGGAGACTTCAGATGTGGGATTGAGGAGTGGGCAGTCTCCTGCGTTTCTACATGGGAATGGGGGTGTCAGGAGGGAGTGGAAAACCGCTTCAACTTAGGTTTCTTACACTTACCTGTAGATTTGGACCACAATTAAGACCAACCACTGGAGGTGGTCCATCAACTCCAGGAACGGGACCAACAGCAGCCCTTTGATTAAATCCTGCCTAATTAACTGCAGATCCCTACCTAAGCAAGCACTGGAGTTAACCCAATCCCTTGAGGATAATTGGAATGTCATCTCACTGAGACCCTGTCTTAGCCCTGGAGATACCTCCTGGATATCGCATAGCCTGAGCCACTAGAGTAGGACACAGGCGATTGTCTATAAGGAGGCCTGGGAGATTCCCACCTCCATCCCTGATCAATTGGGCATTATTCTTCTGAACTAAGCTATCCCCCTCTTTCGCCTTCTCAGTGCTTCTGCTTTACCAATCACGGGATTGTGGCCACTGCATGACGCAGCTACTGGCAGACTTCATCGCCCAGATACCCACTCGCTAAGCCAACTTCACCGTCCATGGGGACCTCAATTTACACATCGATGACCCGGATTGCACTCACAGTGCAAACTTCATAACGACCCTTGTGGGCTGTAATCTGGCCCAGCTGGTCGCAGTTCCCATTCTCAAAGCGGGCCACACACTTGACCTCATCTACACTAACCTGCAGGAGCTAAAGGTCGATAAACCAGTACATATTATCTGATCAGACCACTGCCTTGTACCTTTTTGTTTCTCCCTGAAGACCAAGCCGATGGCCTCTGCCTGAGTCATTGCAGTTAAAAGGAACTGCGGCAGGGTCACCCCTGAAATTCTAGGTCCTGTACTACCTGGCGCTATGCATCCCCACTCTCAGACAATCCTGAGAAGGACGCTGCAATTTTTAATTCATGGCTGACGAACACGCTTGATAAACTCTGAAAACGGTTAGCCTAGCCAGATCTACCCCATGGTTTACTCTGGAAGTCAGACATGAAAAGAGTAAGTGTAAAAGATTAGAACGAGAATAGCAAAAGTCCTAAGCCCAAGAAGCCAAAAATATCCACAAATCTGCCTTGAAACTCCTCCCGGGAGGTCTTAAGGATAGTGAAATCCTTCACTAATCCAGTTTCCGTCCATCTCAAGACCTTTGCACTAGCCTCTAGAACTTCTTTGAAGAAAAGATCATGCAGCTCTACTCCTTTCTCTCTGGCTGTTGAGCCCAAAGCAACGGGAGATAAAACTCAACCCCCTTAATAACCAGCCGGTCTTTACTTCCTTCCTCCCGATACCTGCAAACATATCTCTGTCGGAACTACAAATCGGGGTCGCCGGGTGACCCCTGCCCGGTGCAACAGTTCAGGCTTCTGGCTGAATGGTTAAATCCGGTCCTAAACCACATCTGGAATAACTCCCTCAGGACGGGTATTTACCCTGCCTCGTGTCGACACGCTTACCTTTTACCCCTCTTAAAGAAGGCCAACGCTGACCCAGAACTTCAGGCCTATCTCCTTACTATCAGCACCTGCTAAAATTCTTGAGAAGCAGGTCCAGTTATAGTTAGCCAACTTTGTGGAAGTCAATGAGCTGCTACATGACTCACAATCTGGCTTCCACACAGGATACAGCACTGCTTGATGTCGCCGACTCCTTCCGGCTATCCGCGGACCGTGGCTCATCGGCCATGCTGGTGCTCTAAGATTTGCCCAGAGCATCCAATACTGTTTCCCACACGATCTTGCTGCAGACTGAAGCAGATTGGTGTGCAGGAGACCGCACTGGAGTGGGCTGCTTCCTATCTCTCTGATCGAGGACAAGTCCTTCTTCGCCCGTTCATTTCCTCAGTGAAACCACTCAAATGCGGCGTGCCCCAGGGCTCAGCCGTAAGCCTGCTGCTTTTTAACATTTACATGACTCCCATGGCGGCTCTCATTGCTAGGAGAGGGGTGAAGGTGATCTATGTGGAAGACACCCAGTTGGTGTTTTCCTTCAAGGATAACTCTGCTGCAGTGTTCAACTTATTTCAAAACTATTCACAAGACATAGCACGCTGGATGAATGAAAACCACCTAAAACTAGATGCTGATAAGACAGAGGTTTTATTTGTTAATCAAGCCTCCCCACACACCCTCCCCTTGCAGGCCTATGGTGGTGGGGGGTACAACTCTTCTCCCTCTCTGTACCGAAAGACTTGGTCAGAAACCTGGGAGTAAGATGGGTCAAGGACTTAGTCCTCTCAGCACAAGTCAAGCGAGTTTCAGCAGCCTGCTTCGGGAAGATGAGAATCATCAGAAAATTTCTGGGCTGCCTGCCGGAAGAAAGCAGAAAGACCACCGTTCATGCCCTGGCGAGTACTCACCTAGACTACGCAAATGGCCTCTACCTGGGCCTTCCTGGGTTCCTGATCAAGAGGCTCCAAATGGTTCATAATGCAGCAACCAGGCTAATCTGCACGATCCCTCTGCGCCAGCACATTTCCTCGCACCTCAAACAACTCCATTGGCTCCCTGTAGCCAAGAGGATTGAATATAAGGCCATAACAATTGCTTTTAATGTCTAACATGGCATGGGCCCCGGCTACTTGAGGAAAAGACTGTGGCTGTACCGCCAAGAGCGGAACTTAAGAAAACAAGTTACTTACCTGTAACTTTGGTTCCCCAGTATTGGTAACTTTCATAGATTCCCATGCTTTGTATCATTCCCCGTCGTCGGAATGGGAGCCTCGGTAGTATCACAACCATAGAAACAAAAGAGAAAAATAGGCCTAGGCCTCATCTCATTTTGTATCCTATCACCCTCTTTGTGTAAAAGAGACCAAACTTTTGTCAGGACCAATCGGAGCAGCCTCACCCCATAGAACCTTCCTGAGAGAGCTCAGAGCCGCAGATTTTCGTAGCCGTTGTGCAAACCGCCACTATCTCTGTAAAAAGACCGAGCTTTCCCAGGGGAGGAGGGTGGGCGCATGGGAATCTATGAAAGTTACCAATACTGGGGAACCAAAGTTACAGGTAAGTAACTTGTTTTCTTGCCCCAGTATTGGAACTTTCATAGATTCCCATGCTTTGTATCAGAGTAGCTAGCAGTAAAACACCAAGATACATTTTGTAGATACATGGCATCACATAACCATATAGCAATACTTACAGCATAGCAAAACAAGAAACAAAATGTGCTCACCAGGACGGAGGGATTGTAGGGAAAGCTCACCTCTCAATGAAAAAGATTCCGCAGAACTGCTTGACCAACAGCCGCGTCATCTCGTCCTGCAGACTCCAGGCAGTAGTGTTTCGTGGAGGTATGAGTACTGCTCCACGTTGCTGCCCTGCATATGTCCTTAATGGCGACTCCAGAGAAAAGAGCCACAGACGATGCCACAGACCTTGTGGAATGTGCACGTACTTTTCTGTCCAGTGGCTTGCCCGCCTCCTGATGGGAGAATTGAATCGCAATGGAGATCCAGCGGGAAATGCCACTTTGCCAAAGGATACCCCTTCCGTGGTGCGCTGTAGGACACAAACAATTGGGATGATTTTCGAAAGGGTCGTGTGCGTTCTAAGTAGAATTTCAAGCATCTTTGAACGTCCAAAGAATGTAATGCGCGTTCCGCAGGCATAGAATACTTTAAAAACAAAGGTTCATTCAAGTGGAACTCAGACGGCACCTTCGGAATAAATTTCGGATTGGTGCGAAGGATAAGCACATCTTTTTTGAATTGAAGGAATGGATGCACTATGGAGAGGGCTTGAAGCTCACTAACTCTTCTCGCTGATGTTAGAGCCAAGAGGAGGGCAAGTTTCCAAGACAGGAATTTCAAGTCCGCCTTGTGCACCGGCTCAAACAGAGCTTTCATGAGTTGAGCCAGGACAAGATTGAGCTGCCAAACTGGCAGAGGAGGGCGAACTGGAGGATACATGCGAAACAAGCCTTTCAAGAATTGTTTAACAATCCTAGAGGACCATAAGGACGGGCCTGAAGAACTGCGCCAAAACCTCGATATGGCTGCAAGATGTACCTTCACAGACGAATGCGCCAACCCGGACTTAGCCAATGATAGTATATATGGCAAAAGTTGATGAGGCAGAGATTTGTAAGGATGGAGACCCTGTCTTTGACACCACAGGCAGAACCTCTTCCATTTTGCCTTGTAAGTTTTATTAGTGCTTGGTGCTCGAGCCTGGGACAAAACTTCTCTACACTCCTCGGGGAGATTCAGATGACGGAACTCTCTGTGTTCAGGAGCCACGCTGTCAAGTGCAGCGATTTTGGATCCGAATGGAACACTTGCCCCTGATTCCTCGATCATAGGGACGGAATTGGTCGCAAGCGAATTGGATGATCCCGGGAGAGAAGGAGTACTGTGTACCAGAATTGCCGGGGCCACGCCGGTGCAATGAGAATCATCTTGCATGGTTCCGCCTTCAGCTACCTGAGTACTCGTGGGATGAGGGGAATTGGCGGAAAAGCGTAAAAGAATGCGCCATACCAGGCAATCGAAAGGGCGTTCCCCAGAGATCCCTGATGGTGAACTTTGCTTGCGTAAAACCGGCATTTGGCGTTCACCGGAAAGGCAAAGAGGTCGATGGTCGGTGTCCCCCAGACCGAGAACACACTCTCCAGAATGGACTGATTCAATTCCCATTCGTGATTCACCTCTGCCTGGCGACTCAGTGCATCCGCCGTGACATTGAGAGAACCTGCCAGGTGTTCGGCCTGCAAATTGATCCTGTGAAGAATCGCATAATCCCAGATTCTCTGAGCTTCCTTGGACAGTTTGCGACTTTGTTCCTCCTTGCTTGTTGATGTAGTGCATGGCCGTTGTATTGTCCGTCCGGACCAGCACTATTTGATTTTGAACTCTGGGAAGGAAAGACTGCAAAGCCAACCGCATGGCCGTCAGCTCCAAAAAAATTATATGGCACTGGCGCTAGTCTGGACTACAGTGTCCCCTGACTTGAAGCTCTCGGAGCACTGCTCCCCAGCCTTCCAAAGAGGCATCTGTAGTCATGATCAGGGGGGATGGTGGAATCCTGAATGTCAGACCTTCTGCGATATTGTCTTTTACTAGCCACCACTCGCATGCCGTTCTCATCTGTGACGTCACCAACACCTTGTTGTTGAATGATCCCTCTGCTTGGCACCATTGTTTGTCTAGCTCTTCCCGCAGAGGACGCATTTGCAGCCTGCAATGCGGTATTAATGGTATGCAGGATGACATCGACCCGAGTAGGGACTTGTATTGTCGGACTGAAAGGCATTTCTTGTTGAGCACCTGGCGAGCCAAGACGATCAACTTTTGTTGACGTTCCTCCGAAGGTCGAGCTGTGCATTGCGTCGGGTCCAAAATGGCCCCAAGGAACCTTGTGGATCGGGAGGGCTGCAGAACTGACTTGTGTTTGTTTAGCTGAAGGCCCAGGTGACTGAACAACTGGATGCAAGTTGAAACGGCTTGAGAAGTTTCCTTGAAAGACGGAGCCTTGACGAGCCAGTCGTCCAAGTAAGGGAAAACCTCCAGGGATTGTTTTCGTAGAAAAGCTGCTACTGGTGCCAACACTTTGGTGAATACCCGTGGTGCAGACCGAAGGCCAAACGGAAGCACCTTGAATTGGAAATGGCTCTTGCCCACTGTGAAGCGTAGATATTGTCTGAGCTGGGTGTATCGGTATGTGGAAATACGCATCTTCTAAATCCAGAGACGCCAAATAGTCGCCTGGGTTCAAAAGAGGAAGAATATCTTAGAGAGTGACCATCCTGAATGAGAGTTTGATGAGGTAAGTGTTGAGCTCTCGCAGGTCTAGTATGGGGCGCCAAGTCTCTACCATCTTCCGAACCAGGAAGAACCTGGTATAAAAACCTCTGCCCCTCTGAGAGAGAGGTACCGGTTCTATTGCCCCCTTGATGAACAATTGGTGGGCTTCGAGGTGGAGCAGTCCCAGATGTTTTGTGCGGTTGGCGCCCGGATCTCTTGTTGGAGGAAGATCTTGGAATTCCAACGTATGGCCACCCTGAACAATATTCAGGACCCACTGGTCCGATGTTATACACTTCCAGTTGGTCAGACAAAAGGATATCCTGCCCCCCCCTGATGTGACTGGGAGGGGAGGAACAGTAGGTCGAGCCAGGAGGCCGCTATTGCCTCTTGGCATTGTCGCGTCCCTGTCGGTTCTGACGCCCTCTCTAAGGTTGGCGAGAGAAAGACGCTGATTGTCACTGCCGTTGATTTGAATATTGAGTCTTATAAGACTGCAAGGAATATCTCTGCTGGGTGTTGCCTCTACAAGAAGAGAAACCTCTGCCTCGTGCACCTCTAAATGGGACCTTACGATAGTTCAGTGATCCCAATGACTTAGCCGTGTCCGTATCCTTCTTTATACATTGCAGGGCATCATCAACATGCTTACCAAAAAGCATCTCCCATCAAATGGGAGGTCCAGGATTTTATTTTGGACCTCCTGACGAAACCAGGTGGCTCTCAACCAGCCTTGACGGCGTAGCACTGCTGACCCTGCTAAGGCACGAAAAGCCGTGGAAGCTATATCCGTAGCACAATCGATTACTTCGGAGGATGATTTTACTCCCTCCATCAGGACTCTCCTGGCCTCTTCCCTCGCGGAGTCAGGTAGTTGTTCCACAAATGGCTACATGTCACACCACATCTGGCGATCGTATCTGCCTAGAATGGCGAGAGCATTTGCCGCTCGAACAAGCAAGCTTGCCATGGAAGAAAACCTCTTTCCCACGTTATCCAGGCGCCTACCATCCTTGTCCGGAGGCGTAGTCAAAGGCCTTGATGGGTTTTTGGATTTGCTTTGAGCGGCCTGTGAGATCACCGAATCAGGCTTCGGCTGCCCAAGAAGACAAGCTGGACTGCCTTCCGGAGCCTTATATTTCTTTTCCAGCCTGGGAAGAACCGGGATAACAGTGGCTGGATTTTGCATGATTTTTATCCCTTCCTCCCACACATGCTCAATTATGGGAATGGATTTGACTGATTTTCTGTATTGTTCTTTGAAGTCATACAGGAAACATTCAGACTGTTCGCTTGTAATCGGTAGTCCAAACCTCTTTGACGCTCTCTCCATGAGGTTATAGAACCCCCCTATATCGACTGGAGGGGAAACAGAAGTATCTCGACCAGTGGCGTCTGGATCCTGTAGTCCACTGTCACCGGGATCCAAGTCTGGGTCCTGCAATGGATCAGTCAAAGGATCCACCTATACTTCATCATCAGAAGAGGTAGCCTGCTAAACGGTATTGGCGGGTTCGGGATCCGGTGTCCGGGAAAGGACTGTTGGCATGAGCACCGGTGGCGTGAGAGGCACTACTTGTGAAGGAGGCAGTACAACAACTGGTTGCGCTTGCGGCAATACCTGAGGTGGAGGTTGTGCAGGCTGGATTGAAGGTTCCGAAGGAAAACTGGTTCTATAGTCCTGCAGCATCATCTGTAGATCAGAGACTAGAGAGGCCGGCATGGCCACCATGTCCTGTCCTAAATCTGGTGGACGTCGCTCCTGAGAAACATAGTGATGCACCTGTTGGCCATATGCATGGTCATAATATTCCTCCATGTCAGTCTCTTGCAATTTCACATTTAAATCTGAGGGACAGTAGGCATCCCCATAATGGCCTCCATCATCCTCCTCCTCATCCGACTCGTCATCCAGAAGCATTGTTGGTGGAAGCGACGAAACTAGTCTTGGAGACGTCATTTCAGGTGTAATTTTCAGCTTTTGTGTAGGAAATTGCAGTTTTTGACCAGTCAACGACCTCGTCGACGGAGCCGTCGTCGACGGTGCGGCAGTCGTCGTCGGTATCGTCGATGGAATCGTCGACGGCACAGTGGACCTCGTCGACAGAGTCTTGGCCGTCGACGACGGTATTATCGTCGACGGTTTCGTCGACGAACTCGCCGTCATCACCATCAGTGCCGTCGTCGAAGTCGTTGACGTAGTCTTCGTCGACGACGAGGCCGTAGACAGCACCTTCCCGGAGACCATCATCATCGTCGACGAGGAAGAAGTCATCGTCGACGATCCGGGTACTTTAAACGACGACGAAGTCGTCGACGTCTAAGCCGCTACCGACGACGAACCAGTCGACGGAGCCAAGGAAACAGCGGGAATTTTCATAGAAGCATCCGTCTTCGACGTACCTGATATTTTTGTCGTCGACGGACGCGGTTTTCTCTCCGGCACGGTCCCTGGATTGACTAAAGAGTATTTTTCACCAGTCTTTTCCTTTTTGGACGGAGGAGAAGTGATAGAAACCTCCTTTTTGTCCTTAGTGGCTGTAACCAATCCAGCACCCTGTCCCTGCCTCTCCTTTTCACTTCCGTGAAGAGATTTAAGGGGACTAGCCCTCTCAGACCTGTCAGAGATCTTATGAGGGGCCTTGATAGTGGGCTCGGCTGAAGAAGAAGAAGGAGGAGACCTACCCCTCTTCTTGGATCTGTGAGAGGAAGCCAGAGATGTTGAATCCTCTTCATCTGATGAGAGCACCTCCTTCCGAGTCTTCATTTTCTGAAGCCAGGTCAAAAGCCGGCCCTCTCTGTCTCGAGGTGCTTTTGTAGAGAAGGTTCTACAAATCTTGCAGTCAGTGGCCTTGTGGTCCGGGTATAAGCAATAGATACAGCTTTCATGCTTATCTTCTACAAAAAGTCGCTTTTTTCCACAAGACGCACAAGACCTAAATAAGGCCTTCTTCTCCTTGTCAGACATGTCTTGATTGTAGTTGAAAAGTTGAAGAAATAACTAGTAAGAATGAGAAAACTGAGCAGAGCTCAGTGGAGACTCCCTAGCACAACGTGCGGTAGAAAAATCTGAGGCTCTGAGCTCTCTCAGGAAGGTTCTATGGGGTGAGGCTGCTCTGATTGGTCCTGACAAAAGCTTGGTCTCTTTTACACAAAGAGGGTGATAGGATACAAAATGAGATGAGGCCTAGGCCGATTTTTCTCTTTTGTTTCTATGGTTGTGATACTACCGAGGCTCCCATTCCGACGACGGGGAATGATACAAAGCATGGGAATCTATGAAAGGTCCAATACTGGGGCAAGAGCCAACCTCCGACGTTACCTCACTGGCTCCAGATTCTCCAAAGTCAGGCATGGGGGCAGGCCTTCCTCGTGGGGTCTGCCAAACTTAGGAACAACTTGCCTCCCCACTAACGCATGCTCAACTCTGAGTGGGAGTTCAGAAAGGCGCTGAATACCTGGCTCTTTAAGAAGCAGGAATTGCGTGGGTCCCTCGACTCTGCTGCACTCGGACACCTCGCCTGGGGTAGCCGTGCGCTTTATAAATGCTCGTTGTTTGATGCGGAGCTGGACATGGAATATTCCTGACGGGGAGTCTTCTTACGCTTAGCGGTTTGGTTTCACCATGTACCCGAATGGCCTTCGGGTACATTGACACGCAGTTGCTTCAGACCCTGGAGTAGTGGCTCGACACCAGGTACACCTGAGGGGAATCTGTCAGATGTTTGTTTGCCAGTCCCTACAGGGCTTGTACTTTTGTAGAATTATTTGCTGAAATACTGAGGTACGGGTCTCCGAAGGACTAGCAGGAGCTCCTGATCCTCCTCTGGTGGTGCGGAAAGAAAGGAAATGACATCAGTGCACAGCGGTAGCGCATATATAGGTCCTGCACAACTGCATGGCACCCCCTTCCGGCACACAGGGCTGCTGCTGAAATATTTTCAGATCTAGTCTGACGGTTGAGGAATATTCAAAGGGTGAGAAATCTGCAGCTACAAGTCTCTATCCGAAGGTGCATTACCTTGCACACTGCAAGTGGCATAAAAAGAGGTAGAAGTTGTTGGAATGCCTGCATCATGTGGACTCTTGCGAAAGTTTTGCCCTCAACTGCATTCAGAACTGGCCATAGGAAGGATGAGACTTGGAGTGATTTCAAGTGAGATTTAGTAGTTTACTATGAAGCCTATGAGGTGAAGGAGGGAAATTGCAGCCTTGGTGTGGACTAAAAATTTCTGTTTGCTTGTGCTCTTGATCAGGCACGTGGGTACATCCCTTCTACGGTAAGCAGTGTAGGAGAGTGGGGTCTGCAATCCTATGGTCACCCCAGATTTTTGCTTTTTGCTTCACTGGTTTACGACTTTCCCTGGCTGTGGGCCTGCTAATCAGACCCACAGCCTAGCTGTTCTCTCTCTAAATTGACAACCATGTGCCTTAGGTGCATTTACCAATTAGTACTGGGCCACCTTATCAGTCCCTGTACAGCATACCTTAGGTATCCAGGGCATAGGTGTACCCAGGGCCTACCAGGGGCTGAAGCATGTATTATGCCACCCCTGGCTGGCCATCTAAATCTGACAACTGGCTGCATGACAGCTGGGGCAAGGTGGTGTAAACACCCTTTGCTGTAGATATAGTATACCTATATCTAACCCTAAAATGGACACATATATTCCTATCAGTCACTCCTATGGAAGGCCTTAACAATCCTGAAGGCAGAGTGCTTGGAATTATGTGAGATGGTGCTCTGGCATGAGCTGAGCCCGTTTGCAGCTTGCGGAACCAAGTCCTAATAGCTGTTCCATGATAACGCTATACCAGAGGTCTTCAAACTTTTTGATGCCGAGACCCCCTTGTAAAACCTTTTTAGGCGTAAGGACCCCCTTCCGACAAAAGTTTCTAGAAACTGGTACTCCTCATCATCAACTTTTGACAACCATAAATGCGCCTGTTAGACCTCATCACATCCATCCATCATTCATCCATGCAACCTTTTATCCATCATCCACTCTTTCATCCTCCCATCCATACATCCATCCATCCTTTATCCATCCACCCTTTCACACATCCACCCACCTTTTCATCCATCCATCCACCAATCATTCATCCCCCCACCTTTTCACACATCCATCCATGCATCATTCATCCATGCAACCTTTTATCCATCCATACATCCATCCTTCATCCATCCACCCTTTCATCCTTCCTTCCATCCATCCATCCTTTATCCGTCCACCCTTTCATCCATCATTCATCCCCCACCTTTTCACATGTCCATCCATGCATCATTCATCCATGCAACCATTTATCCATCCATCCACCCTTTCATCCATCCATCCGTCATCCGTCCACCCTTTCATCCTTCCATCCATACATCTATCCTTCATCCATCTATCCTTTATCCATCCACCCTTTCATCCATCCATTCATCCATCATTAATCCACCAATCATTTTACACATCCAGCCATCCATCATTCATGCAACCTTTTATCCATCCATAAATCCATCATCCATCTACCCCTTTCATCCTTCCATCCTTTCGTCCATCCGTCCATCCATCCACCCTTCATTCGTCCACCCTTTCATCCATCCATTCACCCATCATTCATTCACCCATCTTTTCACACATCCATTCATCATTCATCCATGCAACCTTTTATCCATCCATCCACCCTTTCATCCTCCCATCCATACATCCATCCACCCTTTCATCCACCCACCCTTTCATCCATCCACCCATCATTCATCCACCCATCTTTTCACACATCCATCATTCATCCATGCAACCTTTTATCCATACATCCATCCTTTATCCATCCACCCTTTCATCCATCCACCCACCCTTTCATCCATCCATCCACCCATCTTTTCACACATCCATCATTCATCCATGCAACCTTTTATCCATCCATACATCCTTCATTTATCCACCCACCTTTTCACACATCCATCCATCCTTCATCCTTACATCCATCCATCCACCCACCTATTCTGTGCCTCTCTCATGTGTGTGTGGGGGGGGGGGTCAGTATCTCTCTGCGTCTTCTTCCTTCTTCTTTCCTGCTCATGGGAGGGCATCTCTGTGACTCCCTGCTGGGGACGGGGGGGGGGGGGGGACGTTCGTGTATGTGAGTCCGGGTGAAACAGCTTCAGGGACACACACACAGCCACACCAGAGTACTTGACAGGTCTTTAAAAGACCTTTTACTTGTTAATGAGGCTTTGATGTTTTTCACACCTCGGTGTGAATTAGGCCTCCGCTGTGAGCACCCTTGATCAGCCAGATGCCAGGAACTGCATGCTCTGACAGATTCTGCAACCCCCTTCCAAGGACTCCACGACCCCCCTGGGGGCCGCGCCCCACAGATTGAAGACCTCTGCCATATACTCTTAAGTGCATTATCAACCTCGGGGTTAAATGCTAACTCTGGTATAACATTATCAAAACATGTCGAGTAAGGTGTCATACGATTTGGAATACTACCCCCTCGCCAATTCTGGCGACAGGGGTAGCATTCCACCCTTCTAGAGGGACACGACATGTATGTAACTGTGAACCCCGGTTAAAGTTAACTCGAGCCTCAGCATCACAAAATGGATGCTGCCACCACAGACACAAGTCTGACCTCCTGCTGCTGGGAATCCTTCCAGCGAGGATGGCCTAGACAAAGGGTTTCCTGCCTTGGGAGGTGCTAGCACCACCCCAGACAGGATTTTGTGTATTGAGGTAGGGAGGCCTGAAAGGAATGAGACATGCCTGGGGCACACAAGGTGCCCTGTGCATACACCGGTTCAAACCAGTTGCTGGGGCATCCCTGCCCCAGCTCTGGCGGGAAACCGGACAAAGGATAGGGGGTGTAGCCACCCCCCTTCCTGGTCCCACCCAGGGGAGGGACCTAGTCAGTAGTGTAGCCCCCTTTAGGAGAATAAAGGTAGGAGCTGGTCCCATTCCAAATTAGATTATCCTGAACTATTCAACAAGAAGAAACTCTGGCCTTCGACGTTCTGCTCCACAGAAGACTGAAGAATCTCCCTTGTGGGCAAGGAGTGTCCACCCTGCAACTGCAGGCACCATCAAGCGTCCAGCGGCTTCACTTTGTCGTCTTCCCTCGAGGATCCAGACTTCAGAGCCCGACGAGACCCGGATTCCCAGACCTCTCCGACCTCAACTCACATCTACAGCAAAGCTGAGACCCGTGGGTGCGACGAGACCCGTGGGACCGGCCATCTTGAACGAACCTGCACTTCGCTTCCAGCACGACTCCCGAGGTAAACTCGACCAAGTGCTTTGGGGACTGAGAAGCCCCAGCCCCTGCACCGAAGATCAGCCCTCCAGCATCCACGAGATCTGCGTGGGGCCCTTCTGCTTGTTTGCTGCTCGACACGTTGTCTGGTCACTTGCCGGCTGGCTAGTGGCCTCCTAGACGACGAACCTTTGTATCTTTGCTGCTGGTCTGGTTGCTCCAGACTGGCCCTTGCTCCCTTCCAAAAGAGGGGCACCCCGGACTCTCCTAGTCCGCACCAGACGTCTTTTCCCTTCACCGCGTGGGTTGCCTTTGCCAAGGTCTGTTGACTCCAATCCCAGATCCAACACCGCCAACAGCGAGAGCCTGCGTGGGACAGCTCGTGCCTCCATCCTGGTCGTCGAAGACACCTCCTGGTCCACGTGGCTGCAGAGTCAAGCGTCCACTCTTCACCTGATCGCGACGACAGCACCTGGTTCCTTCCTGGTTCCACACCGGTCACTGGCTAGTGACTTTGAACACTGTCCCCACTGCTTTTAGGTCGTCTTCTTCACCGATCCACCCTTGGATCGCACCGGACATCTTCCTCCTGGTCGCCTGCAGCATCTTTTCTTTCAGGCTCCATTGACTTCAACGCGAGAACCCGACACTTTGGCACCTATGCACCCGCAGCCCGTGGGTGAGGTAACAAGAGCATTTCGGTGCTCAAGGGTAGTCTAACTGTCCTAGTGTCCAATTCCACAGTCGTTGTTGTCCTAACTAGTCAGGATTGTCCGTACTTACCTTTTACTTGAACTGTACTGTCCATAGACGTTGTTATGCATCTCGCGTGTGAGTTCACACTCTGCACACGCGTTCCGTGGGCCTCCTCTGAAGTTAGTGTAGCGTGGTCCCATCGATCCTACAGCCTCTGGACAGCTCCATTCCTTTTATAGACTTTCACATTCCACTTACTTAGTATATGGTTTGTCGTGCCCCTAGGGCACCATTGTAAATTTGTGCAACTTGTAGTATTTTTCGTAAGAGATTGTCATGTGCTTAGCCCTCTGACCTCATAAAGAGTTCAGAGGTGTTCTTATTAATAAATATATTGTTTATTTTCATAACAACCTGTGTGGTGTCCTTTCATCTGGTATTCAAGGGGTTATATTGTGGTAAAACAGCTGGCTTCACATGCCAAAAGAGTTTAGCCTAAGACTGCTTTGTCCATGCTACCATTAGGATAGCTGGTCTTTAAGGTTGACTTACAACCAATCACCATAAGGGTTGTTTGGACTGATACAAGGTGATCACTAGAACTAGTGAGCAACATATATCAGGCCAACTTCTCACAAGCAGCTACCACCGTTAAACATTAGATGGAGCCATGATGATGCCGAAGAACAATATTTTAAACTGGTAGTGATAACCCCTTACCATGAAGCAGAAGTTGCCCCAATGTGCCAAATTAAGTGTGATGTGAAAGTAGGCATCCTACAGGTCCAGTGTGACCATGAAGTTGCTTTGCTGCAGCAGGGAGTAGACATCCTGTAGGGTGACCATGTGGAAATGTAGTGTCAGGATGCATCTGTTGTGAGGGTCAAGGATTGATCTGAGAGATCCATCTTTCTTGAGAATTAGTTAATATAGGGAGTAGAAGCCTTTGCCCTGATGTTACTGTGCACTGGTTTTATGGTTCCTTTGAGTAAGAAGGCCTGAACCTCCTTTAGTAGTTAACTGAGATGTTCTGGGCTGAGAGTGTGGGTAAGTGGTGGTATGTTTGTCAGAGCTCAAGGCATTAGCCGTGCTCGATAATGGTTAATTCCCAGCGGTCTGTGGCGATTTCCTCCCAGCAGGGAAGAAATTCCTGAAGTGCTCCCGACAGGTGAATTATCAGGGGAGAGCCCGTTCTTACAGACAAAGGCTCTTTTACTGGGATTGCCTCAGCCTCAGCCTTTGGAGCAGTTCCCACTGAAGAAGCCCAGTGTGAAGCCTATGCCACTTTGTTGGTGTTAACCTCGGTGTGCTGCAGATGGTAGGACTGGGTTGCTTCTGTGAAAGTGGCCTTTTGCTGCAGATGGTAGGACTGGGTTGCTTCTGTGGAAGTGGCCTTGAACCCATCTCTAGTCAGCTGCTTCCAAAAGGAGCCCCTTCTAGTAGGGACCTGAAAAGCACCCATCACCTCAGCGATCTCCATGTCCTCCTTACTTTGTTAAGAATGGTGGCAACCTGGGGCTCCCCATTGTACGACAGGTTAACAAGGTACTGTTGCACCTCTGGTTTGAATACAGACAGTCAGGAGTGGCGCGGGAGGATAATTGAGGTGATCCCTCCTCTGGCTACTGTAACAGCCAAATCCAAGTCACACCTGATAGTAGTGCTAGAGATAGCGTTCCGTTTTCAACCAGCTCCTCCTCCCTTTTACAATATTGGTCAGGGAGGTACTCTAGGAGCCCTCCATCTATGCCCTGTGAGCTCTATCATTCCAGAGAGGAGGCCCACAGAATTGGTGAGGTGCCAATGCGTGGTGCCACCTAAAGCTACTCTCTTCTCTGCAGCATCAATTTGCTTGCTCATCTTGTAAGGAGGCAGAGTTTCGCCACTGGACTGGGTTGCTGCACTTTTCCTAGAAGTGGTGACAACCAGAGACTGGTGGGAAATGCCCCCTAACATAGAATGGGTCAGAGGGCACTGTTTTATATCTGTTCTCTGTACAAGGTCTGACAAGCAGGGATTTGATCAGTTCCTTGAATATCTATGGGGTGGATTTGATCATTCCCTTGAGCATGGGAAGGTATTGCACAGAATGCTCAGTCTTTGAGAGCGCCTCCACCAAGTAATCGTCATCTTCAGGGGTGATGTTGAGGTCCACCTTATGGTAGGCAGGCACACATTGAATAATGCTGTGGTATACACCGTGGTGCCATCCCGTGGGGAGACCATTGGGACTTGAACCACATATGGATCTGTCTGAGGAACCACATCCTAATCATCATAAGGACCAGGATAGATTGGAGCAAATTCCTCAGCTGGGGAATAGCGACTAGTACGGTCCGTGTCGGAGTATGACCCTGTGGGTAAGTCATAGGAGGTGAGGGAGGATGTGGAGGTGGTGTAGTAGGTAAAGGTGGTGGTGGATAAGGAGGACAAGCTTTATCCTTAGGCATCTTGAAGGGCAAAGGAGATGCAGAAGGGTTCAGGGGCGGGACTTCTTCAAATGTAAGCCTGTGCTGCTTTGGCAAGGTCTTTATTGAGGCATAGATCTTGCCTGGGCTCGAGCGGATGATGATCCTCCTCGGTCTTTCGTCCAGCTCTTGCTGCAATCTCTCGAGGATTGGGCTTTTTTCCAACTCGTGAGTGCGGTGGGCGGGGCGTTTGAAGAAAGGAAAATACTACTCACCCAGTATGCATTTGTTCTTGGCATATAGAGCTGTAGAGTCATATGCTGTGCATAGATCGCCATCTAGTGTTGGGTGATGGTGATGTATGCACAGCACATGATCTACAGCTCATATGCCTCAAACATGGTGGGTTTGGCATTAACAGCAGATGCTTTAGCACCAGTGTCGCTTTCAGGCTCAAAGGTGGAGTCGGCTTAAGGGTTCTTGGACTCTAGGCTTGATGAGGATTAATGCTCCTCGAAGGTCTTTCCTCGGCTCCGAGACCTTGCTTCGGTGTTGATCAGCGTATGGGCCGTGACGCACTTGGAGGTAGCAGCAGCTTAGAAACTGGGTATGATCCCTGTCCGGTCAGTGCTTAGCCCCAACATGCAGCCATTTTTGAGCTCTTCAAGAGGGTTGGTTATCAATAGTACTCATGCAAGGCGTTGTATTTAAACTAGAACTGGAGCGGACCCCAGTTGGTGGAGCGTCTTCGCCCAGTGGATGGAGCGTTCTCGGTTGACTCTACTTCCAGAAGTTCTTCCACCTCTGGCTCCGAGATGTCCAAGTGGATGATCTTGGAACTGTGCTCGAAGGTCTGGTGACTCACCAGATTAGATTTCGTTGGCACCAAGAGGGTCAGCCTCGCAGAAGAGGTCTTGCATTTTCGAACAGGTGTGGGCATTCTGCTTTGGGCCCACTGTTAGTCTCATCATTAACAGGTTTTTTGCTGCGGAATGCCAAACAGGATTCACGTCATCCTCCAACAATAGGGATCGGTTGCAAACTACGGGAAGATTGGCCCTGGGGTGTTTCAAATGGCACTATGGGCATCTTTTAAAGGGAGTCCATTCCACCACCTCAAGTGAGTCTTCATTCGAAGAAGGTAGTCTGGAGCACGTGGTGGCTGAAGGGCATTGCCGGACTATGATTGGCTCGAGCAGCGAAGCAGGCGCCATATGAAGGAAGAAGTGCATAGAAGAAACGTCTCACAAAGGAATAGAAGACAACAGAGTCCAGAGAGCAAAGCTAATTCACATCCAAACCTGATTGCACAAAAAAACTACCGAAGGAGTCAGTGGCCATGAGCACCCATGACCAGAAGAGGAGACACCAAGGTCTTGTGACTCAAAACACTTCTTCAAAGAAAAACAAGTTGCAATCACCCAAGCCAATCACTAGATGGCAGAGGTATGTAGAGCATGTGTATCTACAGACACACACGCTACAAAAAAAAAAAGTTATCATAATGATGGAGACAAAGAGGACACCCAGCTATCTAAAATGTTACAGGGCAAAAGGAATACATCAAAGAAATCCACAACAGCTCTGGCAATAAACTTACTTGAGAAGCCTAACAAATGTAGTTCTATTCCAGCCTGTACTCTGGGGAACTCTGTCCACAGTACACCAGGAAGGCTTTTTGAAGGAAATCAAGTTCACTCTAATTGTAGAATTACAAAAGGAAGAGTTGGCGCAATCAATTCAGCTAGATGAGGTCAAACAGGCTATAAAATCTTTGAAACTTAATAAGGCCCTGTGGACCGATGAGTTCACATCCCTATTCTACTAGATGTTTACATCCAAATTAACCCCCAAACTGGTTTGTTTTTTAATCACTGTGCTGCATGGGGAAAGCTATTACTGTAGCACTTCCGAAAGCAAGCATAGATGCTATTCTTGATGCAACTGATCACCCAATAGTTTTAATATAGAAGTGAAACTTTACAGCAAAATTCTAACCACCTGTCTGAATTGATGGTCTTCCATGGTCGTAGTGGATTTGTTGAGGGACGTCAGATGCATAGCAACATCCGATCTGCCATCCACCTGGTCGAGAAAGGTTTCCCATAGAAAATTTCAGCAATAATTCTACCTATGGTCGTGGAAAAGTGGGTGAATTCTTTTTTCCGGCATCTCACTTTACTGAAAAAGGGAATAGGCACTAATTTCTTGAAAATTCTTTTTTCCAACTACACAAAACTAGAAGCAATGCTTATATGGTCACACCTCAGTGTCATTCCCACATCACAAAGGAACCAGGGCAGGGAGGTGTGGCCGCTAACCCGACTTCTGTTTAACCTCTCTATTGACCCATGGCCTGCTTAAAATGGCAGACAGAGCGTGACTGGAACGTTCAGGGCACAGGAATATAAAATCTCATTATATACAGATGATGTGTGCGGTGAGACCAACAGCAGCACATCAGTTCCAGCGGTAATAGACCTTCTTAAATCTTCGAGTCCGTCTCCGGTTATAAAATAAAGTATGGCAAATCTGAAGCACTAAACTTGACCCTGGGGGGAGAAGAGGTAGTGATGCTGAGTTTCTAACTTTCTTTTAGATGAGCAAAATAACCTATCAAATATTTTAGAGTTAAAATTCCTAGAAGCCCCTGATGAACTATTTGCCACTAATTACCCCCATTTTTCGAGGGCCACAAAGAAAGAGTTGGAATCCTGGGGTAGCCTTTTTTGTCCTGGGCTGGCATTATTGATGCAGAGAAAATGGCCATATGCCCACACCTCCTTTATGTTTTATATAAAGGAGACGCACTATCCATATCTATTGCTATTGGCACAAGAGGCACCAACTGCATTAAAACATAATTAAGGCTCCCAGTTTTCCATTTTTACTGATAAATACAGGCAGAAAACAGCGTGTTTCCTGTCAGTATTCATTTTTAAAAGCGAAAAAAATACGAAAAATGCACTTCTAATGAATGATTTAACATGTGGTCTGTGTGAATTCCAAGACAACAGATGAGCAGATATACAGAATGGGGAGTAAATAACAGGTTAAGATATCTTTAAATACTGGCATATGTTAAAAAATGTTTGTAGTAAATTGATAATATTTACCTGTGGGTGCAGTGTTTTCCTAGATTTGGCTACTGAATTTACAAAAATGCGACAGGCAAAGTATGAGCGCATGATTCAGTTAAATAAATGTGGAAATGTACCATTTCCGACTCCACTTATTCATAAACCGCAAAATAAATATGGATAAATACTAATAAGACGGCCCAAAAAATTAATATGGATAAATAGAAAAAGAAATGTTACAAAAAAGGAAAATGCTACTTACCAGTATGCATCTGTTCTTGGCATGTAGAGCTGCAGAGTCTCACACTGAGCATTAGATCGCCACCTAGTGTTGGGCTCGGATGATTGCATGTTGTTGCGGTCTTGGAAGAAGTCTTTGTAGTCACAAGATAGGTGACTCTTCCCATGGACGATAGTGCGCATGGGCATCGACTCCATCCTTGGATTGTTTTTCGCCATGATGGGAAATGATGGAGTTAGTAGAAAGAAAAAAGGGATGTCCATGCGTGTATATCTAAGTAAGATAGAACTGGAACAGATACAGGTCCCGGGGAGGCAGGTGGGCGTGAGACTCTGCAGCTCTACATGCCAAGAACAGATGCCTACTAGTAAGTAGCATTTTCCGTTCGAGGCATACAAGCTGCAGATCTCACACTGCAAAACACACAAGATGATGGACGAAATGTTGCACAATGGCAAAACATTCACCTCCAGTCACAGATCCGGGTTTAATCCATCGCAGAATGGATTAAGCACAGCCGTCTGAAGCTCAACTCGGACAAGACGGAGGTCTTCATCCTCGGACAATCCCCATCCACCGGGGACGACTCCTGGTGGCCCACCACGCTGGGCATCGCACCGACACCCACAGACCACGCACGAAACCTGGGATTCATCCTGGACTCCTCCCTCACGATGACCAAGCAAGTCAACGCAGTCTCATCCTCATGCTTCAACACCCTGCACATGCTCCGAAAGATCTTCCGGTGGATCCCCACCGAAACCAGAAAGACGGTCACCCAGGCCCTCGTCACCAGCCGACTGGACTACGGAAACGCCCTGTACACAGGAACCACAGCCAAACTTCAGAAACGCCCTCAACGCATAAAGAACACCGCCGCACGACTCGTCCTCGACATCCCTCGCCACAGCCACATATCGGCCCACCTGAGGAACCTGCACTGGCTCCCCGTCAGCAAAAGGATCACGTTCAGGCTGCTCACCCACGCACACAAAGCGCCCCACAACATGGGTCCCGAATACCTCAACAGCCGCCTCTCGTTCTACACTCCCACCCGCGAGCTCCGCTCCACAAGCCTCGCCAGCGTCCCACGGATTCGCAGAACCACCACCGGAGGAAGATCTTTCTCCTACCTAGCAGCCAAGACATGGAACTCCCTCCCCGCACACCTACGACTGACCCAGGACCATCTCACCTTCAGGAAACACCTCAAGACCTGGTAATTCGAACAATAGCAGGCACCCCCCCCCCACCTCTTCAGCGCCTTGAGACCCTCACGGGCGAGTAGCGTGCTTTACAAGTGTATGTATTGATTGATCGTTATTTTGCTCACCAAGCCACCCCAGTTCAGACATGGCCATATGCAAATCAGTCTTGACCCTGTGCCTCATGGGAACAGTCCAGACCGAACTGCCAAGCCATGTCTTTATTGGATCGGAATCAGGCATCCAAGGACCAGTTTCTGGCTATCAGCAGTCTTCTGCAAGGATAGCTTGACTCCAGTGGCGTAGTGAGCACGGGACCCACGTCTGGGCACACCCTTCCCACATAGGGTGAACAGCACAACGCACAAGATGATGGACGGAATGTTGCACAATGGAAAAACATTCACCCCCAGTCACAGATCTGGGTTTAATCCATCGTTATTTTGCTCACCAAGCCACCCCATTTCAGACATGGCCATATGCAAATCAGTCTTGACCCTGTGCCTCATCCTAGCTGACGACGGCTGATAACCAGAAACCGGTCCTAGGATGCTTGATTCCGGTCCAGGAAAGACATGGCTTGGCAGTTTGGGCTGGACTGTTCCAATGAGGCACAGGGTCAAGACTGATTTGCATATGGCCATGTTTGAAGTGGGATGGCTTGGTGAGCAAAATAACGATGGATTAAACCCAGATCTGTGACTGGGGGTGAATGTTTTGCCATTGTGCAACATTCCGTCCACTGAAGACTGACAAGTTTGGTACCAAACTTCTCAGCACAACATACCCGCACTGATGCCAGTGTGGGATTTAAGGTAAAATGCACCAGAGGGCATCTTAGAGATGCCCCCTGAAAACCTAACCCACAATCCACGTCTGGGCTGAGTGGCTGCCACACAGCAGACATGTTGCTGGACCCCTGGTTGGAAAGCCCCCCCCCCCCGCTCTCCTGGGCCTGCAACAATGTACACCCTGGGCGAGGTGCTAGGTCTCCTCCCCCAGGAAGGGCGGGGGGAAAGCTTCAAAGGCATGCCGCCTCTGGGAGCTTCTCCAGACCATTTGCTGTACCCAGCAACTGGCCCCCACCAGTTCTGACCCCCACTTTTGGCAGGAAGACTGGCGGGGAAAAACTACGTCAGGAAGGGGGTGTGCCAGCCTGTGCCACCCACCCCTCAGGTGGGGGAGACGAGGTGAAACACAACATCGGGCTCTGGCCATCTTGAAGATGGGGAGCCCTGCCCAATCACAGCTAGGCTCCTGCCCCCCTCCCACAGGAGAGAAGCAGGCTAGGGGTTGTACCCACGCCAGGACAGGGACCTATTGGTCCCGGCAACTGGGACGCGAAGTCCAGTGCCAAAAGACCCTCCTCAACGAACCAGACGATGCCTGCAGATTCAGAACCAGGGGCCACCCCAAACGCGACCAGCTGAGGGTAAGCTTTTCCGACACCCATGCACCCGGCGCCCTCCAGCCCACTGTGCCTCCCTTTGGGGTACCTACCTGTGCTCCAAGATCCCAACTTACCTCTCAAAGTGCTGGTCGCCCCTGGAGTCTCCACCCCCGCCTGCAGCCTTTGTTCCATTTTTACCTTTCCCATTGGATAACATTGAGTGCCCGATGGCTCAAAAGCACCCTGCACCCAACCGCCCGAGTACCGCTGGCTGTGCCACCTTTGCCCTATCCTGCTTCCCCCTTTGCCCTGAGCAAGTGACCAAGAGCCCAGCTCCCACAGCCACGTGGCAGGCTAGCCAGCAGCCACCAACCGGAGGCCCCCTGTCCCTCATGGGATAACATTGGGCCTAACTACCTCTGCACCCGAGGGGCGTGGCTTGGCCAGCTGCAAGATGGCTGCACTCTAAGTGGGCTCTGCCGGCCAAGCGATCTAATCCTACACAATCCTGCAGCCATCGCCACTATCGCTGCACCAAGACACTGCTTCCTGCCCAGCTGTAGCACAAAGTACCTGCTGAGCCCATCTTTGCGGCTCAGGACGCCTTCTGTGTGCCGCCCGGATCCTCGAGGTCGGCGCTGGGCCCAAGCGCCGCGGGACTGTGCATCGGACCCGTGTTGCTGCCGGCGGAGGACGGTGGTGCCGGGGAGTCTTCTGCTGCGAGCTTCTGCTGGGGTGCGGTGAGTCGCGGTTGGCGGGTCCTCCGCTGGGAGGGCCCGGGGCTGTCTGCTGCTTCGGCCGGCTCGGTGGTGCCGCGGCCTGCTCGGGGCCTTAACCCCCGCTCCCCTCACTACCCAGACAGGTACTCAGCACTCCCTCATACCTGCTGCCCCGACCTGGAGGCCTTGACGCTCACATGTGCCCCCCCCTCCTGTTGTGGGCTGGGCGTTGGTGACTCTTCCTGTGCAGTGAGCCTGCGACTTACCTGGGTTGCCATTGCTAGTGAAACCGGCGGTGTCCGCGCCAATGCGCCCTGCTCTCACCTCTTTTGGTCCTGGCCTGCAGTGTTTTCCTCTCCGCCCTGGTCCTGGTCTACTCCTCTCCGCCTTGCGGTTCTACGGTGCTGAGCTCCACTATGGGAAAATCGGACCCCAAGCAGCCCAAGATAACCTTTGAACTTCGGAAATCTCCCAGACAAGACGGCGCTAGCTCGGAGGGGGCGGACTCGGCCGGGTCGCCGGACACCCTACCTGGTCGAGACGATGACCTTAAGGCGATCATGTTGGAGGTGAAGTCGGCCGTCACAGGTATCGCCTCTCAATTGGACCAGCTCTGCGCTCTCCTTGACTCCGTGAAGGCCTGGGTCGACTCTAACAACAATAGACTCCTCCACGTAGAGTCTAGAGTTTCTGATGCTGAAGATGCGGCTACCCAGGACAGGCTGAAGTTGCTCCAAATGGATAAGATCCTTGCTGTCATTCGTGAGAAGAACAAAGATTTAGAGGCCCGCTCCCGCCGGAGCAACCTCCGCCTCACGGGCCTCCCTGAATCCACCAACATATCCAAAATGGAGGACTTTGTCGAAAATCTTATCCGGGAGCTCTTTGGAGATGTGCTCTCGCCTTTCTTCGTTGTGAAGCGCGCCCACCGTTCACTCGGCCCGCGGCCTCGACCTGGCATGCCCCCTCATCCTATAGTGGCGAAGATTTTAAACTTTCGTGATCGGGACACCATCCTCCGGGCTGCACGGGACAAGGGCACCATTACGCATCAGGGCAATACCCCGATTACACCATGACTGTTCAAGCCGCCAGGAGAGAACTTTGGCTTGCTAAGAGGATCCTTCAAAAACACGAGGTCTCCTACTCCTTGGCCTACCCGGCGAGGCTGAGGGTTCGCCAGTGCACCAAGACGCTGGTTTCCCAGATCCGCGGGAGGCGCTCGCTTTTGCCAAACATGTGGATAAGGAATCCAGGATGTCTCCCGCTGGATCCTCGCTTGAAGCTGCCAACAACTTGAGTGACAATGACTGATCAGTCCTAATGTGCATGGCTCTGGTTCCTTGATTCTGTGATATAGGTCGTACATTCTTTGCGTGCCTGGCCTCTCTCCCACCCCCCCTCCTTGCCTATGGGGGCTGAGGCAATTGTCTATTGCACTGCTGTGATTTTGGATTTGCCTGCTATCTTTCTTTCTTTTCGTGGCTGGGATTTCTCATTGCACATTTCATGGCTTATGGTGTAGTGAACACACGTTGTACTTCCTTCATGATGCTGCCACCTAACTTTGCTTGGCCACCCTGCTCTCCCGCAGGGGTGTCCGCCGAGTCCTGCCATGCCCCACCTGGGATTATTCCCGCTTCTGTGTTTTGGTACCCCTCTCCAAGTTCTGGGTCCCTTGGGTGGGGTGGGGGGTGCTCTCAGCCTGATTGGGGGGTTGGAGTGGGTGGGGGGGGGGAGGATGGGAACTGTGGGTGTTCTGATTTAAATGCTCTGTGCAAGACTCGACATGCATATATTGGGGAGAGGGTGGTTTTGTTCCTCTAGTGAGGTGGTGGTTCGGTTTTCTTGTCGTTCTGTTGCTTCATTTTGATACTGCATGTTCCAATGTAGACACTGAGCTGTACTTACGGCCTGATTTTCCTGTATTTGATGCAAAATGTTTTATTCTGTGCTAAGTCTTAGGCGCAACACCATGGCTGTATACATCTCGCAAGTTTTAATCTATGACACACTGGCCGGCTTTCGGCTTTTTACGTCCCCCTTGCCCCCTTTGTGTGCTGGAGTCCCCCCTGAGGTGGTTTCACCTTCTTTGGGCTCTTGCCGCGCTAGCGCTTCCCCACTGGTCATTGACCCCCATTATTGCCACCACGGGTTGGATATGACTGGGCCTCCTGCTCTCCGTCCTGTATAACGATGCCCCCGTCTCCTTTCCCATGGCTAATTTGACCTGCTGGACATGGAATGTTCGCGGCCTGAACTATTACCGCAATGCTCGTTTGACACACGCCCACCTACAGCGCCATAACGTTGACATTTGTCTTCTTCAAGAGACGCACTTAATCCCTGGCTCGGTCTCCAGACGGAGCGGCGCTATAGGGGGGAATCCCACTCCTCCACTTATTCGTCCTGTGCTAGGGGTGTCTCAATCCTGCTGTGTCATGGCCTTCCCTGGCAGACCTCTCGCGCCCTTGTCGATCCGGAGGGTAGATACGTCATTTTGCATGGGGTATTGCTCGCCCAGCTTGTTACCATTGCCGCGGTTTATGGCTCGAATTCGGACGACCCGGAATTTTTCCATAATGTCTGGCATCTGATCTCCTGTGGCCCTGCGGCCGTGATCTGGGGGGGCGATTTTAATGTTACTCTCTCCATGGAAATTGGACCATTCGGGCTCTTACCGGTCTCACCCGTGCACTGCCACCGCTCTTTCTTCTATATTGACTGATAACTCGCTTTTTGATGTTTGGCGTCATCTTCGCCCCGGCACTTGCGTTACAGGTGCTAGGGGTTGCTGGTCGTGGATTGACCTCTGGCTTGCGTCGCCGGATGTCCTTTCCTGAACTATTGGCGCTGCCCATATGGCTCGCACTCTCTCTGACCACACACACCTGTCCGACTTCTTATCCGACCTCCCGATTCTCTGCGACGTGCCTTCACCTGGCATCTTTCTCCTAATGCCCTTCAAGATTGTTTTCTGTGATGAGATTCAGACCGCCATCACTAACTATTTCGAGCTCAATGTAGGCTCCGTCGACTCTGCCTCTACGCTTTGGGAGGGTTTTAAAGTATTCATTCGGGGGGGGTGTATATCTAAGCAGGATGGTGTTCTCCGTGCTATCCAATCTGCACTTGCTAGGCTGGAGGGGGAGATCAAAGGCCTTGACACCGCCCTTGCGAATGGCGCTGGCCCCGACGCACTGGCACTTCTGCATCTAAAGCACTCTGAATTTTCGGCTGAGGCTGGCCGCAAACTGTCCTTCCTGGGGAGGGAGGGCCGGGCACGCCGCTTCGGTGAGGGGGACCGCCCGGGACGCACCCTTGCCAACCTGCTGCGCCCGCCACGCGCCGCTTACTACATCACGGCCCTCAGTGATGGGGGACCAGGCCGCACCACGTCTTCGGAAGAGATCAAATCCCGCTTCCTCGCCTTCTATTCCCGACTCTACTCTGCCGGCTCCCCTCCTTCTCCGGAAGATTTCGACCAGTATTTCGAGTCCATCGCCCTTGTTTGGCTTGCGGATTACCACCACAAATTTCTTGACGAACCTTTCTCGAAGGAGGAAATACTGGCGGCTATCAGCAGCCTACCGAGCGATAAGGTGCCTGGCTTGGACGGTCTTCCTGCCTCCTTTTATAAAATGTTTGCCTCCATTCTGGTCCCACATCTGGCTGCAATGTTTAACGAGTCCTTTGACACCGGCACGCTCCCGCCGTCTCTCCGTGAGGCCTCGCTGACTCTGCTCCTCAAACCGGACAAACCTGCTGATCGGTGTGACTCCTACCACCCCCTCTCCCTTATTAACATGGACAATAAAATCTTCGTCAAGCTAATCGCCTCCAGTCTCCTTCTGTTAATGCCCACCATTGCCCTCCCAGACCAATCTGGCTTTATCCCCGGTAGGGTAACCTCCCATAATCTTCGAACCATTTTCTCCGTTCTGCATCAAATTAACTCTGACCTTCTGGCTGTGGCTGCTCTGCTCGATGCCACAAAGGCGTTTGACACGCTGGAGTGGCCCTTCCTTTTTTATATCCTATCGCACATGGGGTTCAGTGCCCACTGTTAGCAGAATATTAAACGAATAGTTTCTTACCTGTCGGTGTAGTTTTGCAGCTTGAAGATCTTTCTGGATTCACTATGCTGTGCATATTCCGCAATCTGGTGGTTGGGTCCGGAATCGTAGTCTTTTTTCTCTCTTTTTTTTTTTGTCATAGCCCAGGTGGGCGTCTACGTCCCACCATTTGGTGTACCTTCGGTGACGTCGGCGTGCTTCCGGCGGAAACTACCACCCTTGGGCGCCATCTTCGGATTCTTTTTTCTGTCTCTTTTCCTTTTTTGTCTTTGTAGTGAATCCATGGCTATGTTTGTTAATCGTTTTTTCAACGTTAGTCTTTCCACGTATCTTGTAATTGTTCCAACTTGCTTTCTTTTCCATGTTTTTCCACTCTCTTTTCCAGCCTCATCTTTCTGGCGGAGGCGGGTGGGTTCGCTAGTGAATCCAGAAAGATCTTCAAGCTGCAAAACTACACCGACAGGTAAGAAACTATTCGTTTTGCAGCGTGAATCTTTCTGGATTCACTATGCTGTGCATAGATTTTGTAGCGGTTTTCGTTACTTTTGTGGCGGTTGGGTGGAAGATGAGCGTTGGTTGTTAAAAATATGTTGAAGCACTTTTTGTCCTACTTGTGCTTCCTTGTTCATCTGTACATCCACGCAGTAGTGCTTCGTGAAAGTGTGCACTGAAGCCCATGTTGCCGCCAGGCATATGTCCTGAATCGGTGTGTTGGCCAGAAAGGCAATTGTTGCTCCTTTCTTCCTGGTGGAGTGGGCTTGTGCCCCTCCTGTTAGCTCCTGGCCAGCTTGTTTGTGGCAGAATTGTATTGTCTGTGCGATCCATCGCGCTATGGTGTTTTTAGTAACTGGTTTGCCCATGTAACTGTTAGCGAAGGACACGAAGAACTGTTTCGTCTTCCTGTGTTCCTTCGTTCTTTCAATGTAGTGCATCACAGCCCTTCTTGCGTCGAGGGTGTGGAGCGACCTCTCGGCGCTTGTAGTGGGGTTTTGGAAGAAGCTAGGGATCTGAATACTCTGATTCATGTGGAACCTTGACACCACCTTTGGCATGAAGTGTGGGTCAGTTCTCATCACGACCCTGTCACTGTGTATCTGGATGTAGGGTTCCTGCAGTGTGAGTGCCTGTAGTTCGCTCACCCTTCGTAGTGAGGTGATTGCCACCAGGAAGGCCGTCTTCATTGTCAACATTTGCAGTGATGCTTTGTGGATGGGTTCGAAAGGTGCTTTCATGAGCTCCGTCAGTACCACATTTAGGTTCCAGGCCGGTGGCGGCATTCTCTTTGGCGGCGCTATTCTTTTAGCCCCTTCCAGGAATTTTTTCACGACTTGAGATGTGAAGAAGCTTCTCCCTGTTTCTCCTCTTGTGTATGCCACAATCGCTGCTAGGTGCACTCTCAGTGAGGATGAGCTTAGCTTTGCCTTAATTAGGTGTGTGAGGTACCTTAGCACCGTGGACTCCTTGGTCAGTCTCCTTTGGAGCTGTTTCTTGCAACACCATTGAGTGAATCTTTTCCATTTTTCCCCATAGCACTTGCGTGTGCTGGGCCTTCTTGCCTCTCGCAGCACCCGCAGGGTGCTCTCTGGTAGTTTTAGGTGTGCAAATTCTAAGTCCTCAGGAGCCAGGCTGAGAGGTTGAGGCTCTCTGGCTCTGGGTGTAGAATTCCTCCGTTTTCCATGGAGAGTAGGTCTCTTCTTTTTGAGAACTTGTGGGGGGGGCCCTGCGCCATCTCCATTATCTGAGAATACCACGTCTGTCTGGCCCATTGTGGTGCCACAAGGATGAGCGTCATGTTGCTCTTCATGCATTTGTTGAGAACCCTGGGGATCAGTGGTATCGGGGGAAAAGCGTAGGCAAATGTTTTTGACCAGCTTATCCATAGGGCATTCCCCTGGGACCGTGCCTCTGGTTGCCTGGATGCAAAGTATTGGCATTTTGCATTCCGGTGTGTTGCAAATAGGTCTATTGTTGGGGTGCCCCACTTCCTGAATAGACTCTCTGTTTCCTGACTGTTGAGTTCCCACTCGTGGGATGCTGAAGTCTGCCTGCTGAGCCAATCCGCTTCTACATTGTCCTTCCCTGGCAGGTGTATGGCTAGAAGGTCTATTTTTAGTGGTATGGCCCATTTCCAGATCTCCTGTGCCAAGTTTGACAGCGGGAACGATTGAGTTCCCCCGTTTGTTTATGTAAAATATCGTTGTGGTGTTGTCTGTTTGTATTAGCACCTTTTGGTTGTACAGGTGTTTCTGAAAGGCCTTGAGGGCTAGCAACACAGTTTTTAGTTCCAGGTAGTTGATGTGCCTGACTGCATCTGTAGGGCTCCACAGACCCCTCACTCTGAGCCTGTTCATGTGTGCACCCCACCCCTTCTGGGATGAGTCTGTGGTGATGGTCACTGTTGGGTCCGGTGGTGTTAGAGGTTTCCCTTCTGTTATTCTCTCCTTCGTCCACCACCTTATCTCTTCCTGCACCCTGTGCGTTACAACCACTAGATCCTCCCAACTTCCTGTGGCTTGTGACCATTGTTGTTGCAGCCACTCTTGGAGTGGTCTCATTTGTAGGCGTACATTGGGGACCAGGTGAATGCATGATGCCATCATCCCCAAGATCTTGCTCACAGTCCTCACTGTCAGAGATCGCCCCTTCGGGTAGTGACGTTTCTCCCTCAGTAGGCTGAGCGTTCTCTTTTCGCTCTGTAAGACTCTGCATTGTATGGTGTCGATCTGGGCTCCCGGGAAGATCTTCACTTGCTCTGGTTCCATCGAGCTTTTGCCCCAGTGTATGGAGAAACCCAGGTTTGCTAGCGTTCTTGTCACCTGTTCTGCATGCTCTTTGCATGTCCTGTAGCAGTTTGCCTTCACCAGCCAGTCGTCGAGGTAGGGGTACACGTGTATCCCATTTCTCCTTAGGTGTGCGGCCACTGCCGCGAGGCATTTGGTGAACACCCTTGGTGCGGACTTTAGGCCGAAAGCTAGGGTCGTGAATTGGTAGTGATCCTTGTTTACAGTGAACCTTAGCATGTGCTTGTGCTGCCTGTTCATGGGGATGTGCAGGTATGCATCCTTGAGGTCTATGGTGGACAAGAAGTCCCCTGCTTTTATCTGAGGAATGACCTCTTGTAGGGACGTCATTTAGAATTTTTGGGTTTTGACGTATTTGTTTAGGAACCGTAGGTCCAGGATGGGTCTTAGGCTTTCGTCCACCTTTGGCACTAGGAAGTAGTTTGAGTACACTCCCATGTTCCGTTCCTTGAAGGGGACCCTTTCTACGGCCGCTTTGAGGAGGAGTTCTTGGGCTTCCTCTTGCAGTAGTTGCAGCTCTATTCCTGAATGCTGTCTTTTCTTTGGTTTTCTGTTTGGTGGCCTTTTTTCCAACTCTATGCAGTACCCGAACTGCATAATATTGAGTATCCACTTGTCTGTTGTTATTTTTCTCCACATCTCAATCTTCCTCCTACTGGCGTTGCATGTTCCTTTGTGTCTTGTCCGTGTAGCCCTCTCCTCTTTGTTTTTCCGTGCTCCTCCCCCGGAGGGTGTGGGTGGTGGAGCACCTTCTCTCGTGTGAAGTCACTTAGAGGGGGGCTGTTCACCGCCTCTCTTTCTCTGGCCCCGTCCATTTCCTCTGGACCGAAAGGACTGGCCTCTGCCTTGGTAGTTCCAGTTTTGCCTCTGCTGGCCCTGGTGGCCTTGGCTGTCACTCTGTTGCCCCTGGTGGAAACTCTGGTGAGAATCTCCTCGCTGGCTTCCACCTCTGCCGCTCGGCCTCCGTGAAGGAGTGCCCCTTCTCATCCCTCTGAACTGCAGGGCTCCCATGGACCTTGCCGTCTCGTTGTCCTTCTTCAGTTGGGTGAGCTTATCATCAACTGGGGCTCCGAACAATGTTTCACCGCTGAAGGGTGTGTTCAGGATGTTCTTCTGGACTTCAGCCTTGAATCCTGAGATCCTGAGCCATGCTTGCCTTCTTTCTGTGATGCCTATAGCCATCAGTCTGCTGGATGTTTCTGCCCCATCCAAGGCTGTCTTCAGGCATGAGTTGGCGATGCTCTTCCCTTCCTCCACCAGGTGTGCTGCTCTCTCACGGTATTGTTCCGGGAGGTGCTTGAGCAACTGTCCCATCTCATCCCAGTGCTGGTATTGGGGCCTATTCAGGAGGGCGTTGGAATTCGCCATCCGCCAGTGCGTTGCCGCGTTCCTCTCAATCTTCCTGCCAGTTAGATGTTATGTTATGTTACGTTGTTTTTATATAGCGTACGGCTACTCGAACTGGAGTGTCCCGACGCTTTAGATCCATCCTCCTGCTTTCTTTGTCAGGTGGTGGTCCGGACGTTTGCCCTTTTCCTGGCCGTTACAGCGATGATAGAATCTGCTGTGACGGATCCCTTAATGTAAGCTGGGTCTTCGGAGGAGAATTTGTATTTCTTCTCGATCCTCGGCGTTACAGATCTGCATGTAGCCGGGTCCTTGAAGGCCTCCTTTCCCTGGTCTGTGATACTCTTGAGCATGGGCAGGAACTGGCTCCTTGTCTGTATGGGGAGCAATGTCTCGAGCAGGAAGTCTGCTTTTGGCTTCTCCTCTTCCAGCTTAATCCCATAAGCTGCTGCCGCCTTTCTTACCACCTCATTGTATGCCCAATGTCATCCGGTGGCGAAGGCCTCGAGGGGTATGTTTCCACTGCCTCCTTTGGGTTTTCGGCCTCAATGTCCTGCCATTCCTGGTCTTGGGCCGTCGAGGAACCTGAACCGTAGCTTGACTGCTGTTCCCCGTAATCCCCCTCTGTGTAGTAGAGGTCCTCCTCCTCTTCGTGCTCCGAAGGTTCCGGAGTTTTCGGCGGCTCTTCGACGTCGAACTCCTCGAGGTCCTGTACCTCAGCGACGGTCGGTGCCGGCTTCGGGGGGGTCTTGTAACTTTTCATTTTTTCGTCGAAGTCCTTCTTTCTCTGAAGGATGTTCTCCATTTCGGCCTCGAGCCTTCTCTTCTTTCTCTGCATTTCTGCGGCCTGTTAGTCGTCTGGCGTTTCGGCCGCTCTTTTTGTCGTCGACGTCGAAGCTTTCTTCGGCTCTTTTTCTTTCGACGTCGAAGTCGAAGGCCCTTTTTCGGGGGCTTGCTTCGATGACCTTTGCTTTTCGCTGGTCTTCAGCCTCTGGGAGTCCTTCTCGGAGGATCCGCTGGGCTCTTTTTCTGAGGATGCAGCTTCGGTCGTCGATTTGCTCGGCGCCGGTGCTCCTTTCGAGGCTCTGTGCTCTGACTTTCGAGAGTCTGCCTCAGGTTTTCGAGGCCCTGTGGGAGTTTTCGGGGTCGTAGACTCTCCTACCTTATCAGGCGTATTCTTATCGGTCTCAGCGACCGTGAAGTCATCTGGTCCTTCGGCGAGGTTGTCCTCATCGTCGGTGGAGACGCCAAGTTCATAAAGCGTCGGGGCTTGGCCCTTGCCCTGCATCGTGTGGTGAGCCGTCCTCTATCCTTCTCGAATTCGGAGTGTCTTCGGCTTGAAGACGGAGCAGGCGTTGCAGTCTCTGCTCTCGTGGTCGATTAGCAGGCAGAGGTTGCAGACTGGGTGCTGGTCCTTCTGTGCGAACTTGTGGTGGCAGTTCTTGCAGAATTTAAACGGCGTCTTGTACATCCCTGCGCTCAGGGGGGCCCCTGTGTGCGCATTCCTTCAAGGACGTCGAAGATTTCGAAGTTCTCTCCTTCCTTCGTCGTCTCCTCTCTAAAGGTCCTCTTCTGTCGATGTTCTCAGGTCTTCACCTGTGAAAATTTGCTGTATTTTTTCTTTCCTCCTCCAAAACTTCTGGAGCTTCACTCGACGATCCAGACCCAACGGCAGAAAAAAGAATCTGAAGATGGCGCCCAAGGGTGGTAGCTTCCGCCGGAAGCACGCCAAATGGTGGGACGTCGACGCCCACCTGGGCTACGACAAAAAAAAAAAAAAAGAGAAAAAAAGACTACCATTCCGGACCCAACCACCAGATTGCGGAATATGCACAGCATAGTGACTCCAGAAAGATTCACGCTGCAAAACTGTGATATACTAACCCCACCGCCCGGCTGCGTATTAATGTGCAGGTAACGGACCCCATCCGCATTGCTTGTGGAACTAGGCAGGGTTGCCCATTGTCGCCCATGCTTTTTGCCATTGCTATGGAACCCCTAGCCGCCCGTCTACAGCAGCACCACACCCATAGGGGTATCGGCTTTCCGTCCCGCTCCCTCTTTACGTTCGCCATCCCCAGGAAAATCTCAGTCCCCTGGTGCGTGAGGTTATTCGGTTCGGTGGGCTCTCGGGTGTTCAGATCAATTGGAGTAAATCTGTACTCTTCCCCCTGACTGATGCCACTCTCCCGTTCGTGCCCGATCTTCCTTTTGAGTGGGCGTCTGGTCCCACACGCTATCATGACGAACTGTGGAGGTCCAATTTTGACAACGCTGTGGACTGGTTTGAATATAAGATCCCTCTGTGGAGTCGCTTGCCGCTCTCCCTGGCTGGCCGCGTTGCCATTGCCAAGATGGTGGTCCTCCCCAAATTTCTTTACCTCTTCTCTAACATCCCCCTTACCGCTTATTTTTTTCGCAGGTAGCGTTCGCTCGTCGTGTCCTTGATCTGGGCGGGACGGCAGCCCAGGGTTGCCTATGACGTCCTGACCCTGCCTATGTCGGCTGGTGGGTCGGCTGAGCCAGACTTCCGTCTCTACGCACTTTGTGCTCAGGCCAGCTTTCTTCACTTCTGGCTGCATCCCACCCCCTACCAGCCTCATGTTGCGGTGGAATCGGATGTCACTTCCCCCCGGCCTCTATCTACTGCGTTATTTGCCCCTGCGGTGCGCCCCCGGTCAGAGGTGAATACGGTGGAGACATTGCACTGGGCGTGGTCCTTTCTGCGCCGTCTAGCTGGCCTTTCTCTCCTCTCCTATCTGGTGATGCCATGCCCATTACTAACCACCCGGATTTTCCGCCCCTTCAGTCATCCTGTATGTCTCGGCATGCGGCGCTACGGGGCTTCAAAACTGTGGCGGATCTTTATCCCGATAATTCATTTTATTCACTCCCCGAGTCGCCATCCTTGATGGATACACTTTTATATTACCAGCTGCGTGCCACCTGCCGGAAATTGCACCTGACGTTTCCGCAGCCCCCACCCACTTTCCCTGCCCTGGATTTTGTATATACCTCTGCATCCACACATAAACTTGTCACAAGATTGTATGCCTTTGCCTTGCTATCCTCTCCCATCTCCCATCTCCTCGGCGCGGGCGAGGCGTGGAGTGCAGACCTGGGTGTGGATATTTCGGATGCCGACTGGCTTTATTGCTGTAACCAAACCACAAAACTTTCCCCGAACTATGGTCTCCGCTTGATTCATTTCAAGTTTCTGCACAGGTTCTACTGAACTCCACGGCAGCTTCATCGCCCAGGACTCATTCCTGAGGATTTCTGTGTGCGATGCTCCGCTCCTGCTGCGGATTTCGCCCATTTGGCCTGGCTCTGTCCTCGGGTGCAGGTGTTCTGGTTGGAGGTCTGTTCCGCGATCTCCGAAATCACTGGTACTGCCATTAAGCCGGACCCCCTTCTCTGCCTTCTCGGCTTTGTTAAACCTTGCCCTGATGCCTCGCGCCGTCTGATTTCGATGCTCCTGGTACTGGCCAGGCACAGGGTGGCTATGTATTGGGGCCGCCAGCCTGCCCCTGTGGTGGCGGCCTGGCTGGAGGATGCTTCCCGTTGTCCAACGCTGCTGTCAGAGTTTTGGGACTTGATGCCAGCTAGATCTCGCCCAGTTGATATTTGGGGTCCCCTGGTCGCCTACCTCCTTTCCCGCTCCTCCCCTAGCGAGCCTGCCTCGCCCGCGCTCCCCGCCAGCCCTGCGTCCGCGGAGTTGGTCAGTGCGTAGCTCCTCTCTCCGCGTCCCCGATGTCCCTGCTGTCAGTGGGTTCCCCGGCTGGCGCCTTCATTGCTTGCCCAGTGGGGGGTTGCCTCTAGGACCACGGTGCTGCGGTCCGCTCCCACCCAGTTACATGATGGGCCGTATGGGATCCAGCCGCCACCTCATTTCCCTCCCGCTCCTGGCGACACCTCTCCCGCGCCCCCCGCCAGCCTTTGGTCCGCGGCGGCCGCCGGTGCTGGTCGGTGCCAAGCCCCTAGTTTTATTTCTGGTCCCTCCCGAGCTAGCTAGCCCCTCGAGGCATTAATTATTTCTGTTCGCTCACCTGAGAGAAAGCCGCCGACCTGACCGCATATTGCTTTATGATGCGAATGCTGTCGTTATGCTGCTTACTGAAATGGATGTGCCTTTGATGGATTATACCTTGCTACTCTGTACGGTGTCTTTGCATGGAACTTCTATTTGTTATTGTACTGTTGTACTGCAATTTCTTTAATAAATTTTTTTTTTTTTTAAACTACCTCTGCACCCGGACGCCCCTGCACCGCTGAGGGTGAACCAACTGTACCTACCTAACCCTGGGGGACCCCTGACTATGCCCAGAACCATACCTTCACCAGTCGAGTACTTACCTGGAAACCGGTAACTCACTTACTTGCCATTGGATAACATTGACTGGTTGGACTCGAAAAATCTTCTAAGTGTGAAGTTTTGGAAACGTAAAATATTCATATAAAATCAAACCGAATTCCAAAGTACTCACCTGTGTTCAGGAGAGAAGCTAGTACTGTACCTTGTAGCCCAGTACTGAACCGCAAAAGTAATCCTTACCTGGTTAGAACCTGAATTTTCTCCATAGGAATCCATTGTCTGCTTTTCTATTAAATTTCTTCTAAGTATCTACTTTTAAAAACTTGAAATATTCTTTAAAAATCATACAAAATACTGAACAAGATCGTACTTTACCTGCAACCTGAATTTTCTCCTGTTGGATAACATTGCCAGATTTCTGTTGAAAAGTTTCTAAGAGTTAACTTTAAAAATAGCTTTATATTCCTGAAAAATCACTGCAATACCTAAAACGTTTTTACTAAACTGTTTTCAGCTTAGACCCCAGGACTGAATCTAGGAGCCAGTCCTGGAACTACCAAATTAATCTACAAAGTAATCAACTGTGTTCATATAAGAAAACCCATTGAGCTCAATGCTAAATTGTGTGTAGAATTGGGTTGCCTACTGCAACCCCTGTACCTATTGTGTTTACCAAGTTTATTGCCTTTCTGCAAAGTACTCATCTTAGACCTCTCATATTGAGAACAGTATATGTTGATACCTGTTGGTTCTAGAAATAAAACAACTATATCTTTGATATAAAAACAATTGGCCTGGAGTTCAGTCTTTGAGTGTGTGAAACCTTTTGCTGACTGAGTTTGTACAACAAATGATTTACACTGTCCTCTGGTACTGCCTTACTGCTCGACCAAGCTACAACTTTAGAGAGTAAGGTCACTCCTGGCTTTAACCTCTGTTATACCTCTTGGGTTTGTGGACTCTATACACACTGTACCTTATTCTGATCCAGTATATATAGAGCCACTTTCTCACAGCTGCGTAAGATGTTCTGTGGACATTGGACGCTGTTTGGGTGGTATGTGGAGGGGTAGCTGTAAGTTCTAGGCAGTAACCATACTGGATAATCTGTCTTACCCACTTGTCTGTTGTGATGGAATTCCAGACAGGTAGGAACTGTGTTTGTCTCCCCCCCCCCGACAGGAGTGGAATGCTGTTGGGGGAGCGGAAGAAAGTCACCGTTTTGTGGTGGGAGAGGTTCTATTGTTATTATCTCGACCTCTTCCCTTGTTGCCTGTAGCCACCTCTAAAATATCCCTAATTGGAGGATGTTTGCGGATTGGTTTTAAAGGAAGCTGAATTGTTTGCTCCAGCTTGTTTGGAGCCTCTTTAGAAGGAGCGACGAAAGGAGCCTCGTGTTTGTCGGGACTACAAAGCTCCCATAGATTTGGCAGTGTCAGTGTCCTTTTTCATCTTTTCAAGTGCTGTGTCTACAGCTGGCCCAAAAAGCTGCTGTTGGTTAAACGGCAGATTTAAGATGGTAGTCTACACCTCTTGCTTAAATCTTGAGATGCGTAGCCATGCATGGCGTCTAAGGACACTAGTGTTTATTGCTCTAGATGCAGTGTCTGCTGCATCAAGTGCGCACTTGATGGAAGCATTAGAAATTAGCTTACCCTCTTGGATAAGGTTGCTTGCCTGTGCTCTATATTGGTCAGGTAGATGCTGTAAGAGTGTTTCTAACTGATCATAATGAGCCCTGTCGTATCTTGCGAGGAGGGCTTGTGTGTTAGCTATGCGCCATGTGTTGCTTGCCTGGGCAGCTATTCTCTTGCCTGAAGGGTCTATCATTTTTGACTCGTTATCAGGAGGTGGAGCTTCCCATTAGGTTTGTGAGTTTGCTTGTTTTCTAGCGATGGAAACGACTAGGGAATCTAAAGGTAGCTGTCCCTTAATGTATGCAGGATCCCCGGAGCAAGTCTATATTTCTTTTCTATTCTGGGGTTTATGATACTAGCACGTACAGGATCTTTAAAACACTTCTGGTGCATGCTTAATGACCCCTTTGATCATAGGTAATATTTGAACTGACATTTGGGATTGTTCAAAAGTGTCTAGTAAAAAATCTTCTTCTGCCTCATCTGAGTGCATTGTGACCCCATGATGGATGGCAGCTCTATTGAGTAAGTGTCCAAACCCAATATGATCTTCTGGAGGAGATGGTTTGTATGGATATGGATGCGGGTCAGGACTATCTGGTACATCCTGTGGAATTGGGTACTCCCAGTCAGGTGGATCTGTTGGGTAGTTAAAAGGGTTATTTGGGTCGTCCCCTCCCCCCATAATATCATCATCATCATCATCATCATCAAGAGGTGTATTTTGTGGTGAACAATTTGAATTTTGAGGAGGTGAAGGAAGAGGATGTGGAAAAGAGGGAGATCTAAAAGAAGAAGGGTGCATGGGTGATGTGGCAAAGTCCTTCTTTACAGGCACTGGAGGTGGAGGTGCTGTATCTAACTTAGTCTTTCTGTGTGGCACAGTAGAAACATGTCCTGTCTCTGGGTCAATATATATCTTTTTCTGTGTAGGATCAGGGTGAAAAAGCTCCTCTTCCTCAGGAGCTGCTTTCGATGCAGATTATTTCGGTTGCGAGCGTTGTTGTTGCTTTTCCTTGTCTTTAGCCTCAAGAGTTGTGGTAGAGTCCTTTGGCGTAGGTTTTGGCTCCGAAGATCTTGGCTTTGAAGCCAAAGCTGGTTTTGTTGGCTTGGAAGCGTTGGAAGTAGGCTTTATTATTTTCTGAGCCGTTTTGTCTTTCGGAGTCGACGGTTTTGGAGTGAATTTCAGAACCGGGACTTCTTTTGGTTTCGGTGCCGAGGGAGCTGGTGGTATCGGCACATGCGGTTTGCTCGGTCTTTTGAATTTTCTTCGGAGCCGGGCTCGAAGGCAGAGCTTCTGAAGTAGTCTTTCGGTCGCGACTGGGCCCCGGAGGCAGAGTGTTGATCTTTGCCTTCGATTTGGGGATTGGGGTAGGGGCAGTAGTACTCACGCGTGATCCGCAGGTATAGAGTTATCGGAGTCGTCTGCCCCAGATACGATTGAGATCTTCGGAATCTTCCTCTGGGATATCTGGACCACTGGTTCTGGAGCGGATCTCTGCATGATGTGTCGACGGGCCCTCCGATCCCGAATGGTCTTCTTGGATCGAAAGGATGCGCAGGCTGGACAGCTGGACTCATCGTGTTCCGGTGATAAGCACAGACCTTGTGATTGTCACTGTGTGGGAACTTTGCTCCACACAGGGGGCATTTCTTGAACGGCGTCCTTTCCATGAGCTGTAGGCCTCACGGCGTGGATAGGCTCAACGGCCCGCGTCGACGACCGGAATCGAGCTGATGAGATCGAGTCGATGGCTATTGATGTTGAAAGTTGTTTAGAATAGTTTAAGTAAGTTTTTTACGCGTCGAACTACTTAAAAAGTAGATTTCGAACCGGAGCGGAAAAGTTACATCCGAACCCAGTGGCGTAAAAAAACAATCCAAGGATGGAGTCGATGCCCATGCGCAATATCGTCCAAGGGAGGAGTCACCTATCTTGTGACCACAAAGACTTCTTTCAAGACAACAACATGCTATCATCCGAGCCCAACACCAGGTGGCGATCTAATGCTCAGTGTGAGATCTGCAGCTCCTATGCCTCGAACATAAAAATACCATAAAACGGGAGCCCTAAACATGAGGAATGAGAACGTGCCCTCAAGAAACAGTTCACACCAAGACACTGGGAACGACAGTGAAGAGATATTCATTCATCATCCACATCAAATCTGGAACTATAAATTCATTAGATATGAGTGGCACTATACTTTCTCCCAACTACACCACACATACAATTACGCGTATCCTAGATGCTGGCATGGTTGTGAGGGGTATTGGGGCATATCTGGTGGGAAAGGCCACAGGTTTGCCCTTTGGGAAGATGTGCCAACTGGGATTCCTGTTCCCTCCACGCCCAAAGTTATGCTACAAGGTCTAAAACCCACAGAATTAATGGCGTTGAGGAAACCAGAGTCCCACTTAGTAGTGCAATGTCTGGGAGCTGCCAAACGGACTACCATAACAGGGAGAAAGAAGACTGTCTTCCGCTTACTCTGTGGCATCCCATGTTATAGTCTAGTTTAGCAATGGAACAGTTGAAAAGCAATATGATTGGCACACACCTACTTTACGAGGTGAAATGGAAGTGCCCTGGGCACCCCCAACTTTTTGCTGACTGGTACTGGTGGAAACAGACTCCGACTGTCCCTGGGCTCTGCCTAACCAGGCCCAGGGTTATGCTGAAAAGACACTTTGAATACAGTGAAAAAACCTACAGGCACTTAGGTACACTATGGGTTAGGTACCCCTATGATTGGCATGACCTCCCATATATGGCCTTAGTACATAATAGGGCAGGGGGGTTAACCCTGCCTTTCAGACCGTAGCATGATGGGGCATGGCAGTTTAAAGGCCAGCAGCTTTTCTGCACCTGCATGTGTGTACTGCTGAAGGCTGAGGTCAGTGTAAAAACAGCCCTGTGTTGCAGGACTGCTTTTAAAATGCAAATTGCGGGCAAACTCGACTTCGATGTTTTGGGCACTTCTAAATTATTAAACTACAATGTTTGGGCATATTAGGTACCCCCAGGGTCTCCCCTAAGTGCCCCCAAAATATAATTTAAGGACTTCCTAGAATGGTATTGATAAATCCATGACTATTGTATTATTGCATTTATCCTAAAATATTCAGACAAGAAGACCTTCTCATCTGTAAGCCAAAATTCAGACCTCTAGCGCTCTCATCTGATTGGCCATAGTTATATGGATTAGCCAGGCTGCGTTGATGAGATAAGGAGCCCCTGGGGTTGGAGAACCATTCTGGGAGGGCAGAGTTCTGCTCCATAGGAATGACAGAGTAGAGGAGAGGGGGTCGTAAAACAGCCTCTTCAGAGAGGGGAGAACACACAGTGTAGGTCCGGTCTAGTTACATCCCTACTCTTTGAACCTAGCCAGATGGCCGGCTTAAGGCAGGAATTCCCAGATGTAAGGGGAGGTAGCATATGCAGATTAAGCCATCCTGTAGGTTGGTTCAACTAGCTCTTGCTCCTCAGCTGTAAATTCTAATACTGAATTTTGGAGAAATAGTCCTTTCTGTGAGACTATTGTGCCACACTTTGAGGACGTGATCATGCTCTGGGGTGTTGGCCTGCACCTCATTGGACAGGAGTGCCCTTTTGCTTGACCACAGAAAACACTGAATAACCATCTGAGAGGGACAGTGACTCTCAGATCTGCTGCTTGTAACTTAAGGAAGAAGAAGGGTCCATGCTGGAAGTTTGATATGCACCAACCAAGTCCTGCACACTGATGCCTGTGCCTGCTGCATTATGTGGAACTACAGCACTTTGGATGTACCTTGCAGCAAGAGGAATAATGAGGGGACGCCAAGCTGGAAACTTGATTTGCACCATCAGGCCCTGCATTCTGACAGACTGTGCCTGCAGCATTATCTGTAACTACAGCCCTTTGGATGCCCTTTGTTTTAAGAGGAATATAGAGTGAGCTCCCTGCAAGCTACAGGTTAACAGAGCTCACCTGCATCATCTCCACCAACAGTGTATCCAGTGGACTTTTAAGGGTGTTGTCCAGGAGCATTGTGGGAATTGTGGCTCCAACCTTTCCAGGACCAAATTGGAGATTCCAGACCCCTGGATTGTGTTTTGGACACTTTGGACCCCAAGATGAATTTCATAGAGAAGTTCCACACTCAATCAAGCCTGCTGGAGGAGGCTACATGACGTCTGGTGAAAAATCACCTAGAAAAGCTTCGAAATTTTGTATTCTAAGGAGTTTGGAACCATTCCACTGATGACCCTATTCTTCATTTTCAAATGCCAAGATTGATACGAAGTGCTTGGCTAATTGCATCATTTTGGCTGGGCAGTGTCTCAGTCATAATCTCGTTCTTGACACCTCAAAAACAATTACACTAAAAAAAACTCAAGCATAAAGCAATTGCTCGTCACCACCCGCACACTTATATCTGCATCCACAATCCAACTAACTTGTTTATACCAACACAGCTAATCAGGGAAAAGCTCCTATTAGATTTGGAGGCGGGTGGTATACATTCCCCACCCTCCTTTCAATAGGAGCAATGACAACCTTCTAATATGTATTTGCGTGCCTCAACTTGCTTATTTTAGATATAACTAGCATGTCGGTCAATACGCTAGCAGCAAATGCTTGCCTCCTACCATTATTGCCAACCCAACCACTCCCCCAAAACCCCACCAAAAACAATGAGACAGGAACATAAACAAAAAAAATTGTTCTTGAGGTTTCCAACATTAAAAGATACAAGATCGATATAAAACAGCCTTACCCATCCCCTGCAGCCTGGTTGGGCACTGCAGGGCCTTATCGCTGTAATCGATCTGTCACAGGTGTCAGTACTACAGTGTAGATTGTTCATGCCCACCCCCTGTGTTTGAATGGTGAAAAATGAGAAAAAACAGTAGAAGTTTTTGCGATAGCAGCCCACCAGAGGAGACAATCTTTGACTTGCCAGTCTTACCCACCCAGTAACATAAAAAAACATAAAGTGGGTGGGTCCCATTTTCATGCTATTCTATCAAAAAAAGGAAAAATAGGGGAAATCTTGGTGTCGACTTACCCCGAGGTTTTGCACCAATGCTTCAAAATAAAAAGAAAGTCTGGATTGTCAAGTGTGACAAGAGAACACATGCATGGTAGCACCATAAGAAGTGGTCTTGTTCCACCATATAACGATCAGAGAAATGCCAAGGTGGAATGATTAAGGTGAAACCAGCCTCCTATGGCGCCCAAGCTCAAATCCCATGCAAGAAATAATTAGCAGACAGGAATTAAGAGGAACCTTCAATGCAAAGGGAGACGTGGCTAGTTAACACATTCTTTTTTGTGGATCCACTCAATGAAAGTAGCTGTGAAGCATTTCATCATAGGCCCTCATTACGAGTGGTCTCGTACAGCTCAAGATAAAATCTGACTCCAGTGACATGGAATTTGCCAAGAACAATAAATGCCATCAAAGGACACTGAAGAACATGCAGATGTTGGTGCTTACTGTAACAAATCCGCATGTCACTGTATTTAATGGGCATTTATCCTCAATAAATATTGTCAGGTTTGATCTGCAAGCTCACATTAAATGGCCAACTTGTAATGAGGTCCTAAGTTGATGGGACTACTTTGTGTGCTCCGAAGTCTAAGCAGCAGCTTTAATGCGAGTGTGTTCTGAATCTGCAAAGAAACAGCGTGTGCTCTGTAGTTTACACAGCCCAGACATGTATGTGTGCTCCCAAACCTAATCCGTGGCGTTGCCTGCATGTGCTTGTAAGACAATTTGAGCCCAGCACGTGTACACAGGTGATAACAGTGCAGGTTTCCCATGCCCATATACTTGTGACCATGCTATGGATGTCAAAGTCTAAGGAGAGGATACGCCTAAGTGTGAACACAAGTCTAACCAGCAGAGACTTGGGTCTGCATGTTTTCATAAAAGTGTTGTATGTTTTACTATGCATTCCCCCCTTGAGTATTCAGAGCAGCATGGCACCATTCTGAAAGAAAGTGAGTGCGTGTGCGTGTAACCAGGTGTGTCATCACATGGACTCCCATTCCTACTACACTAACCAAATGTCAAGGTCTGCAACCGCCAGTAGAATATGCAATGATTTTCCTTGTAGCATTTTTTGAGTCCATGCACAAGTGCAGGTCTTGCAGCTTAGGATTTCTCTGCAGCTAGCTAAAGGTGTTAAGGAAGACCCTCACCCCCCCATTCCAGGAATGCAAATAGTGATAAGCTTATGTAATTAAAGCAATATGGTCCAGAGAGCTAACAGCCATCTAGTCCAGTCAGGACCGCCATCTCATCCAGTTACAGAGTGCCCACAAAGTACTAGCAAACTGAACGATTGCAGATGAGCGTCCATCATTTAATAGCAAGTCTCCTTTGCACCGAAAGTCAGGGCATGTCCTTTATATGTATGCATGCTCCTGGCCCAAAGGTATGGACATTTTTAGTTAATTGTGGCTCTCTTCTCTTCCACTCATAACAAACCAGGCAGTTACTGGGCCCAGCAATGTAACGTTGTGGTTTTCTGTGGGAAAGAAGTCATCTAACACCCCCACTGATAAATTCATGATAGAGCGAGAGGTGCCAAAACAGTCAATCAGAAGGCACTTGTGTATGTGCAATCAGAGGATCCAGCGTGGCCAGTGGGGTTGCTGTGCATGGTCACCTGATGCACAAGCTTCAGCTCCTAAGTGCTAAGACTAATACAGGAAGCGTGTGGACTGGTTGAAATGCACTCGTACACAAACTACGATTGCCAGTCTCCCTGAATCCTCTTGTATGAGCTGTGTAAGCAGGAGACCCAGAACTGCTCTGGCACTGTTCCAAACAGCTTGTCTCCACAATCTCCTGCGGAAGGGGGCCCAAGGCTCATGGAGGTAGATGAGCACTTGGGAGAGGGTCTGAAGTTAGCAACGCCATTTAGACAGGGCATATGGGCAGTGCTAGGGTGCATGACAAGTTAGAAGTTTAGGACAGCTGTACGTGCACAAAATAAGATGTAGCCTTTCCAGGCTCTCCCAGCAGATGCGGTGGAGATGATCCAGCGGAGACCCTGGAGGGGGTGGTGCAGTGGTCATTATCCATGGATGAGGCACAATGCTCCAGGTATGCCGGAAGCCTCCCTCGATTAGAGCAGTGTAACTGGAGGTTCCAAGCTCTAGATCACGCTTGGTGTGGCAGTATGAGCGGCCTATGGGCTATGCATGAAATGCTCTCAAGGCGGTCCAAGATTCCTGATGTGGGCGGGCACTCCTGCCTCTGGATGGTGCCTTAATTTCAGCCTCTTCTTCTTGAGGTTCTACAGGAGATGGGTGTGTTCTCCTCCCCCTGGGTCACATATTACTGTTGGTAACTAGCTCCTCATGTGCGCATGAACGGATCATGCAGCAGAGGGCTCCTGCCTCTGAATGGTAGGAAAGGGCGAGTCACTGCTTCTTGCTGATGCACAGGCCTCCAGATGTTGCAGGAGATTCCTGCCTCTGAGCGGGACATGAGGAACAGTCACTGTCTCTTAATACTCTGCAGGAGATTAGATGTGGGACTTTGCTCCAACCTCTGGCCCTGCATTACTGTTGGCAACTGGGTCTTCATGTACAAGGCTATGTATGCAGCAGGGGACTCCTGCCTCCGAATGGTAGGAAAGGACGAGTCACTGCTTCTTGCTGATGCACAGGCCTCCAGATGTTGCAGAGGACTCCTGCCTCTGGGCGGTACATGAGGAACAGTCACTGGCTCTTGATGTTGAACAGAGAGCTCCAGTGGGGCCATAACGCTCAATGGTGTATGATCTTGATGTTATGCCGGATTGCTATGTGGCTTCTTACATCTGCACAAGTCAGTTAGCAATTCATGGCTGTGCACTGGCTCCACATGTCACTATCTGCTCTTCCTCTGGTCATGCATTAGTATCTGCAACTGGGAGAGAAGAGGAACAGTCACTGGCTCTCGATGTTGCACAAGACTCCAGACGTGGGCATGGTCCTCAGCCTCTTGCAGATTCTTGATGCGGCTCCAGGTGTAAATGCATGCCCCTGCCACTGGGTGTCGCGGGAGGATCAATCCCAGACTACAGAAGTCTTCAGCTGTGGCTCTGTGCCCCAGCCGCTGAGTGACGTTTTAGTTACTCTCTCTTGATTTTGCAAAAGGCCCCAGATGTAGCTGTTTGATGCATTAGTTACAGCCTCGTGATGTTGTGCAAGGCTCCAGAGGTGAACATCAATAGCTGCAGTATGAGCATAAGACCCACACACAGACTTCAGATATTGAAGGGAGTACCAGACTGTGATGCATTAGTTATTGGTGCTTGATGTTGCAGAAGGGAAGAGGTGACGTTGGTTGGTTCTGCTCTGTGCTGCATGAAGACGATTGAGAGCCTCAGTCTAGCTTGATCCCCTTCCATTCACAGCATTGGTTAAGGCCGGGCACCCCTCTCTGCACATCTCTTCACAGGCTCCGCAGCTTTCTCTCCTGGTTCAGCTTTTGGAAAAATGTCTTTCCAAATTCGTAGGAGCTGATCATGATGGCGCAGGCGGGAGCCACCTTGACCACACGTGGCAGGAAACCTGCAAGAGAGAAAGGGTCCAGTCAACACCAAGACATGTCACACTAGGCATCAGGCAAGCAACAAAAAAACAGGACCCTCATAATGTTCTCATCTCTTTAGCCAATATGGACCCACGTAGCATGTCTTAGGGTAAAAGAGGTTCCTTGCCAGTGCTACTGTATCTATGTATGTATGTATCTAGCCATCTTTGTGGTATTTGTATAGTGTGAACTTTGAGTTATTAAGTAAGCATACACTGCAAGTGATCAGGTTTATAAAGCAAGAAAAGCCATCTTACATGGGTGGCAATTTAAAATGTCATATCCAACAGTGGGGTAATGATCCTGTTAGACGCCCTACATATTGCTTAGAAGCACTCTGAAAAGCATCTACAAATCTATTTTAAAATGGCATCTCACAAATCTTTTATTTCTGTCCCTTCTTGGCACAAATGTAATTTGATTCAGGGTACATCCTTATGTACTTTCAGAGATGTCACTTGCAGCTTAAGACCGAAGGTACAACACTTATGTCAAATCCTTCAACACCTGGAGTTAGGTTTCTATTTTTTTAATGCACTATAAGTATTATCTTTTGGAAGATATGGCTATTGCATTTCATTTTATTGTGTGATGTTGCAAATCCATTACATGTTAAAATGCACTATACCAAGAGTCTGCATTAGAGGCGATCCGATGTTGGCTCTACATTAATGTATGAGAGCAATGGCTGTTATTGGATACCAATGAACAGCCACCATGTGTGATGCACGTATAAAGATCAGAAGGCGCAGGAGGCACTTATCAATGAGCATAATGGTTAATAGGGTCTTTACAATGCTTCTGAGTAGGAGTGGGCGGAATTTGCGTAGTCGCGCTGCGCAAAGCTCCACGAAACGGTAAAAAAAAATCTCAGCAGCACCCAAAAGTTCTGCGAACACGCGGAATTGCTTGTTCCGCCCGTTCGCGGTGCTTTTTTCCTGTTCGCGAAGGCGGTTTGCGTGCCCTGGGAGAAATATCTCAAACATTTATTTTGAAAGCGCGAACAAGTAAAAAATTCCGAGAAGCCGTGGATTTTTTGGCAATTCCGCGTTCTCCACGGAACACGAAATTACTCAAATTCAGCGAGCAGAACAGAATTTACTGCCCAGGCCTACTTCCTAGTGCGGGATGCCGCTATCGAGCCCCTGGGGACTAGGCATCCTCACTGAAATAGTCTTACACTGAGAACAGAGATGATGAACTGCCCAATAACCACAGTACAATTTATGTAAGAAAGTGCTTCAACAAGAACACACCAGGGTTATGCAACAATGCAGGTATTTATACAGTGCATTTTTGGCTGCAGCAGCGCTTCTCAAACGTTTTAGAACCACAATCGAATTTTTAGAACAACAGACTTTCAATACCCACATAGGTCTAATAGACATGAGACTGGAGCTTTTGTAGGTAACTAAAGCATCCTGTGGTAGTGCCCTGTCATTTACAGACAGCATATTTGTAATTGAAATGGCCACTAAATTAGCACAGACATACATATTTACTGATAAAACTATATAAAACACGAATGATATGTGGAAATCAGGTTTCCGATAGTATTTATCAGTTGTGCATCACCAAATAAAGTGTCTTGATTTGCTTCTATCCTATTAAAATTCTTGTTTCCATCACACTTTAGAATTACAAAAAATGTGCTTTGTTTCTGCTTTCCTAATTGCTGAATGTGTAAGTTTCATTCACAGGTATTTACGTGTTTTGTGTGTGACAAAAAAATGATATCTACACCCTATCCTTACACACTCCCTGGACCCCTGCAAGATTGTCATACAATGCACATTACTTTTCTTTCCCTGCCTGCAAAGTGAGAGGACTTTCTAAACTCCAACCCCTGTGTTAAAAAAACATAAGCAGCAATTTGTCAAAAGACAGACTGACATTTGACACACGTCTTTGAAGCACAGCAAATGTAATAAGACAAATACAGGATTTAAAGGAATCTTTATTTATTGCTTGAATTTTTGCGATATACGAAAAATCTTTTCGCAACCCCCCACCTACGGCTCTGATTTTTCAACTGCAGACTCTATACTCTGTAGGGGCATTCAGCTTGGGATAGGGTCTTAAGTATTGTGCTACTGTTGGTTATGTGGTTATGTGGTTATGATTATTTCATTGAGCTGTCTATGTTTGTTCTGGTGATAAGGGTGTGGGCGGGAGTGCTTTGCCAATTGCTTCCACATCATCTAGATTGGTAGACAAGCCTGTTGTTCTAGACTATGATGGCATTATTCTAAGAGTCGTGCTGAATGAATTTTGAAAGTTTTAATGTTTTACTTCGGGTTTGAAAAAAAATTCTCCAATCCACCTTGTTGGCCACGCATTTGTCACATCCAAAAACAAACAGCATCCAAACTTTGCCCTACAACAACAGACACTAGACAGTTCCTAGCACAATCATGCACACAAAACAGTTTTAAAGCATCCAATAGGCTAAGCATTTACCACCCAAACGGTACATCAATTAACATTCATAGCAACATGCACAGAATGACACTGAAATCCCATAATGGCGAAATACATCTCTAAGTATTTCCACCTGATTATCCTGTTAAAAAAAATACACAAATGGAAAAAGTCTTCAGCACACACATCCATGCACACTATACTGACTGCAGTCAACAGGAATCCTGAAACAGTAAAGGGGACCCGGAATTTGAAAGCGGTTTGGGGACATATTAGGGGTGGCAATGAGCTGAACTTGTATCCTCAACCAAGACGGTGGCCCTACATACTCCTTTCTGTGTCATTTACCTGCAAACAACCCGCGGGTCCCAGATTCTGCTTGAATCTTCTGCATCAGCAACCAGGTAGAAGTGCCAGGTTTTCGTGCAGAGGCTGTGACAAAAAGAGAAACAGAAATCTATGAATAAGGGAGGCGTCAGGAAAACCTGATGAGTCCTTTCATAGGTATTTACATTTAGTTCTAGCCACCGGCACTGGAATTACGTGATTATACAGCTCCTGTATTTTACAAATAAAGGACATACCACAACTGATAAATATCTGTTGCAAAATTTCAGATATTAACAGAAAAAGAAAATGTTGCTTACCCTGTATACATCTATTTGTAGCTTGTAGTGCTGTAGGTTCACAGACTCGGCTTTGAACAAAAACAAATGGCAATGTCCTAGTGCACACCATATGGCAGGAGTACACAGAGCATGTGTATCGCAGCCACAAATTCTACAAACAACATCTACCTGAAATGGTTAAAAAAAAAATTGTGCAGCGTCACCGTCGCTGTTTAAATGCTAGCCTTACAGCTGTATTCCGGTACTAATTAAGTTGCCCCGATAGTATTAATGTATGACAAAATGTGTCACAATATGCCACGAACTTTCCCTTTCCTCAATGAGTAATTTAGTCAAATGTGCTGCATAATCGAGTCCTTCATTGCCACATATTTCCAGCATCCTAGTTACTGCGAAGTTTATGCAAATGGATGTGATGCATGTCACAACTGGATTACAAAAATCGTATTTGTACTTTCAGATTTCCTATTCATGCAACTGAAGCATGGTACAGCATTATATGGTATAGAAGGCGTCTTGTTGGTAGGGAGAGCTCCCAACCCAACTCCTTCTATATTTGCCTTATGGAATAATGCTTTGGGGTCTTCAACCTCTACCAAGCCACCATTCCCCATCATGCAGCCTGCCCAGTTTCAGGAGGCATTGTCCGTTTGAAGACGATACAACTGTGAAAATGCTAGGCCATTAGTAGCACATCTACTAGATGCTGGCTACCAAAACCAAGTCCTCCTCAGCGACAGATACTGAGATAAACATGGCCCAACACTGAAGAGGAGGTAAAGCCAGTCAAAATGAGGGCACAGGCTTGTGTCTCAGCATCGGCTGTCTAGACACAGTAGGGAAAAGAAGCTTTCTACTACACGTAGCACATTCGTTTTTACATGGATAACTGGACCCCGAGAGCTAAAAATTAGTCACCAAAAACAATTTCTCAATAACCAACATCGTAACAAGGATCAGCGGCTAATTCACAAAGGGAGGTTGATGCTACTCGCTTATCTCATCTGCATGCCTATAGTCGACCTGGCTGATGGTATTCCAGCTAGATATTGCTGGCTTAGTTGGCAGGCAGCCCTTGTCAGGGCGTCAACACTTTTGCGTGCTACATCTCAGGTGACGAGACGCAGGTCAGGAAACTAATGCAGGTCACGTTCAACCTTTAAATGTACCTGTAGGTCGAGGATTCATTGCAAAAAAACAATTATGCAAGATTGCGAAGTCTACGGCTAGAAAGCAGTTTCATCTCTTTATCCCCACTAGCAGCAGCAGATTTGGGCCCTAGCATTGTTACTACATACCTCTAGAACGTAGGAAAAAAGGCCAAGATCCTGAATAAGAGGTCGAGGCCTTCAGGCGGACCTTTCTCTGCCTCAAACTCTGAATCCATAACTTGTCTTGGCAGCACTCAAACCTTCCTGTAGCAGCAAAGTGTACCAACAAAAGATGTGTGCTCAATGTTACAAATAACTCTTATCAACACTTTTGAAGAAACATTCAAGATTATGAAATGCAAATGCTTCTGGAAACTCGCAACAGGTTCATTATTCTGTTTTAGGGGACTTTCTTTCCCAATTTAAGAACACTTTTGGTTTCTGGAGCATTGATTATTAAGTTTGGTTTTAGTGATTTGAAAAGTTTACTTGTAGCTATTAACGAGATGCAATTTAGCGATACAATTTCATATTCACAACAAACATACCCAATGTTCAATACCAAATTCCTTACTTTGTCAAATTGTGTGACCCTGAACAAACCACTTTAGGTCCCTTACGTACCAAAATACTAGGGAGAAGCTCGAGTTAGTAGTGTGCACCATACAAGGTGTATTTATCCAGTGCTAAGCTACTGGCTGATCCTGATGCTAGGCGTCTACCCAGTGGTGGCTGCTCTGCTATGGCGAAGAAGAGTTACCCCACTGCCTTTAAGCAGTGTGAAGATTCCTAGAAGCATTAAATGATAATAATTTTAAGTTATTATTGTTTAATGCTACCTGCTGCTATTGCGGATGGGCGGATTTTTGTTGGGGCTGCTCTGCTCTCGGAGCAGGGCAGGGAAGGAGTGGTTTGTCCACTCCTACGTGCTCAATGACTGGTCAGCCCTCTCAGGCCAACCAATCGTATTTCCCCGTTTTCCATGCAGGCTGCCCCACAGCCTGAATAGAGAACAAGCCCAGGTTCCCATTCCCTGGTTGAGCGTCCAACCAGGTCGCTCAAAACCAATCACCACGCTGCACTGCAGTGTTGCGATTGACCACGGGAGCCTGGGTGCCTACCAATCCCAACACTGCATTGCAACGTTGTGATTGATCAGTGGGGCCTGGCTGTGCTTCCATCCGAGACGGAGGACCCGGCCCAACGGTGAGTGAGAGTATGGAATATGCTACTTACCAGTATGCATCTGTTCTTGGCATAGAGGGCTGCAGAGTGGTACATTTATGAATAGATCGCCATCTGGTGTTGGGCTCGGATGATTGCACTTTGTTTTTCTTCTGGAGAAGTCTTTGTCGTCATAGGTGACTCCTCCTCTCGGTGTTAGTGCGCATGGGCATCGGCTCCATCCTTAGATTGTTTTGCCATAGTAGGGTTAGATGGAGTAGTGTAGTATAGTACATAAAGATATGCCCATGTAAATGTATCTAAATAAGATAATGTTGGGACAGACACAGGTTTCCGGGGAGGCAGGGAGGGCATGTACCACTCTGCAGCCCTCTATGCCAAGAACAGATGCATACTGGTAAGTAGCATATTCCGTTCGAGGCATATGGGCTGCAGATGGTACATTTATGAATAGATTGTAAAGCAGTTACCTCCCTAGCGGTGGTCACCAGTGTCTGTCGCAACTGTTTGAAATAGAGTTTTTAATACAGCTTGGCCCACTCTGGCTTGTTGTGCAGCCTGTACATCAACACAGTAGTGCTTTGTGAATGTATGTGGTGTAGACCAAGTTGCTGCTCTACATATGTCATCTAGGGGAATGTTCCCTAAGAATGCCATAGATGCTCCTAGTTTTCGTGTAGAATGAGCTCTAGGAGGAACAGTTAATGTTCTCTTTGCTTTAATGTAACATATTTGTATACATCTTACAATCCATCTTGCGATGCCTGCTTTAGAGATAGGATTGCCCTTATGTGTTGGGGAAAATGCTACAAATAGTTGTTTAGTTTTCCTGAAGTCTTGTGTTCTTTCTATGTAGTACAAAATGGCTCTTTTAACATCTAGTGTATGTAGAGCCCTTTCTGCCACCGTCTGTGGCTTTGGAAAGAAGACTGGTAGTTCCACTGGCTGATTGATGTGGAATGCTGAAATTACTTTAGGCAAGAACTTTGGGTTTGTTCTAAGAACCACTTTATTCTGGTGTAACTGTAGGAATGGTTCTTGTATTGTCAATGCCTGTAATTCACTTACTCTTCTGAGTGAGGTAATGGCTATAAGGAAGGCCACCTTCCATGTAAGGAATTGTATTTCGCACCTATGCATAGGTTCGAAGGGTGGCCCCATTAGTCTGGTGAGTACTACGTTGAGGTTCCAGACTGGGGAAGGTGGTAATCTTGGTGGAATGACTCTTTTAAGACCTTCCATGAATGCTTTTATCGCTGGTACTCTGAACAGTGATATGCGCTGCCTGTTTTGTAGGTATGCTGCTATAGCTGCTAGATGTACTCTGATAGATGTGTACGCTAGATTACATTGCTGTAAGTGTAATAAGTAGCAAATAATCTCCCTTGTTGATACGTCCAGAGGGTTGATATTGTTATTAGTACAGTGTATAGCAAACCTCTTCCACTTAGCTGCATAGCATGCTCTGGTGGTTGGACGTCTCGCTTGTTTAATTATCTCCATGCAATTTGGGGGGAGATCTAAGTACCCAAATTCTAGGATTTCAGGAGCCAGATCGCTAAGTTCAATTGAGTTGGATCTGGGTGCATTATTTCTCCATGGTTCTGTGTAAGGTGCATGGGTAGAATTCGTAGCTTTTGATGTGGCACTTGTGAGAGTTGCAAGAGCGTGGTGAACCACGGCTGTCTTGCCCACGTGGGTGCTACTAGTATCATGGTCATTGAATGTTGTTGCAGTTTCCTGACCACTAATGGGATTAGTGGGAGAGGGGGAAAAGCGTATGCAAATTTGTTGGACCAATTTATCCATAACGCATTGCCCTGCGACAGGTGATGTGGGTACCTGGACGCGAAGCTTTGGCATTTTGCGTTCTGATGAGTGGCAAATAGGTCTATCTCTGGTTGTCCCCATCTTTGGAAGAATGGCTGCAGTATTTGTTGGTGCAGTTCCCATTCGTGTATTTGTTCCGACTGTCTGCTTAAGATGTCTGCTATCTGGTTTTGGACTCCTGGTAGGTGTTCGGCTAACAGATAGATGTTTTGAGGAATGGCCCATCTCCAAATTTCCTGTGCTAGTCTGGATAATTGGAGAGAGTGCGTCCCCCCCTGTTTTTGAATATAATACATTGCTGTCATGTTGTCTGTTCTGATCAGGACTGCTTTGTTGGTAACATGTATCTGGAAGGCTTTCAATGCTAGAAGCACTGCCAGTAGTTCTAGATAGTTGATGTGCAGTGTTCTTTCCTGCACACTCCACCTTCCTTGTACTGTGTACTTGTCCATATGTGCTCCCCATCCGGTGAGCGATGCGTCTGCTGTTATTGTCACCTGTGGAATTGGCTCTAGGAACGACCGCCCCTTGGTAATGTTTGTTCTGTTCCACCACTTCAGAGAGCGGTGTGTGCGGTCGTCTACCAACACCAGATCCGTAATCTGCCCTTGAGCCTGATTCCACTGTGTCGCTAAGCATTCTTGTAGCGGACGCATTTGTAGTTTGGCATATGGTATTAGCAGTATGCAGGATGACATCATGCCTAATAGCTGCATGAACACTCTTGCTGTTAGTGAGTGTTGTGGCTGAAATCTCTGAATGATTGTAAGCATTGTTTGGATCCTGACTGGGTTGGGGTACACTTTGGCTTTTTCTGTGTCTATAGTAGCCCCCAGATATTGTTGAACCTTGTTTGGTTGTAGGTGTGACTTTGTGTAGTTCACCGTGAACCCTAGCTGGTGTAGTAGCTGAATTGTCTTTTGTGTGTTTTGCAGACACTCCTCTTGCGACCTGGCTTTTATTAGCCAGTCGTCCAAGTATGGGAAGACATGAATTTGTTGTCTTCTTAGGTGAGCTGCTACCACTGCCAGGCATTTTGTGAACACCCTTGGTGCCGTTGTGACACCAAATGGAAGGACTTTGAACTGATAATGTTGTCCTTCTACCACAAACCTGAGGTATTTCCTGTGGGCTTTGTGAATAGGGATATGAAAGTAAGCGTCTTTTAGATCCAGTGTAGAAAGAAAGTCCCCTTTCTTCAGTAAAAGGAAGTACTTGTTGGAGCGTGACCATGTGGAAATGTTCCGAATTTATGTATGCGTTGAGAGGTCTTAGGTCCAGTATTGGCCTTAGAGACCCGTCCTTTTTGGGAATTAGGAAGTATAGGGAGTATACTCCTGTTCCCTGTTGGTGCTGTGGAACCTTCTCTATGGCATGCTTTTCTAGCAGTGATATTACTTCTTGTTTTAATAGTGTCAGGTGATCTTGTTTCATTGGACGCTGTTTGGGGGAGATGTTTGGTGGGGTAGCTGTGAGTTCTAGGCAATAACCATGTTGGATAATTTGTCTTACCCACTTGTCTGATGTGATGTTTTCCCAGACAGGTAGGAACTGTGATAGGCGTCCCCCTACCGGTGTTATATGGTCTGGGGGAAGCTCTATGAAGTCACTGTTTTGGGGTTGGAGAGTTGCGGTTGTTGTTGTTTCCGCGACCTCTACCCTTGTTGTTGTTACCCCTGTATCCACCTCTAGAATTACCTCTGGGTGATGTAGGTGTAAAAGAGGTTTGCTGTTGGTTTGTACCTGTATTTTTGGATCCTCCTCTATAGGTGGATCTACGAAAGGAACCTCTTTGTGTCGGCTGTTTCAATGCTCCCATTGATTTAGCCGTTTCTGTATCCTTCTTCATCTTTTCTAGGGCCTCATCTGTCCCTGTGCCGAAAAGTGTTTTCCCATCAAAAGGTTGGTTCAGTAACGATGTTTGTACCTCTTGTTTGAACCCTGATACTCTGAGCCATGCATGTCTCCTTAACATGATGCTTGTGTTTGTCGACCTTGCCGCAGTTTCTGCCGCGTCTAGGGCGCACTTTATTGAAGTGTTAGTAATTAACTTCCCTTCTTGTAGAAGTTGATATGCCCTCTTTTGATGTTCTTTAGGGAGATGTGTGATGAGTTTTTCTAACTCATCATAATGCGCTCTGTCATACCTTGCAAGTAGTGCTTGCGTATTAGCTATGCGCCAACTGTTTGCCGCTTGAGATGCTACTCTCTTGCCAGAGGCATCTATTAGTTTAGACTCTTTGTCAGGAGGTGGAGCTTCTCCTGTAGATAAAGAGTTTGCTCTCTTGCGAGCGTTTGTGACCACTAGTGAGTCTAGAGGAATTTGCCCCTTAATGTATATTGGGTCTTTTGGAGCTGCCCTATATTTTTTTATCAATTCTTGGGTTCAATACCCTAGCCCTCACTGGGTCTTTGAATATCTCTGATGTATGACTGAGAAGGCCCTTAAGCATTGGTAGTGTTCCTGATGTTCTTTGTGCAGTAGGTAGTGTTTCTAATAAGAAGTCCTGTACTTGAGGTTCTGTATGTAGGTCTACCTTATGAAATGTTGCTGCTCTAGTAATGAGTTGTGCAAACCCAGTATTGTCATCAGGAGGTGAAGGTTTTGAGGGATATGACTCAAGGTCGGTATCATTACCTGATCCCACATTATACTCTTCCCATGGGTCTGCCTCCTCTGGGATTGTGTCCTCATCATCCCCAGGGTGTCCCCCCTCCCCTGTGTCACTCTCTCCATCTGTTGTAGGTGTAGATGGGCGTGTGGGAGGAATATCTGGCCTATTGTGAGGAAGAGGCGAAGATGGTGTGTGAGGTTTGGGAGAAGGGGGAGGAGTTGTATTCGTCCCCATTGTTCTCTTCTTCGGATGAGTCTTGTCGTCCGAATGTTCAAGTTTCCTCTTTTTAGGTAGTTCTGTGGCTACCTTGCCAGTCTTTGGGTCAATAAACAAAGTCTTTTGTTTAGGATCCGTTCCGTGTTCCTGTGTCGGTACCGCAGTTTTCGGTTCCGAAAGGTGTTTTTTCTTTGGAATGTCCATTTGTATTTTCGGTGCCGAAGTTTTGTTCGGATCCGATTTCTTCGGTATCGAAGATGTCCCCGGTGTCTAGGGTGTTTTCGGCGCCGAAGCGTGCTTCGGTGTCGACATGGACTGCTTCGACTTCGAGCTTACCTTGACCTGGTGCTTCTGTGTCGATGTGGTCCGTTTATCGGAACCGGAACCACTATGATGGGGGACCGAGTGTTTCGGTTTCTGTTTCGTTGCCGGGCTCGAAGGCGGGGCGTTGGAAACTTTTTTCGGTTGTCTGACCGGGCTCGAGGGCGGGGTCGATACCGTGTGGGGTCTGTTTTTCGGTAAAGGGACGTCGTCACTCACGGTTTGTTGGACGTCGATTTCCTCGACGTCGGACTCGTCCGCTTCAGACCCCGCCTCGTCGGCCTCTTCTTCCTCGTCCTCTGGTTGCTGGTCCTCAAACAGCTCCGGGATTGCTTGTGACTGCATTCTCGATACCTCGTGTCTTCGGGCTCGACGGTTTCTAATCGTCGATTTTGACGAGAACGCTGCACAGGCCTCACAGTCCCTGGATTCGTGTTCAGGGGACAAGCAGAGGTTGCACACCTCGTGTAGGTCCTTGTGTGGGAACTTAGCAGCACACGTTGGACATTTTTTGAATGGAGTCCTTTCCATGGACCCCGGGCTGGACTACGTCGAGTTTCTCGTAGTCGTCGTCCTTCGAACCGCGTCGGTATGGAGTGAAGTCGCGTTCGATAACGATACCGTCGATTTGGAAAGGAATACGCGCCGGTTATAACCTTCTTTGTTGAAGTCGGTCCGGAGCGCTTCGATCCTCATCCGAACCCGATGGCGGAAAAAAACAATCTAAGGATGGAGCCGATGCCCATGCGCACTAACACCGAGAGGAGGAGTCACCTATGACGACAAAGACTTCTCCAGAAGAAAAACAAAGTGCAATCATCCGAGCCCAACACCAGATGGCGATCTATTCATAAATGTACCATCTGCAGCCCATATGCCTCGAACATGTATGTATGTATGTGTGCGTATATTATATATATATATATATATATATATATATATATATATATATATATCCCCGATAAAGTGTTCTGTACGCACGACACGGACTACTGAGGTATGTGCTTTTTCAGATGATATTTATTGTTTTGACCTGGCTGTATGACTCATTTCGGCCACAGCGGGTCACCTTATATATGTATATATTGCACTAAATGTATTTGTTCCTTTAAGGGTAAAACGCTACAAATGAGGTACCTCTGCCTCATGCTACACCAGAGGTCTTCAAACTTTTTTACTCTGAGCCCCCCCCTAAGCAAAATGTTTTGAGGTCGGGCCCCCCTCCAAAACTTTATGGCAAGCATTGGGGAGCGGGGGGGGGGGGGCATGGCTACGTGCAGGGAGCGGGGCTGTGAGAGGATATCAGGAATACCTTTTCTATAGCTTATGAACTGCACTAAATATGAGACTTATAAAACAGCAAATGCATCAAACAAAAACTGATTTCATCCCAAACAAATTGCTCCCCATAATTGGGAGGTTGTGAGCCCCTCACACTCGTCGACACCCATGCAACTATACCTGCTGTACTAATGTTAACTGCAGTCCATCTCCTCTGCATCATTTAACTCCACCCCTCCATGACGGATCATCACCTCGGTCCTAATGCTTGAAAAGAAAATAAGCTCAGATGCTTTGAGTGCAGGGTCTGTGAGTGTGCTTTGCTGAAAAACGGAATGCTGTCTTCCTCCTGGTTTGTAAATTATGACTGCTTAATTGGTGACGTAGCCGTGTTTGCAAAGGTCGGTGTGAATTGTGGTGTGCTGTGCGGCTACTATAAAGCAGCTGTTCACTTCTCCGCACTGATAGCTTGTTTTCGCAATATAATTTTTTTGCCGCTTTCCTGCAGAAGATGTTGCTGTTTTGCGAGCATGTCTTGGTGAAAAAAGCTTTGTTTCTAAGCCACACTGCTCATCAAGGTAAACAGTGTTGTACAAATTACATTACGACAAATAAGTGGTAACAACGTTAAAATATGTATCTTTGAAAAAAATGATGAATATAATATAAACTTTAGTTGGACACACTGCTAAAAAGACGTAATATGTTGTTGAACTTGAAAGGCAGTCTGGGCCTTAACTAACGTGCATTGTAGCTTATGCATAGCACAGGATATCCGCCACCCTCAGCCTGAGCCCCAGCCCAGGCCCCCAAGAATTGCTGTCGGCTGACAACACTAGAACTCTCCTTCACTAGGACTTCCTGAGTCCAGGAGAGGCTGAGCAGTTGTTTAGGGCAGGCCTGCCTCTCACATTACCCGAACAGTGCCACTATGACCAGTTCTGCATAGAGATCTCCTCAAAACCAGCGTTGTGACTGGGGACAGACTAACTTGGCCACTGTACAGCAGCAGACACAAGGTATTATTAAATTAAGTCTACCACTGTGGAAAGCATTTGAATGTTACATTGCATATTCCCAAAACTACGATCCGTTTGCAAGGCACTAGGTTAATTCTCTTAGATGTCTGGTGATTAGCAGCAGGTTTAAGATTTTCTTAGAGTTTCTTGTTGCTTAAATGGGTGTCATTCTGATATTTATATATGTTTCCCTCGTCTTTACTGCTGGATTTTGCTCGGGTAAAAAAGTGTCACTCATAGTGGCTAAAATGTCACTCATAATTACACTGATTTTATGAAAATGTCACACACAGCAATCTGAAACCTTGGCAGATTTGGTACCTCATAACCCCCCAAAAGTACTTCCACCCTCACAATAAGCAAAAAAGCACTATAATTGCCAGAGCAATACAGTTTAGGAAGCTAATAGATACTTTACTGCCTGATAATTGTAAAACAAAACGTTGTTTCCGTTCTGGGAAAAGTTAATACTCCCAGGAGGGGGTTAAATTCATACAGCTGAAATGCTTCAGCAGGGGAGGCAAGGAGTCTCCTCTGCTAAAACCGAAAGCAAATGAACAGACAGTTCAATGTGGACTGTCAGTTCGTTCGCTTTCGGTTTCAGCAGAGGAGACTCCTTTTCTCCCACTTAAAGTATTTCAGCTCTAGTCATTAAACCTTGTGAAAGTGCAGGAGCAGGGGCCCGATTTCTCCTTCTTCCACCCCCTCCAACCCTCTGTTATGGCGGAACCTCTGCACAACAATCAACCCCCGACCCCCACCGGATTTAGAAAAAGCCCTCTCACCTGTTTCAGATTTCAAGAATTCAGCAGTCTTTCAGAGCGTGGTGCCGTAGGAAAGCCTCCACAGGAAACCAGGAAAAAAGGCAGCAAGTAATGTATGCCGGTTTTATGCACGCAAATTTCGCGGCACTACCGGCAATCTTAGCTGCTGTCCCCCTCATTAACATGCTGATTGGAGAAAGCCGAGCAGCAGCGAATCAAACATCACCATTAGAAATGGGTGAAGATTTGCGCCGTGGGACAGTAGAGGAAAAAGATTACAACAAAGGTAAGAGTTTAGGCAGGAATGCGCGCCCCCCCTGAGTTGGTGGCGCGCCCCACAGATTGAAGAACTCTGTGCTACACCATGATGGATTGGATGCAGTATGGCCTTGACCCCACTCCCAGGCAGTACCAAGTTGACCGTCCCTCATATCCCCCCATGTTTCAATGTGGAGTGCTCCTTTGACCCATCCATTGGTGGCACTGTGCCCTGTGAGGCTCAACTTTGCAGCCAGTGCTGGGGATGGCTCTCTCCGCTGCTATGGTTTTGAAAGGGGAAGAGTGTGAATTCCGTTTCTATGTCCGTATTATTTTTAAGGCTAAATCCTGTTTTCAAAGTGTTCCATTCAAGAGACAAGATTGTTCCAAATTTGAACAGGAAATCTTTATTAGAGCATTTTTGAACAATGTACAGCCGACACGTCTTTCGCCCCTTGTGGCGATTGGCGCCAGGGCTTTCTCAAGGCTATTTAGACATTCATTTACATATACAATGCACTTCTTCCAATTTTTCTGGTCGGTTTGTTACAACATCAAAGTTTTTTCTGAACTATAAATTTCGAGATAAATCTCCTGGTGCACTATGGTCTAAATAGCCTTGAGAAAGCCCTGGCGCCAATCGCCACAAGGGGCGAAACACGTGTCGGCTGTCCATGTTCAAAAATGCACTAAAAGATTTCCTGTTCAAATTTGGAACAATCTTGTCTCTTGAATGGAACACTTTGAAAACAGGAATTAGCCTTAAAAATAATACGGACATAGAAACGGAATACACACAATTCTCCCCCTTTCAAAACTGTACAATTTTAGAAAGCTCAAGAGGTCCAGAGCTTTGAGTGCTTTTCCTTTGCTTGTACAAAATCCTGTGAAAACTGATATAGCCCTGGAATCTTTGGACCTTCACCCTCTCTCCGCTGCTAGAGTGCTAAGGGTTTCATACTTTACAAGACCTCCGAATGTTCTGGCAGTACTACGCCTTCATGTACTTCTATGAATGGCAAAACCAGACTCACCTCTTAAGGTCTCCAGCTCCCCCAGCGCAATCTGCCGGTGGGTTTTCACCACGTCGAAGGGAAGGGTGAGAACTGCAGCAATCTGCAAAGGAGAATGGAACAGTACTGTGAGTGAGCGCCTTCAAGGTTCAGGGGACAGTGTGCTATGCATCACCAAGGTCACACCCGCCTGGCTGGGGTCAGCCTATGGGCCTGCTGCCTAGAACTCTGGATGAACTCTGGTGGAGGCAGACAATGCCCAACCCAGGCTGTAGCGGAGTAGTCGCAGTACCCTTTATCCCCAACCCAAGGCCGTAGCAGAGTACTCGTAGTACCCTTTATTTCCAACCAAAGGCCGTAGCAGAGTGCTCGTAGTACCCTTTATCCCCAACCCGAGGCCGTAGGAGAGTACTTGCAGTACCCTTTATCCCCCAACCCAAGGCCGTAGAAGAGTGCTCGCAGTACCCTTTATCCCCAACCCAAGGCCGTAACAGAGTACTTACAGTACCCTTTATTCCCAAGGCTGTGGCAGAGTACTCGTAGTACCCTTTATCCCCAACTCAAGGCCGTAGGAGATTACTCGCAGTACCCTTTATCCCCAACCAAAGGCCGTAGCAGAGTGCTCGCAGTACCCTTTATCCCCAACCCAAGGTCATAGCAGAGTACTCGCAGTACCCTATATTCCCAAGGCTGTGGCAGAGTACTCGTAGTACCCTTTATCCCCAAGCCAAGGCCGTAGAAGATTACTCGCAGTACCCTTTATCCCCAACCAAAGGCCGTAGCAGAGTGCTCGCAGTACCCTTTATCCCCAACCCAAGGCCGTAGCAGAGTGCTCGCAGTACCCTTTATCCCCAACCCAAGGCCGTAACAGAGTACTTACAGTACCCTTTATTCCCAAGGCTGTGGCAGAGTACTCGTAGTACCCTTTATCCCCAACCCAAGGCCGTAGGAGATTACTCGCAGTACCCTTTATCCCCAACCAAAGGTCATAGCAGAGTACTCGCAGTACCCTTTATCCCCCAACCAAAGGCCGTAGCAGAGTGCTCGCAGTACCCTTTATCCCCAACCAAAGGCCGTAGCAGAATGCTCATAGTACCCTTTATCCCCAACCCAAGGCCGTAGGAGAGTACTCGCAGTACCCTTTATCCCCAACAAAAGGCCGTAACAGAGTACTCGCAGTACCTTTTATCCCCAACCCAAGGCCGTAGCAGTCGTCCCAGTGCCTTCTCCCCTGCCTGCAGACTTATCAATGATGGGGAAGAGTTCTTGTGCCCCTCACACAGGCATCATCTCGGTATCGCCTAGGTCTATAGATCTTCTGCATCCCTGCACCCCGTAGAAATTAACTTCACCCCAGTATTAACAGTGAGAAGGAGAGCGTTGTAAGCCCCAACCACAGGCATCACCAAGTACCCTTGGACCATAGAGGGCCTTCAGCACCAAGAAAAGCCTTTCGCAGTAATTGCGGGACCTTCTTGAGCTCATAAGACAACCTAAGACAGCAAACCCCAGAGCAGCAGAGCTCCTTAATACTCACAAGCCTCCCCCAAGCGCTGCTGTTGTACATTGTTTCTTCTTGTAATATGGTTGTCTTCTGTCTTAGTCCTTTCTTTGTGTTTTCTTGTTTACCACAATGCCTATGTATGTTCTGACTTCTACCTGGAGAATTCCACTAATGTCAGTTGGTGGTCTGGTCAGCTGGCGAGGCTTATACTCAGCTGTGTCTTACATTAAATCTATTTATAACCAACACGAAATATCTTGTTGTCTATTCACATCAACATACAACATTTTGTGCAACGTTTGTTGTAGCTTGTATTTTGAGTGTCAATGTGGAATGTGTGTGGCTGTTCTTTCCCATGGCGGTGTCTGAGAGCTGTTGTGGCTCTACTTTCCTATGGCGGTGTCTTTTACCCAATGGTGTACCCTTCTTTGGGGAGGGTGTGGGGCCAGTCGGTACCCATGGTGTACTCTATGTAGGGTGTATTGGAGTATATATTCCAAGGTGTGAACCTTGTGCAACGTTTGTTGTAGCTTGTGTTTTGGGGGTCAATGTGGAAAGTGTGTGGCTGTTATTGGACAGCTCATTAGCTTGTATTTTGGGGGTCAATGTGGAAAGTGTGTGGCTGTTCTTTCCCATGGCAGTGTCTTTTACCCAATGGTGTAAATTCCAAGGTGTGAACCTTGTGCCACGTTTGTTGTCACCCTGTTTTGTTGTGTTGTTAGTAGTTAGGTCACCGAGTTTGTTAGTAAATGTTGCATGATTGTGAGAGATCAACACCAGGTGTGTGATGACGGTTTCTTGGGTCTCTTCTCCTTTTGTATTCTTTATTATGAGGTTGCACTGACATTTGATGTCTCATTCTAGTCTGCAGGGCCACTTCCTCCGATGTACTCTATCTAGGAGGGCTTATGTGTTTTTCCTGGTGTGTTTAACCTTTTTGAGCGTTTTGAGGGTCAGTGTGGAAAGTGTTTTGAGAGCTGTTGTGGCTCTACTTTCCTATGGCGGTGTCTTTTACCCAATGGTGTACCCTTCTTTGGGGAGGGTGTGGGGCCAGTTGGTACCCATGGTATACCCTATGTAGGGCATGTTGGTGTATAACTTCCAGGGTGTGAACCCTGTACAACCTGTGAGAGTTGTTGTTGTTGTACTTTCCTATAGTGGTGTTTTTACCCATTAGTGTACTCTTCTTTGGGGAGGGTGTGGGGCCAGTTGGTACCCATGGTTTACCCTTTGTTGGGCATGCTGTAGGTTTGATTTCAGGGTTTGTACTCTATGTTGTACCCTTCTTTGGAGAAGTAGTGTTGGAAGTTAGTCAATTTCCAGGTTAACCATCCTGTGCTGTCGTGTGGTGTAGCCTACCGTATTTTCCGGCGTATAAGACGACCCGGCGTATAAGACGACCCCCTACTTTGCTTAATAAAATGTAGGTTTCATGCTATACTCGCCGTATAAGACTACCCCCACTTCCAGCGCAGTCCAACGCAGTCCTGCATAGTTGGCTCGTACTTTGTACGCTTTTGCAACCTGCACACTTATCACTTTTTTCTCCAGGAATGTACCGATTGCTACCTCATGTATTTTGGTTGCTCACTATTGTCACTTTTGATCCATGTAACTTAACATTTGCTTTTGTAATTTGTTCATTTGTAATTGTTCCTCTTGTATCAATACTGTTCCTACTGTAAAGCGCTCTGACACCTGATGGGAAAAACAGCAAGCAGCCCCTGGATGGAAAATCTGTCATAAGTAACAGTAAAATTCAGGGGAGAGGAGCGCCACCCCTGTCACGGTTGCTGAGAGTAGCAGTTCAACCTTTCAGCACTGTGAGGTCAAGTACAGGAGTATTAAAGCTGGCAGAACTAAAAGTAAAGTCCGCGCTATGTAAGAAACGCATGAAAACATACTGTCAAATTTGGCACCCGGCGTATAAGACGACCCCCGACTTTCCAGAACATTTTAAAGGGTTAAAAAGTCGTCTTATACGCCGGAAAATACGGTACTTTGGAGGGTGTGGTGTTGGTGAGTAATCAATACCTATATTAGTTCTCGAGTTGACTAGTTTAGTTTTTCTGAAATGGATTGTAGGGTTAGTGCTGCTCTTATTGGACATTGCCCATGTCAGTTCCCTGGTTGTCTATCCTGAGGTGTACCCTGTTTAAGGAAAGTTGTGTTGTTTACCAGGCTTAGTTCCTTATGTTGTTCCTTATTTTGAGGGGTAATGTTTACACTGTCTGTGTGTTTGTATAAAGAGAACTTTTGGTTTCTTTAACTTTCTTAGAGTATGTTGTGTTTCTCCCAATCTCTAAGGGAGGGGGATGGAGTGTATTGATATTTCGGATTTATCTTGTTATTGTACAACATGGGGTAGGTGTTGTTTGAGTATTTTGTTTCATCTGAGTGTTTAATTTCATTCTGTGTCTCTAAATACTCTTTTGTCTTTGTGGTTGTCGTTGCAGTCTTTTGTATTATAATCTTTGTTTTCCTTTATTTCTTTTCTTTTCTATAAAGGAGGGAGATGTGTTGTACATTGTTTCTTCTTGTAATATGGTTGTCTTCTGTCTTAGTCCTTTCTTTGTGTTTTCTTGTTATCTGTCTACCACAATGCCTATGTATGTTCTGACTTCTACCTGGAGAATTCCACTAATGTCAGTTGGTGGTCTGGTCAGCTGGCGAGGCTTATACTCAGCTGTGTCTTGCATTAAATCTATTTATAACCAACACGAAATATCTTGTTGTCTATTCACATCAACATACAACAGCTGCCTTAGGACTCAAGCAACTTCAAACTCCGATCTCACAGAGACGCTGCTAATAACAGAGGTTTGCTCCACTCTCAACCACAGGCCACCGAGAGGGCTCCTTAGTCCTTATTCCCAGGCCTCACTGGAGCATTTACAGTGCCGGCGAGAGGGATCTTTCACCCCCACTCCTTGTGCTCACCCAAGGGCCCGTGAATCCAAACCCTTGCCCTCCAGTGGTACTTACAGTCCCTGAGATGGCTCCAGCTGTGAAGCTGGTCATGAAAGTGGCTTCCTCAGTGCATGAGCGCTCCCACAGTTTCTGCTTGACGAGCTCATAGTTAAACCAGTAGAGAGCTGTGGAGAAGGGAAAGAGAAACAGGACATCAGCTCCAGTGTCACAGGACGCCCTCTGGTTACACCAACCTCAGCTGTCTGTTTGGCCTCAAACTTATTTTCTGAGCCCGTTACAATGAAACACTTTTACGTAAAAGGGAAAAAACAAGTTGGATCTTCACCAGGTCTGGCAATTTTTGATTACTCCAGAAAGAGATTAGAGTTTGTTAAGTGATGAGCGCAATACAGTGAAAATAGGAGACCGCTTCTAGTGAGAAATTCAGGGTGCTGTATATTATGTCAGAACAGCACTGTTGGTAACGGAGTGGCTTGAAAGCGCATTCTAGCAGACGCTACAATCCTCTGCATCTCTCAGGATCCCAGACACCATGGAGTTATCTAAAATAGCAAAATACACACTTTGGTTCAAGGCTCGGTCTGTCCCGTAACTAAGGCTCACAGCTTTCAGATTTTACAGATTCTTACAGATAAATAGAGACAGACAATAGTGCGTTTCCTGTCTGTATTTATTTATAAAAGCAGACAAATACAGATAATTGGGCTTCTTTTGAGCGATTCTTTAAGTTAACATTCATGAATTCTAGGGTAGTAGATGTGCAGATTGACAGCATAGAGAGTCTAAAAACAGGATGAGACTTCCTTGAATGGGATGAGATTCTCACTCCTCATCTCAACATTTGTTTGGGTTATAATGCCTAAATTTTCATTTGGGCGTTTTATTTTATCATATTTGGCTTTTTAAAGGCAGCGAAATGTGTGCACATCAGTTAAATAAACATGGAAATATACAAGTGACACCTTCATTTGTTCACAACACTCAAAATAAAATGATATACTGTTAAAATAAACAAAAAATAAATATAAACAGACGGAAATGTAAAAAAAAAAATGTAAATACCGTAAAACCGGAAGCCCCACTCATAATCCATGAAAAGAAACCCTGCAATGTACGAGAACCCGAGCCAGCACAGACTGCGGTCTCAGATATGCCATGAGACAACACTTGGGCACAACATGCTGCACAAGCACCAAAGACAACACTAAAGATGGAGCCCAAACACTGGAACAACAAAAATCTAGGCATGAAGGAGAAGAAACGCAGGAGAGGGCATACACCCCAGGCGAGGAGCTGGGAGGGTTTGGAAACCGAGTGCTCTTCAAGCATCTTTGTGAGAATTCACCACAGCACCCGGACATGGCGTGCTATAAAAGCATTTGAGGCGACACAGATTATGGAGCTTGGACCGTACATTTTGCACAAGAACCTGAAATGCCTCCAGGTTCCGAGACAGCACAGGCAATTTGAAGGACTCGGACAATGTCTGGTATCATTGTCCATCGCTATATTTGTTAAAAAAAAAAAAAAAAAAAAAAAAAGAATTGCTGGGGCAAATGACAGGCCACTGCGGTTTGAAACCACAACTGGCCACTGTATTTAAACAAGTAATACCCATCACACTGCTACAAGTGTGACAATTCAGACTGATCAAGGCCGCCAGAATTAACCAACAACTATGTTTCTGCTCATCTTTAAATTACACAACACCGCCACCATGTGGCAGCTGTTATAAGTGCAGGTTTAGGCAATTAGTGCTGGTGCCAAGCACCGGAAACCACTGCGAGGCAGGCAGATCGAAGCACAGGGGTACATTTAGCCTCCTTTCCATGACCTACGAAATTGAACACGGTTAAAGGCCAGCTTACCTGAAAAAGGCACATCGCGCAGCACAGTGGGTCCCCAGCCTCTCCAGAGTGACAGCCATCCGTCCTGTGCAATGGATGAGCGGATGCAGACACACAGTTCACCGTACGTCAGCTGCCTGGACTGCATCTTTGTGCGGATGAGCTCCAAAGGACTGATCACGGTGACTGCTCCAACTACAGGGTCGACAAAAAGCAAAGACGATTAGACCGGAGAAACAGGACTGCAGCGAGTGAGAGCACGAGGTGCCTTTCACACACCAACTGCACACACGAGGCACCCTCCACACACCAACTGCACACACGAGGTGCCCTCCGCACACCAACTGCACACACGAGGCGCCCTCCGCACACCAACTGCACACACGAGGCGCCCTCCGCACACCAACTGCACACACGAGGCGCCCTGCGCACACCAACTGCACACACGAGGCGCCCTCCGCACACCAACTGCACACACGAGGCGCCCTCCGCACACCAACTGCACACACGAAGCGCCCTCCACACGAATGTATGAAGTTACAACGAATTCCGTTGCAACACATGCCTTTACCACGCATGTGTTACAACGGAATTCGTTTACCACGCATAACCTTTACCTCGACTACTTGCGTGGTGAAGTCATACGTCGTTAAGAGGAAACTGATTTTTTTTCCCGATTTCTCTTAAACGACTCTGATTATGTGCAGATCCCGACGTGACTTCTGGTGAGTTTTTTTATTTTGGGGGGGGGGGGGGGGGGAGACCCCCCAAGCCCCCCCTTTTTTTTTTTTTACCTTTACCACATATACCTTTACTACAAACCTCGTAGTAAAGGTATTCGTGGTAAAGGCTTTAGTGGTAACCACGCATGCGTTGTACTGCATGCGTGGTTAAAGATTTAGTGGAAAAGGCTTTGTTGTAAAGGCCGTTTCCCCCTCCACACACCAACTGCACACACGAGGTGCCCTCCGCACACCAACTGCACACACGAGGCGCCCTCCGCACACCAACTGCACACACGAGGCGCCCTCCGCACACCAACTGCACACACGAGGCACCCTTCACACACCAACTGCACACACGAGGCGCCCTCCGCACACCAACTGCACACACTAGGCGCCCTTCTCACACCAACTGCACACACAAGGCGCCCTTCACACACCAACTGCACACACGAGGCGCCCTTCACACACCAACTGCACACACGAGGTGCCCTCCGCACACCAACTGCACACACGAGGTGCCCTCCGCACACCAACTGCACACACGAAGCGCCCTCTGCACACAAACTGCACAATCACAGAATGCTTGAGTTAGGACTGAAACACGGATCTCAGGGTAGGGGGAATTCAAATTGGCAGACGAAAAACTGCATTGGATTAACTAATGTGAGGAGAAATCTGCCTGGGGGCTAAAACCACACATTTCCTTGGACATGAACTTTTGTACACTACTATGTTATGCTCCTGATATTGTATTTCTAAAGAAAGAAGTCACATTTCGAATAGTGGAAGGTAAAGCTCTCGGAATTCGGTGTCTGCAGAGCAGACATTCGCCATAGCACACCAGCACCACCCAAGAAGGTCCGCTAGTAATGGAACACACCTGGGCACAAATTCCAGGCTGTCACCTAACACGTTTAGTTTGTAGTAGCATTTCTCAGGAAGATGCATTTCCTGAATGAGCAAGAGGGAAAAGTTTCACAACTCTACCTGACAAACCTCGACCAGTCCGAAGTCAAGCTGCCAAGCCACTGCAGCATTGTCCAACACCACCAACTCAAACATCTAACCATGGACTGGAGCTCTGAACATACATCACCTACAGCACGAATATGAAACCGGCTACTTACCTGTCATTAGGGATTTTCAGATTGAAACTTTCCTAGAGTCTCATCCTTTGCACCATTCCCCAACTAATGGCTGGGACCGGAATTGTTCATTGCTAAATGTTTTAGTTCGTGACATTGTCGGACGGCGTCATTAACAAAGCTCTTATACATGCAGAATATGACGTTCTGTAGAAACAAAAACCAAATGGCTGACACCATAAGGCAGGCGAGTAAACAGGGCAAACCGAGGCATAGATTCAGTGTGAGGCATGATACGGCTCGGGTGTGGACCAGGCAACACAACCGCTGGCACAAGCACTCAGTGACTTCAAAGCGTAATTAAGGAGTAGAAACTAAAAACGACGGTAAACGTCCTTGATTTTGAATTTATTTTGTAATCCATAATTTTCCTCCGCCTGAAACCTTAACCTTCAAACTTCTTTTCCTCAATTCTGAATGGACCCAGCGCTTTTTGATACGCACCGCTGTGCCCCACCCATGGCCATGCACCTGTCGGCTTCTGCTGGTCCACAACACCGATGTTTGGACATTCTGGCTTTCAATTAATCTTATAAAGCGTGCTGCATACTAGTAAATAAACAGCCTGTCCCCCGCGGCGCGGCGCGGGTGACAGGGTGTGCACCGGCTGGGCGTAGAGCTCCGGGGGTGGGGGAACACAAGTTTCGTTCCGCCACGAAGCCTGTCCCATTATCCTGGTTTCCCGCGATAATAAAACCTTTGTTACGCAATCCGCCACACACAACCGCGTATCCTGATTTTTTTATAGATGCTCGTTTCATAATCCATAACAACCTGGAGACGTGTAATTCATCATCAGCAGTTTTCGAATTCGTAATTCTAATCTAAATACGCAAGACTCCATAATTTAATGTTTAACTCTCTATTCTTAATTCTGCATTCAAGAACGTGTTGCGCTACAAGAAAACCTTACTTGTTTGTAAAAATACGTCAGAATCTAGCTGCTGTGCCGCGTAGATTCGCGTGTGGTACACAGTACTGCCCTCTAGTGGTTACACGGACAACGACTTCAAACATCCATGTTCCAGGAATCAACTGTTTGCCCCTTTTGTCCAAGCTCAACTGTGCAATCCTTCCCTTTTATTCATCTGTTTTGTTTAGCACTTTCCTGTGGCCGATTGTCCCTCGAACTTTGAACTTGATCCTTCCAACCACGAGGTGACAATTCATGCCTACTGGGGAGGCTGGGCAAGGACAGACCTGGTCAGCTGCCTTTCCTTCTTTATTTATTCAAAGTTTTATATAGCGCGAACAAGATCCTTACAGATATCAGAGCGCTTCACAGAGACAGGGGTAGGGGCAGCAGGAATGAACAGAGATAATGGGAGCAATATAATAGTCACTAACATAGTAGGATAATAATAACGTACAGAAAACATATCAATATACAATCAGGTAAACAAGTAATATAAGACGGCACAAGTCATTGATCCCACTACAGAAGGGTTCAGGTAAACCTTGGATGTGTGGATGGCTTATACCAATTTCTTAGGATAGAGAGAACACTGGGTGGGGGCATCGGGAGGGTGATTCAATCAACCAAAGTGTATCATATATTGGTCGGTAGTAAGAGAGTAGCGTAGTAGTGTCACCATCAAGTAGGAGTATAGTGCCAAAGGACAAGTGAACAGTGATACAAAGCGATGCAGAGTCTCTGATCCAGCACCTATAAAGTTCAGGAGATCTTGGCCAGAAGGAGGAGTCACCTATGACGACAAAGACTTCTCCAGAAGAAAAACAAAGTGCAATCATCCGAGCCCAACACCAGATGGCGATCTATTCATAAATGTACCATCTGCAGCCCATATGCCTCGAACGCCTGGTTTCAGGAGGGAGCGCATTCCAGATCCTGGGTGCCATTCCTGAGAAGGAGCGCTTGTATGTTTTCTCTTTCCGGAATCTACGGGGTTTCAGGAGTAGATTTTTTGTACTTCTATTGGATCTCGAACCTCCTGATATAGACAACTTTTGAGCGAGGTAGTTGGGTGCATTGTGGTGCACGGCCGCGTGTGTCATAACTGCAATTTTTAGCTGTATTCTGGCTTCAAAAGGCAGCCATTTTAGAGACTTTAAGTCTGGGGATATATGCGAATGTTTTCTTGAGCCAGTAATGAGTCTCGCGGCAGCGTTCAAGGAGGCTCTTAGGGGTGCTGTTGTGGATAGCGGGAGTCCGCTGAGGGCCACAATTACGTAGTCTATTCAAGGGATGACTAAAGCTTGTACAGCAGTTTGGAAGTCTTTGGCAGGGAGGGAGGGTTTAAGTTTCCTCAGTGTATTGATTGGGAAATTAGCTCCTTTTGTGGCTTTGCTGACGTGCTGCTGCATGTTGAGCTTGGCGTCGTGTGATGCCAAGGGATTTCGCTGAATCCACGATGGTAGGTTGGACATTGAGTGCTGTTAGGTTATTGAGCCAGGTTTGGGTGGTGGAAATTTTCGCCGGGGGTGAGATGAGTAGGAACTCAGTTTTCAGAGCATTTAGTTTGAGGTGATTATCGGCCAGCCAAGATTGAGTGTTAATAAGTGTGGAATTCAGATGTTTGATATCTTCCGGGGATTGTAGCTTTAGGTAAAGTTGTGTGTCGTCGGCGTACATATGGAATTGAACATTGGATGCTTGGAGCAAGGTGGCGAGCGGTTCCATGACGAGGTTGAACAGTGTGGGGGAGAGGGAGGATCCTTGTGGAACACCTAGATCTGCAGGCACAGGTGTAGATAGCACATTGTCGATCTTGAACTTCTGAGACCGGTTATGAAGGAAGGACGAAAACCATTTGAGAACAGTTCCCGATAGACCCATTCTAGTGCTTAGCAGCTCCAGCAAGTTCTCATGTTTGACCGTGTCAAATGCTGAAGAGAGGTCAAGAAGGATGAGGAGGCAAGACTCATTGCGATCAAGGATTTGGAGGGCATCATCAATTATGTGTGTCATAGCTGTTTCCGTGCTATGTTTCGCTCGGAAGCCTGATTGATGAGGGTTGAGGAGGTCAAATTGGTCAATGTGTTTTGTTAGTTGGAGTTGGACACATTTCTCCAGCAGTTTGGCCAGGGTGGGGATATTGGTGATGGGACGGTAATTGTTTAGGTCAGACTGATTAGCTGTAGGTTTCTTGAGTATAGGCGTGACTTGCCCCACCTTGAGGGAGTCTGGAATGAGACCTTGTTGAAGGGAGCTGTTGATGATTTTGGTCCAAAGAGGGAGGAGCAAGGGGATGTAGTCTTTTACAGCATTAGCAGGTAGGGGGTCTATGAGGCGATTAGAGGGCTTCAAGGTGCAGAGCAGTTTTTGTATTGCTTCTTCCGAGTAGGTATCGAAGTGCAGCCATGATGCCTTGTTTTTAGGTTGAGTGTTAGACATTCTGGTGTGGATGGGGAATCGGCTTACATCCATGATGAGGTCATTTCTTATGTTGTCAGTCTTTAGCTTAAAGAAAGCAGAGAAGGCTTCACAGTGTGGGGTGTCGCTTGTTGTGCTGTTTGATTGTAAGGGTTGTGTCTTTGTTTGAGTCTTTATTAGTTCGAACAGCTTTCTTGGCCTGTTTTTTGCTTGGTCCAACTGGCGGCTAAAGAAGTCCGACTTTGTGCGCTTTATTTTCCTGAAGTAGGCATTTCTCTTGTTCATAAGCCTTTTGAGATGCAGTGATGAAGGGTCAGATCTCCAGGTGCGCTCTGCCAATCGCATAGAACGCCTGTCGTCATTGAGTCGATCGTCATACCAGGGGTTCGAAATTTTGGTGGAGACTCTTCAGTTGCAATGGGGCGACTTCATTGACTATTGTATTCATAGAGTCAAGGTAGTGGTCGGTCAGTGATTGAACATCTGAGGCACCTGAAGGGGGAAGGAGGAGATTGCCGATGTGGGGAGGCAGGGTAGAGGGGTTGAGATTCTTCATGTCCCTTTTCCATGTTTTGGATTTGGTTGGTTGAGCCGGGTTAGGTTTAACTGTTTCGTTGACAAAGAAGGTGATAATGTGGTGATCTGACCAGTCGCAGGGTTGGATCGCCTCCAGTTGGGTAGAGTTCTCTTTGGCGATGATGAGGTCGAGTATCGAGCCTTTGTCGTGTGTTGGTCTATCGCATATTTGGGTGAGGTCAAGCGCATTAAGGAAAGTTTTGAGACTATTCACCACTGTGTCTTTCTGATCGTTCCAGTGGAGATTGAAGTCACCCAGATAGACTTGGGTGGTCTGCCGACCGGCATTGGATGTGATCATGTCCATGAGTTGTTGGGTGAATATGAGGTTGTCACCAGGCGGGTGATAGATGAGATGTAAAGCACAAACTTGTTTGCCCTCGCTGGTGATGTCGAGGCAGAGGAGTTCACAGGAGGTAGGGGAGAGGGAGGTGGCTTTAGTAACGGAGAGGTTGCTCCTAAAAATGCATGCAATTTCCCCGCCTGTCTTGCCAGGCCTGTCCAGTCTAATGATGTGATAGTTGGGGGGGGACTAGTATGTCCATAATCGGGGTAGAGGCTTCAGTAAGCCATGTTTGTCAGAATGGCTAGGTCCAGATCCATTGCTGAGACGAGATCAGCGATGTCGGAGGAGTGTCTCTGGGCCGATCTGCAATTGAGTAGGATGCATTTGAGTTTGGGAGTGAGAAGGGTGGTCGAGCCTTCTAGTGTGAGGGGGACTTTTCTGAGGTTGTTAGGGACGGAACCTCTGTTGCTAATGGTTGGGAGCCTCAGAGGATTTGTAAGAATTGTGGGTATGGGGATGTGTGTGTTGGATATGTGTTTTACCGGACCTGGGCCATAAGAGCGTAGAAGAGAGCATAGGTCACGGTCCGACAGTGGGTTGAGGATACGATGGGGGCGGTGGGAGTTATTGCGAACGGGGATAGTTGGCCAGCGCGGGGGTCGTTGGAGGCGAGGGTATGTAGGGAGGGTGCGTCCTTTGTAGGGTAGAGGGATGGTGGGAGGTAGAGTGGGCTGTGAGAAGAGAAGGTCTTTGATTGCGTGGAGATCTTTTTTGACTTGTAGGAGATCCTCTTTGACTTGTTGGAGGGTGGATAAAGTCAGGTCATGAGGTGGATTGGAGATGGGGTTGGTGGTGAGAGCCATTGGTGAATGGTTGAGTAGTGAGCTGGAAAGCGGGCAGGGTATCGAGGGGGGGGATATGCTAGCGTTGTTGGAAGGTTTTGCGGTGGCAATGAGTGGGATGGCATTCAAAGTGTGGGCAGGTTTGTGGGCGAGGGGTGTGGGTGAAGTAGGGGGGAGGGTGGGAGGCATAGGTAGTGACGTCAGTGGGAGCCGGTGCCGGTGAGTTGAAGAGTGAGTGAAGGCTGAAGACAGTGGGGGAGACAGGAAGGTAGTGGGGGCTGAGAATAGGAGGGGGGAGAGAGGGGGATGCTAAGGTAGGGGAGGTGGTATGTTCTGTAGGACTGGTTGGGAGGGTGAGAGTGTCGTGGGTGAGAGTGGGTAGGGAGCTGGGGAGGGAGAGGGATCTGCCGTGAGGGGGATGGGAGGGGGGGTGGATAAACTCCGAACGGTGGTGTGTTTAGATGGTGGCGTGTTGTGGGTGGGAGTTGTTATGTCAGCGGGTAGAGGGATGGGGAGGTACGAGTGGGGGTCAAAGGGGTAGTGTTAGAGGGGCGGCTAGTATATGAGAAGGAGAGATTTATGACTGCGCTTGGGGAGTGTGGGGCGTTAACAGCAGGTGGGCGATTGACTAGGGTGCTGGGGGTAGAGGTGAGGTGCGTGTGGAACCGACGCTGAGCTATGTTAGAAGTGTTGTGGGTGGGGGCTGCGACGTCAGGGGTGATAGTGCTGGTGGGGTTCTGGGTGGGGGTCCGCAGCTTGGAAAGGTGCTCTTTGAACTTGGGGAACAGGTTGACTAGTAGTTCCAGGTTCTTGTCCGTGGATTGAATTAGGACAATCCCGTTATTGTAGATAGTAATGGTAGTCCTGCCAGGGAAGAGTTGGGAAGGTATGATAGAGAGAGTTAGGCCATGAGTTGTTTTCCTGGTGGTGGAGACGGTGAGTAGGGTTAGGAACGCTTTTCTCCATTGGGCTCTGCGTGAGGTGTGGAAGATGATATCAATGTTCAGGGCTCCATTGCCCGGTGAGAAGTAGGTGTCGGCAAAGGGTGTTTCAGGGTGCGACCTCAAGAAGTTATGTTTAAAGCGTTTAGCGGCTTTTTTGGTGAGAGTGGAAGGGTAGTTGATTCTAAAAGTGTGCTTACCGATGAGCTCCATGTTAGGATGGCTGTAATGTTGGGTGTAGGAGAAGGACGACAATAAAAACTGTCAGCCGTTGGTTACAGGGCAAAGGAGTGACACTAGTGAGTGAGTGGCCAAAAATAGCCACAAAAAAAATATATAAGAGGTAGGAGTCTGTGCAATCCAGGAACAAATAGTGCATAGGTGCAGCTTACAAAGTGTATCCTATATGCGAGGTAGCAATCAGCTTACACCATGTACAAAATATGAGAGGTAGAACCGGTTAGGTGTAATCAAATTTACACATCATAAAGTAAGAGGTAGCAGCGGTGTAATCTAGGTGTAGAAAGTGGTTGGGTGCAGCTTACATGGCTAAACGAAGTAAATGAGGTAGTAATAAGGAGTGCAACATAGTGGTAGAGTGAGATGGAAGTAGCTTACATCAAAGAACCAAATAAATGAGGTAGCGAACAGTGAATGATAGGAATAAAGGTGAGATAGGTGCAGCTTACAACATATATAGTATACAAATAGGGCTAAACTACTAATGAATTAGTGATGAACCAGCGTCCTTTGTAGTAGTCCTTTGTCTGTTGTTGAAGTCTTTTAGAGAGTTAGGTTTCCCTTTCTACTCTAGGGCAGGTCTGGTTAGTTCATCATCTGTGTTAGTTGGTGGGGAGGAGAAGGTACAGCTCCAGTGTTGCAAGGAGGAGAGGAGCGCGTCTTATCTCTATTTTGGTGACCCCTGAGCTCATTGGTATGTAGCCTCATGGTCATCTGGTGGGCAGTGGAGGCGATTTATGGCTCTTCTTTATGGCCCCCGCCATTTTAGTTAGTGGAGAGTGCAGGGACTGCTTTGACCACAGAATTAATTCTGCATGCCAGTACCGCTGTGTTAGACCATTCAGAGCATTCACAGTAGTTATTTGCGTGTATAAAACTTCAGGAACCTCATGAACATCGTGCTCACCATGCTGCAACAGTGTTAATCAGGACAGGCGGTTCCCCAACTCGCCTGTGCAGACGCTGCATTTGGGAGTAGACTAACTTATACTTGCACGCCAATTATTGGGGGGGGGGGGTGGCGGAAGGGCATCTGACTGAGAGACACGATGTGAGCAATGATCCACGATCTCACCGAGAGTCTCACGGGGGTAGGGTTGCCCTCGCTCACCTGCACTCGTTCAGACCGCTCTCCCCCCCCATCTGCAAAGTTACATCCCCGATCACGGCTCCAAAATATCTCAGGGGGTGGAGTGGGGGGGGGACGCAGAGCACAGCTTGTAGAGTGGGGGGGGGCACAGAGCTCACCTTGGCAACAGAGCGCTTGCTTTCACTGGTGTCGCCGAGTTGTGTAGATTCCGACCCGGAGCCCTGGAGCCCCGGTGCAGCAGTCAGGCAGGAGCTCAGCGAGCAGGACAGCCCGTAGGGCACCAGGGGTCTCGGCGTTGATTGCAGCTCCCCTTGGCAACAGGACGCCTCTTCCACCGGTGTTGGCGCGTTGTGTAGAATCCGACCCAGAACAGCAGTCAGGCAGGAGCTCGGCGAGCAGGACAGCACAGCTCCCAACGGGGCACCGGGGGTCTCGGTGGTGATTGCAGGCAAGCAGGAACACTCCGCAGCGGGGTTCCCGTCATCCGTCCGGCGCCAGCATTGATCCCGGTCAGGCTCCAAATCCCCGATGACCGGCGCCAGCGGAGGTGATTGCAGGCGGGTCTGGCACCACTTCCCCCGCTGACCGGCGCTAGCGGTGGTGATTGCCTGCGGGTCGGATACCTCTGGTGCACAGCCACAGCTCGTCACGCTGGCATCCACTGGCTCACAAGCAGCCACAACATGCACCAGTCGAGCGCGGCGGGCTCCGGCCAATAGACATCCGTGTCGTGCTCTGAAGACTGGCCAGGGGGAGCCCAGGGACCGAAGAGGAAGGTGTAGATGGCTCGTCTTCTCCTGCGAGGCTCAGCTTCCAGGCAGGTCGGGGATCCTCAGCAGCTTTCGTCCACCGCCAGGCAGGTAAGGAGGTTACTGATACTTCATATCCTGTTACTTGTTCCAGTTACTCTTGTGTTGCTTAGCACAACACGGAGGGGATGCAGCTGGGTGCTAACGGGGATAAAACCCAAAATTGGGATCCCTAGCACTTGGAGCTCTCACCAGGAGCTCCTACCCGGCGGCCATCTTGCCTCATCTCTTTGGTGCACGGGTCCAACCATGTAATCCTGGAGCCTCGTCACATGGCTGTGGAGAGGAAGCTGAAGCAGCAGGTGGGTCGTTCTCTGCAGCACCAGATGAAAATACATATTTTTGGTTACCGCAGTGATTTGATGACCAAATTATCGATCTAAACCAAATCCTACTCAGAATGCTTGTACTGCTTGGGAAAGACTTGGCGGACAAAACCTTAAATAGGTCTTACTACCCAACCTTCGTCGTCAGTATGATGTGGGGCCAATAATGAGCTGTTCAGAATCAAAAGTTCAGCTGTCAGGTACAAGCACACAGCAGGTATCCTTAGAGGTGAGGTTCTGGCAGGTGGAAGAGGATCACAGTGGCTCACCGTGAGTGAAACCAAAGCGGAGCCAACATGCGGATTTCAAGAGTTAGATGTACCCATGTTAGAAAGTGGATTATTAGTAATGGCATATATGCATTTACCAATGGCAATAGTACCACTAACTCAATAAAGGGTTCAGAATATGCCTTAGAAAAGGATTCCCATGTGAGCAGGAAGGCTGAACTTCAAAGACAGGTATGTAAAGCATTTAAAAACACCAATTCAACAAATAATTAAAACACACAAAAATCCAACACCACTTTATAAAAATAGGAAATATTTGTATCTTTAAAATGATAAAACGGAAAAAAAATCCACTGTTGAGAAACGGAGATATGTGAATATTTTGATTTTACCTTCACACTTTGAAACTTTTTTGGGGGATTTCTCAACAGTCGCCGTGTAGCCTCCTCCAGCAGGCAGGATTCAGCGAGGATTCAAAGCATTGCCTTTCTGTGGAAGTCCAGTCACCCTATGGTGCTTTGTCACAAAAGTTCACTAAACTTTCATAAACTTCTGGAACTTCTTCCTGAAGTTCAGCTTGAGGGTGCAAAGTGTCCAAAACACAATCCAAGGGTCTGGAATCTCCAAGATGGTCCTTGAAAAGTTGGGACCACAATTCTCACAATGCACCTGGATAACACCCTTAAAAGTCCACTGGATACACTCCAGGCAGGGGACTCTTGGTGGAGCAAGGGAACACCTGGCTTGGCAGTTCGGGTTGGACAGTTCCTATGAGGGACAAGGTCAAGAATAATTTGCATATAGCTGGGTCTGAACTGAGGTGGTGAAGTGAGCTAAAGAATGATGATGGATTCAACCCAGATCTGTGACAGGGGGTGAGTGTCTGAAAAGTGTCAGCGCTCCATCCATCATTCCCTTGTGTTTGCTTTGTTTGCCCAGACGTGGGTCCCTTGCTCACTTTGCCACTGGATTCAAGCTATCCTGGCTGTTGGAAGGATCTCACCCAGAAACCGGTCCCATGATGCTTGTTTCCAGGTTCAGGGAAGACATGGCTTGGCAGTTCGGGCTGGACGGTTCCCATGAGGCACAGGGTCAAGACTGATTTGCATATAGCTGGGTCAGAACTGAGCTGGCGTAGTGAGCTAAAGAATGATGATTGGTTCAACCCAGATCAATGACTGGGGTTCAAATTCTGGAAAGTGTCAGCACTCCGTCCATCATCTCTTTGTGTTTGCTTTGGTGAGCTCAGTTAACCTGCAGCTTCCAGCGTCCACTCTTTAGTCCTTTTGAAGCAGGTTTGAGCAACGGGGTTGTAGTTCCAGATTGTGCAGCAGGTGCAGTCAGTCAGAGTGCAGGGTCTGGTTGGTGCAAAGCTATATTTATTCAAAGTCCAATATGTCAACATTTTCAGCAGGGAGAAGAGCTAACTAAATCATCCAAAAGGAGTATTTCATCTACATGTTTTCTCTCCTTACATCTGGGATTTCCTGCCTTAATCTGACATCTGGCTGAGCTCAGAGGTTAGGGTTATAACTGGATCTGACTTACGCTGTCTGTCCCAGCCTCTCTTTGGAGAGGATAGTTTACAACCGCTCCCCCTGCCATAGCATTCCTAAGTAGCAGAGCCCAGTATGGCTCTCTGATCCCTTTGCTACTTTTCGCCTCATCAAAGCAGCCTGGCTAATCCACTTAACTCTGGCCAATCAGGTCAGAGTACTAGAGGGCTGAATTTTGGCTCACAGACAAAGTCTTTTAACGTGTCTGTACACTTTAGGATAAATTCAACAATAGCATATTGTTGGATTTATTAATACCATTCTAGGCAGTCCTTGAATGGTATTTTTATGACCTCCTGAACGTTAGTTATTTAATAACGTCTTGCCATGTTAACCTGTGTGGCTGGGGATTTGCAACAGGGAAAATGATTTGGGCAATTTTCAACACCAGGGCTATATCTACAGGACCTCCCACCTCTGGGATACCCAGGGGAGACTTTAGGGTTCTGAATATGTAAAGATATTGTAGATCTTCACTCCACAGTGCTCCTAGCACAAAGGTCGATTTTGGGAAGGACTTTACTACAATGTGGGAAGTGAAATGTGCAATTTCACAAAACCCACAACACATAAAACTCATTTTATAAGGGTCCTCCTTATAACTACCTTACTCTGTACTCTATGTCGAAGCACTCTATGCAATTGGACCACTCTATGCCAATTTACTCTGCACCACTCTACTCTTCTGAGCCACTGCACTTTACGCCACTGCACTCAACGTCACTCTGCGACACACTGCTGTGCAAGATGGCTAAAAAAGTTTGCCAAAACCAATAGCTCTTGCGTAGGCTATACCGATTGGCTTTGCTAGTGCTTGCTTAGGTCTTGCTTAAGACCAAGATTACCCCGCCTCTTGTGAGCCCTTCGATTCCCTTACAGTGGGCGTAGAGTCCGCCCATTGCTTACCACTGCTTGGCTTCACTGCCACAATCATTTGCTTGCTTCTTTTTCGTCAGCTTCCACTGGCTTTCATTCCCATGTTTGTCCCTCCTCTGTACCATGCATGCATTACTGTGTCATTCCTGTGTCATTCCACTGCTCACTTTTTCAGAGGCCACTTTCTTCTTTTTAAGCACTCTACAATAGTGCGTATTTTCCAGCTGTCTCCCTCGTGCAGGCCTTCATTTAACTCCCATCCACCCTCCATTGTCGGTTAGCTTCCCCAGCCCCTTCAGTGCACCATCCTTTGTCAGTGTGCTCATCTGTTTGCTTCCGCAGACACTCCTGCCCACCCTGTGTGGTCTGTGTGCTTCCCCGGTCCTCCCTCCTACCCACCATTGTCCATGTGCTTACCCAGACTAGCACCCAGGGTAGGTTCATAACTCTGCCTTGCACCAGCAGCGGAAGGTGGAAGAATGCAAACTTCTTGCAGTAGGTGGCGTGCTCTTTGGCAGTCAGATTACTGGACGGAATCCAAAGGGGGCCACTTTTGTTTTTCAATGGGGAAACATGAGTCTTAAGTGCCTTCTCTCACAATTTGCTGAAAAGTTAAAAGCACATGAATCTCCGTGTGTAGTAACGCTCAGCAGTCAAGCCTTACTCTATGAGGGAAAAATGGAAAACAAACTCATGGCACATACAGTGGCATGGTGTGGCTTAAGTTAGGTTTAATGCCCAGTCTCAACAGCATTTAAATATTAATGTACACAGAGGATGTTACTTGGTCAGCGGTTTATGAACTCACACATACAGTATCCTGTAGCGCCAGGTTCAAACTGATCCACTATTATTTTTTACACAGCACCTCTCTCACCTCGGTGAAGCTGCGACGTTTCTCGCATTCTAATGACAGCAAGTGCCCCAGTTGCAAGGCCGATGACGCAGACTTTTTGCACTTGGCCTGGGCATGCCCCGAGAAACATTAGTTCAGGGCGCAGGTTGTGGAAAGGGTGCGGACGAGTACAGGCCTACCCATCCGAGAAGAAACAATCTAACGTTTGTTGGCCCATGTACGCAAACCCAAAAAAAGGAAAATAGCCTATAAACTGTTGTAGCTCATGTTGGTTCTGGCCAGACACAGAATAGGGATTAATTGGATGGGACACAGATGCTTGGACATTCCCACATGGTTGCCGGATGTTAGGGAATGGGCCCTAGCCAAAGAGACGCACATGCAGTTAACTCGCAAAGATAACTTACAAGCAGACCTCATGGAATGGCGCCAGTTGTGTGGTATGCTCCTCAACTCGGAGGGGGAGGATGGCATTCAGAGTGATTCAACATCCATTGGGGCTGCCTCAGAAGGAGGGGCCAACCGGGATGGAACGGACTTGGGGAACTGAGCGTAATGACTACCCCCCTGGTAACTACACCATACTAACGTGCGGCTCAAGATGTGACCTCATTGTTGATTCTAATGTAGCTTGATGTGAAACGTAGCCCTGTTTGCCTCTGGAACCGTGCGCAAATGCCAATGTACTATTAGTACTATTATATGCTTTAATGTTGATTGTTTGACTGAGTGATAAAAAGTAAAAATAAAGTTAAAAAATAAAATAAATAATAATAATAAATGATTTCCAGAGAGTTACCTTACATTATGAATGTTTAACTTTTTTCATATCCTGTGCTTAGCCAAAAGCAGGACATGGGGGAATATAAATTATATACACTAAAAACCTTTATAGTATTTCAGCAGTAGTTTTTATAACAAAGGACCACTTGACCATATTATTCTATGAAAGGGAACATTTGGGTATTGTCAGTGGCTGTCTGAAGGTCTCAGGTTTACCACGATTTATTTACTTACAGCTAATCAAAGGGGCGGAGATAGACAGTAAGAAGCAATATAGTAAACTTGTATGCTGTCCGTCCTCTGCCCTACTTTCTTAAAAGCCTTGGCTGCACTGGGACAAAAGTCTGGGACAAAAGTCAGACGGTTTAACCTGGTGTGGTCAATGTTTTCCATAAAAGAATAAAAAAAAATTGCAGAATACAAATTCATCACGCCAAAACCAAACCGGGTTCCGCAGGTAGTTCAGGATGCTAAAAGTAGGTTCTACAAAATCTTTTTGTCGCTTAAAGAGACGCACAATACATTAGTCTCTGTATTTTACACTTTCCCTCACGTGCAGTACACATAGACAGATATGCTAGGGAGCCAAAATTCTGCAGGTAGGAATTTACTCACGTCTTGATATTGCGCCAGCGATCAGAGGTATATGCACTCCTTGGTATCCCATCCCGAACCTTAGAAAATCCCGCAGCTGGTCATAGCAGGTGAAATAGATGATTGTAGCTGGTACGGCCATCACCCTGCCAGCAGAAGAGAGGACAGAAGGATGAGAGATGAACCCTTCTCATAGCTGCCTCTTATTGTTTACAGGGCGTGTGGATCTGGCACCCAGAAGCAGTCAGAACCTGGCGCTCGGAGGCAGAGGGAAATAGAACAGCAGTCATGGGTCCGGCAGTGCCGGTAAAAGGGGAACTAAAGGAGGTGGGGTGAATTTGGCACTGGAGGAAGAATCGGACCCAGAGCCCAGTGTTTGTGTACACCAACACCAGTGCATTGGGGACATGAGGGTGGATAGGCACCCATACCCGCCCTACCCTATCACCCACCTTCCATTACCCGAGGGTGCTTGGGGGGCCGGGAATACTTGAGTATGTATGAAACATGCCCTGATGGGGAGAGTGATTAGAGGCATCTCTGTGGAGGAGTGGAAGTGATGAGTCCCCAACACTAGGGCAGGACGTGGAGGCCATTATAAACCCCAACACTAGCACAGAGTGGAGGAGAGAAGCTAGTGAATCCTACACTGGGGTGGGGGGGGTGGGAGGCACTTCAACGGTGGACAGGGCTGAGTGGAGAGACAATGTCTTTGAGGAGAGTAAATGAAATGTTCATCCTGCTCTGGACACCGGAGTAACACCCCATTTGTATTGGTTTTCACCCTCCCATATGCACTGCTGTCACTCACAGGGTTGGAGGGAGGCCGCTCCACAAGGATTTTAACCCTTCTCTGCGTGTGATCTTCACAAAGGCGTCCTGAAAGAGAAAAAAGAAAATGTTAAACAGGTTTCCCCAGTGCTGTGCAGGCTCTCTGCAGACAGCCCGCACCAGCCTTTGAGAGTGTACAGTGCTGCTCAAGGGTCTCTAGAGGGTCTGTGCAGGCACACAGCATATAAGGTGCAAGCCCTCTACCCTGTCCAATCATGCACAGCATCAGAGAGCTGGGAGCTAGCACAGGCTGCCTGGGGACGGTGGATTGTGCACCATGCGCCCCAACAAGTCCTAGGCAGAGCGGGAGAAAGTAAAGGCTCTTGATCAGCTCTATGGTGGTCTCAGAAGGGCCACGTCCCTGAATAGCTCTCTGTAGCCCCCTTACAAGTCTCTCTGGGCTAAAGTAGATACAGATTGTACTGCAGTAAGCCCACATGACCTCTTCTGGAGCACGGGCTCAATGAAGTATATTTCAGCATCCCTACACTGAAAGCAGCCGTAGGCTTTCAGCAGAACAGGAACAAGCTCTTCACTGCCTGACGGAGTCCATCTACCTCACAGTTCTTTACAATAAACCTTTTGTCTTCTGCAACGACTCCCTCACATTGGAGACTCACATGGGTTCAGAACAGCATGCAGTTGAATCTGGGGTTGGGCAAGAGATTGTTGGCAGAGGAGAAACAACTGTAACATGACACTGTGGCAGGAGAGATTCTGGGAGCAGAAATGTAAAAGACAAAAAGAATGCGGTTAAGGAGCACAGAAAGCCTGGAAAAGAAAACAAGGCATCCTGAGTGAGTAGAGTAGTGTGGGGTTTTCTGTAACAGCAAAATTGGACTGTGGCATGGCTTTAAAAAAAGAATGCAAGACAGGAGAAAATAAAATAATGCGGCCAGTAGCAGGAAACTAATTCTGGGCAGTGTCTTAACTTCCGAAAGGGGAGCAGAAACCCTTACCATAGTTCCGTTGAAATGCGTGGATGTCTTGTACCACTCAGAGCAGCTGGTCCCATGCTGACACACGTACAGGTGATCCATCAGCCCGTTACAGTACAAGAAACAGCGCCCTGGAAAAAAAGCAGGGAAACCCCGGTTCAGGGAAAAGGTCACGGACAGGTCCTGCTGCAAGGTTCTGCAACACTGCCCCCGCCGCCCCCCCCCCACACACACACACAACACACATCGCCCCCACCTCTGCCGATCTAACTCTTTCCTACCACACATGCTGTACAGCAGGAGGGGGTCATGCAGATATACTCACCTTTTGACTGCCTTATAGGATGGGTCCAGGGAAGTGATCGCGCAGACAACACTGTAACATACAAGAGGACACGTTAACAAGCAGCACATGGCGGCAGCCAAGAGGTCACATCCCCTCTCACAGAAAGGGAACTACAGGACAGGGTGTTAGTGACAGTCAGTTGCACAGGAGGCAAACTTCATGCAGGCCCCTTCACTTGTGCAAGCCCTGCATTTCTCTCCGCCTACACTGATGCATGGAGTGCCCGTGGGAGCCCATCAGAAATAGTTCAGCCTGAGAAAGCATCGACGTATTAGTGTACAGCACAGCGACAGCCAAAAGGAAGCAATACACACATGGAAACCTGACTGCGCAAACATGGCCGTGGCCCACCGTGCACACTGGCAATACTGCCAAACTGTAGCCACCCAAATGCGGGATATAGCAGTCTACGAGGCCTCCCCCGTGCCTCCCTGCATGGAAGTCCGATTGCAGGACCAGTGCATACCAACCCATGCATACTGCAAGTCCTTGTATTGACCGATCTCCACTGCATTGTGTCTCTTACATCAGCCCACTGGATGTCAGCCTAACTGTCCATGATGTTGAGACTCACTGTGCCCATCCATGTCAGCCCATCTACACCTACTTATATCAGCAGCAAGCCAGCCTGAGTGCCCCTACCATACTCACCGCATGGCAGCCCACCTTTGCCAATCCATGCCCCATGCACAGCAGCCTAACTGGCTTGTTCCGCACCCAGTGCCACATGATCATGCAGCTATGTAAACCCATAGCTACAGCATGACTGCTAAGCATGCGCATTAATGGCAGCAAGCCAGCCCAGGTACAGGGAGCCCCAAGGTGCCAAAACCAATTTATTGTAGGCCATGTAGCCGTAGGTTTCTTTGGATCCGTCTTGGCAGAAATCTTGAAAGCCCCGAGGCCCGTGCAGCTTACAGTTTATTGACATGAGGTCTGCCTCCACTCTACAGGAGGATACAGCAGACTGGCTAGGACTGGCAAGAACCTGCAAGGTATACAAGACCTGCCACTGCTCACCTCGAGAATAATGGCAATGTTATATCCCCAGAGGCACAATATTTATGTGGCTCACCCTTTTCATCCATGTATCCTGAGGTACAGCATTCACAGTAACATAATGGAAGCTTCTACATCTTTTCACTAAGCAATGGAAAACCCAAGTGGGCACTAGGACAAGGCAGAGAGCAGTTCTCACTGCATGAAACTAATAGTTTACCGGTCGGTGTAGTTTTGCAGCTTGAAGAATTTTCTGAATTCACAAGCTGTGCATTATTCCGCCATCCTGTGGTTGCGTACAAAATAGTTTCTTTCTGGTTTTTTTTGGAGGGCATCGACATACCACATACCACCATTTGGTGTCCTCGTGATGTCGACGGGCTTCCTCCGGAAGCTCCCAAATTTGATCCCCATCTTCGGATTCTTCTTTTTTTTCCCTACTGTCCTCTTCTCATCTTTCCTGGCGGAGGAGGGTGGGTTCGCTAGTGAATCCAGAAAATTCTTCAAACTGCAAAACTAGACAGGTAAGAAACTATTCATTTTGCAGCGTGAATCTTTTCTGGATTTACATGCTGTGCACAGACTTTGTAGCGGTTTGCCAGTCTTGTGGTGGCTGGGTGGAAGATGAGCTTTGGTTTGTGAATAGATGATGTTAGACCTTTTGTCCTACTTGTACTTCTTTATTCATTTGAATGTCTACACAGTAATGTCTTGTGAATGTGTGAACTGAGGACCATGTTGCAGACATGCAAATGTCTTGAATTGGAATATTTTCTAGAAAAGCGATAGTGGTGCTTTTCTTTCTTGTGGAGTGTGCCAGAGGGGCACCTTGTAATGCTTGAAATAGGGTACCTGTAGTGTTAGGGCCTGTGTTGCAAATAGGTCTATTTGCGATGTTCCCCATTTCTTCAAAATCTTTTTGATTTCTGATTGATTCAGTTCCCAACCGTGGGATGATGACATTTGTCTGCTCGGTCTCTCTGCTTCTACATTGCTCTTTCCTGGTAGGTGTAATGCTACTATGTCTATGTTCTTTGGAATTGCCCATCTCCAAAGTTCTTGAGGTGGCGTGAGACAGAGTTCCCCCTTGCTTGTTTGAGTAAAACATAGTGGTTGTATTGTCTGTTTGAATCAATACCTTCATGCCGTAGAGCTCTTTCTGAAAGGCTTTTAAAGGTTAAGAATACTGTTTTTAACTCCAAGATATTGATGTGCTTCACTGCATCCTGCTGTGTCCACAATCCCCTCACTTTGAGGTTGTTCATGTACGCTCCCCATCCTATTTGGGAAGCATCTGTTATGGTCATTGTCAGAGTTGCTGTGTGAAAAGTCTGCCCTGTGCTATGTTTGCTTTGTTCCACCAGGTCATCTCCTGATGAACTGTCTGCGTGACAACCACTAGATCATTTCAACTCCCTGTTGCCTGTGACCACGGTGTTTGGAGGCATACTTGAAATGGTCTCATGTGTAATCGAATGTTGGGAATTACATTAATGCGTGAAGCCATCATTCCCAGTAGTTTCCCCACTGTTCTCACTGTCGGAGGTTGCCCCTTCTGGTATTGATGAGTCTCCTTCAATAAGGCTAATCTCCTCTTTTTACTTCGTAACACCTTTCCTAACACTTATTTCTGCGCCCAAGAACACAGTTCTGGCTCAGATTTTTCCCAATGTATTGGAAAACCGAGTTGAACTAGTGTCTCTATCACCTGTTGTATATGTTGTTTGCAGAGACTGTAGGAGTTTGCTCTTACTAACAAGTCGTATAAGTACGGGTAAACATGAATCCTTGCTTTCTTAGATGAGTGACTACTGCTGCTAGGCACTTTGTGAACACTCTTGGTGCCGATTTTAGTCCAAATGCCAGTACTTTGAATTGGTAGTGTTTTGTTGACCATAAATCTTAATAGATTTTGTGTCTTCTATTCCTAGGGATGTGTAAGTATGCATCCTTTAAGTCTATGGTTGCTATGTAATCTCCTTTTTGCAATTGAGGTATCACCTCTTGCAGTGTAGTCATGTTGAATCTGTGTTTTTTCACATTGGTTTAAAAATATGAGGTCTAATATTGGGCGTAATGTTCCAACTACCTCTGGAATTAGGATGTACGTGGAATTAACTATTGTTCTTTTCTTTGTGTGGTACATGCTCTATTGCATGCTTCCATTGAAGTTCCTGTACCTCTTGGAGTAGCTGAAATAATTCTCTTTTTGAATGTATCTTCTTGTTTAGTCTTCTGTTTGGAGGTTGTTTTGTTAGCTCTATGCAGTAGTGTTGCAAAGTCATACTGTGCCCTGGGCACCACCCAACCTTTTGCTGACTGATGCTGGTGGTAACTGATTTTGACTGACCCTGGGCTCCTCCCAACCAGGCCCAGGGACAATGCTAAGCTGAAAGGAACACATTAGAATACAGTTAAAACACCTAACATACACTAGGGTACACTATGGTATGGTGGGGTACCCCTATGTTTGGCATGACCTACCCCATAAGCCCCTAGTGCAGGCGATTGAAACTACCTAGAAGAGCCCAGTACCCTGGGGCATGGTACTTTAGAGGCCAGCAACTTTTTCTGCACTTGCATATGTGCACGGATGAAGCCTGAGGTCAGTTTAAAAACAGCCCTGGGTGCCAGGACTGCTTTTAAAAGGAAAAATTGTGGCAAAAATCGACTTTGGTGGTAGGGGCACTTAAACATGGATAACCTACAATGTTTTGGCATATTAGGGACCCTAAGGGGCTCCCCTAGGTATCCCAGGGGTGGGGTTGGGGTCAGTTATCTAGAAGGTACACCCATATTAAATGAGTTTTTATATGTCTGGGTAAAGTGAAATTTCACATTTCACTCCCCACATTGTAGTAAAGTGCTGCTCAAATTCGACTGTGATGCTAGGAGCACTGGGTAAGGAGGATTTGCAATATTTAATCAGATTCAGAACCCCTAAAGTCTCCCCAAGTTGCACAGGGGGTGGAGGTCCTGTAGAAATTTGTGAAATACGTATAAAATATGTTTTTTATAAGCCCCGGTGCTAGAAAACTGGCACAAGTCATTTTCCCCATTGCAAATCCTATGGCCCATAGGTTAACATGGTAGGAAGTTATGGATTAATAACTATTGATAGGAGAGGACTAGCCGGACCATTTAAAGACTTCCCAAAATGGTATAGTAAATCCAACAATATCATAGTTGAATTTCTTCTAAAGTGTACATACAAGAAGTTATAAGACTTTGTTTGCAAGTCCAAATTCAGCCTTCCAGTGGTCTGCCCTGATTGGTCAGAGTTAAGTGGATTAGCCAGGCTGCTTTGAAGAGGTGATAAAGAGCCCCTGGGGTTACCAACTCTGCTGGGAGGGCAGTGTGCTGGTCCATAGGAATGCCAGGCCAGGGGCTGGTGTTGTAAACCATGCTCTTCAAAGGCAGAGGGGAGGCCTGGGTATCAGTTACACTTTTACACTCTTGACCCAGAGTCAGGGCTAGGCTTAAGGAGGGTATGTGCAGATGCTAGGGGGAGAGTCTATGGAAATAAGCTATCCCAGGGGCAGGGGGGGGGGGGGGTGTTTAGCCAGCTCTTTCTCCTTGCTGGAAAATCAGCCATTATGGATTTGGAAGATTTGATGCACTCTGGGACAAAATAATGCCACACTCTACAGGATGTGGTAATAACTATGAGGAGTTACCCTCCTCTCAATGGTCAGAAGTGACCGGTTACTTGACCCAGAGAATTTTTGAATAAGTATCTGAGAGGGGCGGAGCCCTCCAGATCTGCTGCTTGAAACTTACTGAAGCAAGAAGTGCCCAGCTGAGAAGTTCTGCTGTGCAAAGATTTCTAAGGTCTGACCTCTGAAGACTGCACCAACTGAAACTGCAGCTCTGTGGATTACCTTGCTTCAAAAGGATTAAAGAGTGGACTCCCTGCACGCTACAGGTTAACAGAGCTCACCTGGACATCCCCACAAAGAATTCCCAGCCTGGAGTACCATTGGATTTGTAAGGGTATTGTTCAAGTGGATTGCAGAATTGAAATTTCACACTTTCAAGGACCCTCTTGGAGATTCCAGAACCTTGGACTGTGTGTTGGATACTTTGGGACCCACAAGCAGAACTTCAGGAAGGAGTTATAACTGGAACCACTAGAAAGGGACTAATATTGAAAAATGCATATCTCTGGTTTCCTAGTGTGGATTTTTTTCGCTTTGGTGTCATTTAAAAGACAAAAACATTACCTATTTTTATAAATTGGTGTTGGATTTTTATTTTGTGTTGTGTCTTAATTATTTACTGAAATGGTGTTTTAAAATGCTTTACATACCAGTCTTTGAAGTTAAGCCTGTCAGCTCGCAGCCACGTTACCATGGGTTGAGCATAGGAATAATTTTCTAAGACCTCTGCTGGGTCCTACCATGTGTTAGTGGCCTTATTGCCGGTGGCAGACCTACATTTGCCCTTGCCAATAACCCACTTTCCAACAAGTAACCGTACTGTATTATGTTTAAAATCCATTTGTATGAAGTGATGTCCTATTTTGGAATGAAAAATTTTTGTCTGCCTCCTACTGGTGAAGTATGCTGGAGAACTGTAAACTTACAGGATCTTGTTTCTGTATGGTGGAGTTATTGTGCATGTTTTTGAATGCAGTCACTTAGTTGTGGTCCCCCTCTTTGTGGCTGGCCTCTGCCACAGGGACGCCCTCGAAAGGATTGCCTTCTTTGTTGATACTGCCAGTTCTGCTGCTGCCCCTGGCTTGCTCCTTAGTATGTTTTTTGGTAGGTTTACTGTGAGGTAGTAGGTTGGTGGGTACCTATACCTGCTGGTCTCTTTGAGGGTGTGCCCCTAAGCATACCTCTGAATTGTAGGGCACCCATGGACCTTGCAGTGTCCTTTTCCTTTTTTTTAATTGGTTGAGTTTGTCGTCAACCACAGTTCCAAACAGTTGTTCACCATTGAATGGTGAGTTTATTATATTGCTTTGCACTTCCGGTTTCAAACCTGATTCTCAGTCATGCGTGCCTCATTTCTGTGATGCCAGTCATCTTTTGTCTGCTTGATGTCTCTGCAGCACCTGGGGCTGACTTTAAACATGCGTTAGCAATGTTTTTACCCTCTTCCACCAAGTGGCTAGCTCTTCTTTGGAACTGCTCAAGTAGGTTCACCTACTTCTTCCCAATGTTAATAAGCATGTCTGTTTAGTAATGCATTTGAATTAGCTATGCGCCATTGGATTGCTGCACTTCTTCCTACCATTCTCCCGGCAAAGTCCATCCTTTTGCTTTCCTTGTCTGGAGGTTACCCCACTGTGGTTGGTACATTAGCTCTCTTCCTAGCTGCAGAGAGTGATCCTAGAATAATAGAGTCAGCTGGTACAGACCCTCTCATGTATATAGTGTTATTGGAGGAATGCTTGTACTTCATTTCTGCTCTTGGTGTGATAGCTTTTCATGTTTCAGGCTCTTTGAAGGCCTCCTTTCCCTGATCCAATAAACTTGGCAGCATTGGAAGGAATGGATTTCTGGATTGTGTTGGCATCAACGTCTAATAGAAAACATGATTGGGGTTTTTCTTCCTCCAGCTGCACTCCAAATGTTTCAGCTGCCTTTTTAATAACCTGATTATACATACCAAAGTCATCTAGTGGTGATGGCCTCGAAGGATATGTCTCCATAGCCTCCTCAGGTGATTCAGCGTCAAGATGTTGCTATTGCAGGTCTTGAGTCTCCGAGATCGACGATCCCGCATATGCGTGTTCTTAGTCTTCCCCCTCTTCTCCGAAGAAGAATCCTTCTTCTTCTTCATCGAGCAGCTCGGGTGTTGTCGGAGGCATTATTTCCTCAACAACCATCTCCACTTCTAATGTACTTTTCGGCAGTATACTGAATTGTTTCAAGCTTTCGTCGAAATCTTTTTTATGTTGTAAAAACTTGCCATTTCGGCTTCCAATCTTTTCCTCTTCTCCATCTCGGCTGCGTGCATTTCGGCGTCGAGACCTTTGGCTTTCCTCTTTGTGCTTCTCGACGCTGATCCAGCTGTCGAAGCTTGTTACTACCTCTCCTTTTTCGACTCAGAGGCATCTTTTTTCTAACGGTCTTTCGAAGTCTTGGGTTTTTGAGGGCCTCTGCCGTTACAGAGTCTTTGTCCAAGGATCCAACTGAGTGTTTGTCTTTGGATGCAACTGCTGTGTCGAGTGCCTCGATGCAGAAGCTCCTTTTGTGGGTCAAGAGTGCTTTTCGAGACTCTTCTACTTTTTTAGAGGTCAACAACTCTCTTACCTCCTTTGAAGTCTTCTTCTCGAAGCTTTGCATGGTATAGCTTGCTCTTCTCTGTCTTTCTCTCACCCTCAACGTCTCTGGGATGAAGTTGGAGCATAGGTTGCAGTCCTCGCTTCGGTGATCCAGCGGTAGGCAAAGGTTGCAGACCGGATGCTGATCTTTTTTATCGTACTTGCGGTGACAATTTCTGCAGAATTTGAACGGTGTCTTGTCCATTACCACGCACAAGGAGTCCCCTGCATGGGCATTCTCCTTTTGTCATCGAAGAGTTGGATTTTTCACCTTTGGTCGGACTCCGGTCATTTTGATTGTAGTCCTGAAAGTCGAAATGTTGTACCGCAGAAGTTTTTCCTTATTTTTCGTCGATTCTTCTCTCCAGTCTCAGGAGCTCCTTCAGTATTGATCCAGACCCAACGGTAGAAAAAAAGAATCGGACAACCAAAAGGTGGGAGCTTCCGGAGGAAGGCCGCCAACATCACAAGAGGACACCAAATGGTGGTATGTCGATGTCCATCCAATAAATAAATAAATAACTACGACAATTCAGGATCCAACCACTACATAACCGAATAATGCACAGCATGTAAATCCAGAAAAGATTCAAGCTACAAAACTGGAAGGATTTCGCTTTCCTGGATAATGAGGAATGGGCTCAATACCATTCAGGGACCCCCCTACTTAGAAGTGTGAGAACAGATACATTACCTTTGGTTAAAGGTGTTTTCTGAGACTGGAGCCGTATCTTCACCACATCCAGGGGTGTGACTACAATGAGAAACAAAGGAAATTACTTTGCAATCACCCCGAACTTACAATGAATGATCAAGATCCTGCTAACAATAACATCTGTGTCAATGAGCAGACCAACCCAGAATAACCTTAACCTCTCTACTAAAACTAGCCCACCAATGGGTCCCATTTATGAACTCTGGGCGGAGTTGCGCTACACGAAACTCTGCAAAATGGTAAAAAACCTCCGCCGCAGTACGCGGATCTCCGCGAGCGGCAGAGTTTGATAGAAAAATGCTGTTCGCAGTTATTGCACAGTGCTGGATGCTTGTCCGCACTGTGCGATCATCGCTAACGGCACAATGCACAGAGCAGGCTTTCCTTTTCTGCCGCTCAATTAGATTTTTACTCGAGCAGCAGCTTTCTCAACGCGAGCGGTCACAAGCATAGGAGACCACTTGCAATGAGAAACCTGACCCCCCTGTGTTGAGAAATCTCACCGCAAGGTTTATTTTCCACGCTTGATGTTGACAATCTCTAACAAGGAAAAATCTCGCCAGGAAGTTGATTTTCCTCGCTCGCCAACTTGGAGTTGGTGAACATGAGCGAGGAAAAAAACTTTGCTCAGCTGAGTTTTTGGAACTCTGCGATCTCTGCGTAACGCGGAGAGGGGAAAACTCTGCAAACGCCGCAAGCGGAGTTGAGTTCACCGCCCACCCGGTGCTTGCATTTCAACCAACTGGTTTGCATCGTTTCTCTCAAGCACACAGCGGTTTGTACTCAGGAGAAAAGCTGATTTCCCCTCCTCGGGTGAACTGTGGCAACTGGCAGAACACCTACACTAGACACCGAGCATCCTCGCTTGCAATCACACCTCTCTAACATGGCTCCTCTTCACCAATGAACCTCGTCCCCAAGTTTCTAGACTATCCTTTTAAAATACCATGCTCTGGTCAATGTATACGGCTGGGTTCCAGAGAAGCGTTCTCAAATCAAATCAAACCTGTCTGACGTACCTCCAACTTCCACACACGTCCAGTATGTGGTGCAACAAATCCATAGCTGTAAAACTTCCTCACGTACGACTGGTCAGAAGTTAACAGAAATACAACCACATCACCCCCACACCGAAGGGTGCCTCTCTGGCCGGCACTACACTGAAAAGACACTAAATCATCTTCAAGAATGGAAAAATCTAATTACCACAGCAAGAAACTGTCACCAGGTGTAAAAAGATTTAATGGCAAGATTACTTTACATCTCGATGTTCTTTTTAAGCACTCTCAAATTAGCCCCTAAAAACAGTGCTCCTAAAGGAGCATGTAATGAAAGCACCAAGGTCACAATTCTTTAAAAAAAACTTCTTTGAACTCTGGGGACCCTTTCAATTTGAGGACAACCTCATGACTATGTTTCCAGGATGCTAGAGCGAATGACTAGCCACCTCCTTCGGCCCTACCTTAAATTACATCATATGTGGTGCCAATTCAAGCAAGCTTTAGGCCGGAAGGAGGCACAGACCGTGTAGTCCTCTCTATTCTGGGTGACATGAGATTTGAGGCAATTGTTGGCGCTGCCAGTGCCCCAGTGTTGTTGGATCGGTCACCAGAGTTCAACACCAACAACCATTTCCTTTATCGCAGTCTAGGAATCAAAGTTTACAACTTTGCACGTGTGGACTTCATCCTCCAGTGAAGGTTTCATTGCCGTGCATTCCCACCTTTTGAGCAGCCCTCTAAATCTAGTCATCTGTAATCTGTATCAAACACCTTTAGCACCTCTGCTGCTACCTTTTGCATGCATTTTAATGTATTCTGTGGACACCAAGCGGATCTTAAGACTTAAAGACCAGCACAAAGGTTTTTGCCCAATACCGACTGCAGTCAGGCACTAGATGACCATCAGCCATCTTATGCAAAATTCCACTAAATCAGATGTCTCCCTCATCCCAGTCAACTCTCCATTGTGACTCAGCATTTTTAACTACTGTGCTGGGCTTGTATGCCACCCTGGTGCCAATTTTAAGGAAGTTAGGCTTGCAACTACTCAGAACTCACTGTTCTCAGTCATCTTCTTTTTTCTACCATGAATGGGGACATATTTGCTTCTACTATTTTCTCGTTTTTACCATCAGCATTTCAAGTAATTTTACTTTAGCCCCCTTCAGTAGGATCCATCACTATGAATAGGACCTATTTACTATAGGTAACGTAAAATTGTGATTTTTAATATAGTGCAGCTACAGAGAAGGTGCATTGATGAACCAGCTTAGTTGTACACAGAACTGATCCAGTGGGAAAACCCTACTCCCGGTCTGAGTTTCCTGCAACTAAGTGGCGGTGCATGTAGGTTAACTAACGAGCTGAGTAACCGGACTTAGTTGCAAAAAGATAATTGTACGGGGAAATCCCACAAATTGTTCTTCCTACGAACAGACGGGGCGTGGTTTTAACGGAAATGCTTACATTAATCTTCACCCCACGCTTCCTGGAACGAAACAGGTATTTCAGTTTTTGGGAGACATGTTAATTCATGTTTGGGAGTGAACTGACGTATGGAGAAGGAGGGTAGAGGGTAATTGTATTCTGGTCTTCTCCTTCCCTGCTGCTCAGCCTGTATGTGTGATGTAATCAGAATGTTCATGAATGCATGGTTTGAATGAGTGGTCAGTTTGAGTGAGTGGGGCTGAGCAGCAGGACACTGCTCCAGGTGGGCCTCCTTTACCATCCTACTTGTAACAGAATAAATCTACTTAATCTACACTACTGGCTACTGGTCTTCCTACTACAACAACATAACTTTGATGCAATAGTAACAGCGAGCACAGAGCTGCAAACCTAAGTTAACATCAGATTATTCAAATCCTTCGGTGCTACACAAGTTCACTGAACAACTACGCATTGACTGGGTGGATTTTTCTGACGTAAAACCGCCCTTCATGCACTGCAATGGAAGCACTTCCTGGGTAGAAGAAAGATACATGAACTATTTATGTGAGAACGTGTTACCCTTCTAAATGAGACAAAGTCCACTCCATGAATACTTTAAAGAATTGGTAACAATACAGGTTCAGAGAGCTGCTATGTCAAGAAAGACCTAGAAACCAAGAGGTCTCCAGGCCTGCCTAATCAGAAGAGGCAATGGCCTCCACTCCCCTGACGGACAATGGCCCATCCAAAATAGAAGTACCTGCACGACGGGCGGGAACTCTATCTTGGAGCAACATCTTAGGAGGCTCATCTCCACTGCAAGCTCAGGGAAATACCGGGCGAACACCATGTTGTTTCGGACCCGCTTGACATTTCGGTTTGTTTTACAAAGGCAGACTCTGTAGTTTGCCACCTCTACAAGGGGCATGGAGCCATGCGTTTGGTGGCACAGTGCCTGTGCAATTTTTTTGTGGATGCACATGCTGCCAAACTTTACATGAAATCCTAAATCTAGTAAAACCAGACACTTATCTCAATGAGGACTCAACTAAATGTTATTTACAACCCCGTTTTAGATTTCATATAGCTTAATTCAGATTCAACATTAGCATATTGTTTATTGACTCATTCCTCCAATGTTGCACTCAATAAGTCAAGAGAATGTATTCTTTAAACTTGCAGCTCAAAGAAAGACACAGAGGTAAAGAGTATGTCTGGAAAGACCAGAAATATAATTTACACTTTCAATGCTCCGATTAGAATGCAAAACCTAAAGTTGCTATTGGAAAGCGTGCGAGCTGCATTTCATCACTTTCTTGCGCTATGTTGGGCACTAGGGCTGCCCGTCATTGAGGTGGCTGGAGGGAGTGATAGAGACTCTTATTGCCTGCAGAGCAAACTTTTAAGCATTCCCACAAAAACTGCTGCCCAAGATATTTTCATGTAACTTGCCACACTAACCAGCATTAACAGCTCAGACACAGGAAGTTAACTTTAAGTAGATGTAAACCTATGAATGTTAAGCTAGGACTTGTCACAACTTCGAGGTACAAACGTCATAGGTCACTGTAGTACCATCACAAGATTTTTTTTTGTTTTATTACCTATACTGGAGCTGTTATTTTACACTGAAAATATGGGATTGAACTAGTTATCCACTGATAAGCCCATGCTACCAATGATGTTTTGCTCTCATTCTTCTGAGTGTACAGTCACACCATATAAAAGGAAACGATGGCCAGGTTTGTAACAGCTTGGAGTCAGAGACCAAACGGACAGTGAAGGACTTGAAATGCATACAAGCTATCTGCAATAGATATATTAATCTGTATTTGTTGACTATTATAACCAATCGGTATTGATAAGGGTCATTTGTAATAATTAACAGGTTTTGTTCATTTGCCGATGGCAAGTAATGACGTTTTGCTACCAGTCTAACTCATCTATAATCAATATAGTTTACTGTGCTCTCTATTTTTTAACTTGTACCGGTAATCCTGGAGGTTTGGTAATCACCAGGCTCAATGGCATAAGTCTATAATCACTACTGATCGTTAACTTGGAACGGGAGGGTCCCAAACATAAGTACCAACTCCCTGTGCCATAAAATTCCTATAATCAAAAACTTCTGTACACTGAACCTACCCTTCTCTGGCAACACTCTCAAAATCTGTAATTCAATTCAAACAGCTATAATAACCAACCCCTGTCACACAACTCACTCAAGAAAGACCACAAACAAATCTCGACTAAATTCTTCCTCCTTTGAACCACCAAGCTTCGATCACCTCCAAAAGAACTGATTTATATATTTATAATTTTGTATTTTAGACTTTAGATTCTATATTTAGACTGGTCAGAGTCTGGTCAAAGCTATTAAATAATAAAAACACACAAATAAATGTACTTTTATAATCTATGAGTAGTGACAGCATTTGTAATTAAGGTTAATAGGCAACTGATATTGCAATGTTTTACCTGTAGACTGTATGTTTTTTTTCTGTGAGCTGAGTGAGGAAACACAGGAGCAAAAATGACGAGACATTCTTTACGTTTCAAAAGACTCATCTTTGATTCAGTGATAGATCACAAGAAAGGGGCCTGGACACATCTCAGGAATAGAGATAGGCTGGTAAGGCCCGGCTTCGATAAATCTACTCGCCCACGCTATGGGGGGAGTCGGATTTTATCAAGTTGAGCAATTGTTTGGGGTTACTGGCTTTGTCTAGCGAGCAGGCAGAGAACAGGTTTTCTGATCATTCACAAGGTGAATGAGCAATAAGGATGCCTTTAAATCTTGTTTTTATCTTTTCACTTTTCCTGCGTGTTTAAAGACAAAGGTTAATTTTCAGGCTATGTGTTCCGACATATCACTGCTTACTTTTTCCTGGAGATTAGGGTTTACTTTTAATTCTCTTGCTGCACAGGTTAGAGTTTTTTTTTTAAGTGAACTGTGTCAGTCAAGCTGGGCACACATTTAAATAGCTTGTAAATGAAACGTATAAATATTTCAAAATATATTTCAAATGCACTTTGTAATTATAAAGTGAGATTAAATTTTTTTTTTAATATGATGAAAACAAATCAGAATACTTTACTTGGCAATGTGCAAACGGTAAATATTTGCTGAAACCTGATTTCCACACATTATTTGCATCAATAAAACTACACGGTAGTGGGAACGTTTTTGGGCATCTTATTGGAAAATGTAAGTGACAGTGTGCTACTTTATCATGTTTTAGAAATATATTTATTAAAAGAGAGTTTTCAAACATGAACTGAGAAACATTACCGCCCCCGGTCATGCTGACAATTCTGTTAGTGAACTAAGAAGCAAGTCAGTAGTCATGTGTACCAAATATGTGGGCTAGATTTTTATTATACATGGAGCGAAAGTTTAATGGTGCGAAAGATTAGCCTATTAATCAAACAAAAGTTTTTTGTACAACACACATTCTGAACTCACAAATTTGGAGGTAGTCTTATATGTGGTAATTAAGAAAAAGGTGACATGGTTAGAAATGAACAATTTGAAAAGAGTTTATGGGTCAAGCGCATTACAGTTAGGACGAGTAGATTATTCAAGATACTAGACCTGCAGGTCTGGTAACATTTTCCTACTTTTTCGAGGTAGGAAGACAATTATAGAATAGGGCTGTGGATCTGGGATTAACCCTTTGATGCACATATCACTGTGGATGACACTCCGGTGTGAACTCTGGCCAATGCCTTAAATTATGTTGTGGACAATCAGCTTCGGAGTCGTGCCTGCTGTGACAGACCTTTTTCATGAAGGAAGACGTAGAACACAAGTACCCATTTCAAAAGAAGAACCCCAACATAAAACTTTAAAGGCCCAGACCCAAAATGTTATTTAGGATCTGGAAAAGGACTATAAGAAGGGGAGGTTGTATCCCTAAAAGCTGGTCATCTGCCAAGCATCCAAACAGGCTGTGTGAGACGGGGAAGTCCACAAGACTTCTGCCTGGGACCAGGACTGGGAGCCTAGGCCTGCTAGTCTCCCTACTGGGTGAGAAGACATCATCCAGGGAAACAGACCACCTGCCCTGGAGCACCAGCGCCTGCCTGATGTCAAGACCAGTTTGCCCTGCAAGGAAGAGGAGAGCGTAGGACGGAGCGAGGTCCAGTGGGGAGCCCTACCAAGAGGACTCCCTGTGCAAGAATTCTGACGTGCAACTGTCTGGGCCAGGGCACTGTGCCTGGAAGAACCTGCCTCCACATCACGTACTTCAGCCACCCAATATGCCAGGGGGCGGACGGTACCAATGTTGCCAAAGGATTCGGTCTGCCGCCCAAAGGAGAGACTAAGGTTGTGACTTGCCAGTTGGACCTGCGCTGCGAGAGAGCTGCCCCAGACTCAGCCAGAGAAGCTGGGGGAAAAGTTGCACCCTCGCTGGCTCCAGCAGGGAGCTTAAGGATTCCCCTCCCTAGTTACACCAAGACAATATAATATAATTTTTCGTGAGCAGGGAACTGCTCAGACATCTGAAAGACCTTCAGCGCACCGTTCCGGAGAGAGCCTGCGCTTCCAGGGCGTGGTGCGAGGGCAACAAGCAGTCAGACCTCACAACCTGGACAGGAATTGCAGGTGCACATTTGAAGACATCTGTGGCATTGCTGTACTCTTCTGTTCAGCGAGAGCCGCCAATTAAAGAACTGGGCCAGTTGAAACTCGCTGCTTACGGTGCTGTAGCATCAGACACTTTTGACTAAGTTTCTAAAAGGCAGAAAGGAAAACTCTTAAGCACTGCTTAATAGTTTGCATTCCTTGACGCAGCCACCAGTGAATGGGAAATTGGATCGGTTAACCCCTGCGTGCCTCATGGAACTCTGAAAAGGGTTCTGACAACCACAATATACGTTACTCGGTCTCTATCAGAAGAGAGCTCTCTCCAAGAACTAGTTCTCCAATAATAAATGTAATGACCTCTTTAAAAATACAGCTCTCAAAATAAATGGTGTGCAGCCCTCATATTGCATACAACACTCCGACTGACTTTTCACCGCATGCAGTGCATCATGGGGTTCCACCTGCAGCAGCTGCGGGTGGTCAAACCAAAAGATATGCGGTGGCACCTCACATTATCCATACATTAAAAAAAAAAAACACATGGGTATGCCTCCCTTTGTGACCAAAAATGATAACAATGAAGAGATACCATCCACAAAGAAAAGGACTTCCGGTTACCATTCCACTCTCTTAACAAACCAGACTAAAAGAGTAGCAGCAGCATGACAAAATGAAAAGGTAACTGGAACGAGGCAGGAAGAGTGCACATCAGCACTGTCACAGATCATCTACTTCATCATAAACAAAGGGGACACAGCGGCTCATTCTTCTTGAACTCTCGGCTGCTTTCAACACTGTATCCCACCGAACCCTCATACAGGGTCTCCAAGAGACTGGAATCCGTGGCCCTACTCTTCAGTGGATCGGATGCTTCTTCTCAGGTGGCACCCAAATGAATAGCTTAGCACCCTACTCATTTACTGCTTCCAACCTGACCAACAGTGTCCCCCAACCCTCCTTGCTTAGCCCAAAATGTTACATGAAACCTCTCGCCATCATCAGCCCTTACGGGTTCAGCATCATCTCATACGCCAACACCTAGCTCATTCTCTCCTTCTCAAAAGGACAACTCGAACACCCAAACAAACTTCATCAGCTGCATGTCTGAGATCAAAAACCAACTGCCTAGAACTCAACACCACTAAAACAGAAGTGGCCATATTTTGAAAAAAACATGTCTCTCTGGTGGCCCTCAGAGCTAGGACCAACATTCAGCCAATCCAATTCTACCAGGAACCTGAGGATCATGATCAACAATTACATTTCGATGCCCAGCCAAGTCAACTCAGTCACATCCTCCTGTTTTCACACCATCAAGGTGGTCCTCAGATGGTTTCCGCTGGACACCCAAAGATCTGTCACACAAGTACTAATCACCAGCAGACTTTACTAAGGCAACACCCTCTACATCAGGATCACCGCTCAACTCACCAAGAGACTCCAAGTCAAACAAAACGCGGCAGCCATAGTCATTCTCAAATTGCCTCTCCGCAAGCACATACCTGAACACCTCAAGAACCCCCACTGGCTCCTTAGTCACAAATGCACCCTTTTCAAGCTCCTCACACACACATACACAATCATGGCCCAGCGTATCTCAACAGGGTACCCAGTTCAACGTCAACCAGGCTCCTCCGCTTGGCCAGTTTTCTTTTTACCAACATCCCCCGCCAAGCAGGAGCAAGGATTCAGAAAGGCTGGCGCAACCTTCCCTACCACATCAGAGCCGCCAACACCATCTGCAAATTGAGCAAGAAACTGAAAACATGGCTCTACCAACAAGCGCTAGATAGGGCAGCTCCTTCCCAACGACAGGCGCCGGGATACCACCTACCCTCCCCACCCCCCACCACCACTGGGTGACATGCGCACCATACAAATAAACATAACAACTTTGCATACTCACTAGGGATTTCACTGTGGGGCATACACCAACACTAAAATTGCAACGGGAATGCTCTGCAGTGAAATAACCTATAATACTAATAAAAAACGTCTATTCAAGAATGGGCGTGCCCTTAATAAACATGTCCTATTGTTCAATGTAAGCTCTCCTGTGCCAGTTGTTCTCTAACCAAGTCCCTTAAAACACAAAAGCTAATGTCCTTGGACATCTCTTCCAGCACAAGAGCAGCAGCCTACCCTGTTATTATTCAAACAGCAGATATTTTGCAAGCTTTAATAAATCTCATGAGGAAGACTAAGCCTTGGAGACAACATAATGGAAAAACAAACACAGGCTGCATCAGAAGCATAGGGACAAGCTAGAACGCGAGAGCCTGGAGTTCTTTAAAGCACACAACGTACTGCCCGAACCCAGCCTTCACCTTTCAATCTCTTCCCTCAACTTTCCTCTGCCATCTCCACTTACATCATCCACCAGTCTCCTTGTGGCACCCTGCTAGAGTGATATCTGGTGTCATCATGCCTTCCTCGTGCTCTCTCACCAACATCGCCATTTCTTCACTATTAATTGCATTTTAGTAATAACTTATCTTTCCTACTTTAAACCAGTTAGCCCCCTAAAACATTCCAACCTATAATCTCTTCTATTAAAAAATACGATCGGCAAAACAAGCATTGCCATAGCCAATAGGTCTCGCCTTTGGGACCATATAAGTGTTTAGTTATCCAGCACAATATCCTTGGTGCAACAACATTAACTGTTGCATGGCTAAACACACACAAAGACGAGACCTATTGGCTATGCCAATGCTTGTTTTACTAGTTTAAAACAGAGGGAGGAAAACTTGAGCTTTGTCTGCAACTTTTACCTAGACGTGTGTTTGTGTACATTCGAAACAAACCATTAATCATGCTGTCAGTTTAGTGACGTAATTGTTTACTCATTCTCATGATTACCATATGAGAACATGGCAAACAGAAACACAAACCCATCATAATCTTTACTAATTATTTATGCTTTGTTATTATACAAAAAGACACACCAAAGTACGCACATAGAATTAACATATTTATACACACGCCCACACCTCTTATAAAATGGGAACATTTTAATATATATACACATTATATATATATATATATATATATATATATATATATATATATATATATATATATATATATATATATATAAAGTCGGCATGTGCAATGTGTTATATGCATACATCTTTTACACATGTGGATATAAAATGTGTATCTGGTGTATATGTACTGATATTGGTATACATTATAGACAAATAAACCTTTTTATGTTTATAGTTCGAGCTATTGTTATCTTTAGGCACACCCAAATAACCACACTCTCACACACATCAAATGGTTTGATTGTGTCTAGCGATAATGTCGCACACATCTACTGATAAGGTATGTATTCGTTTCTGTAACTATTTCAATTGGTTTGGTGAAACAAATGAGCTGGGGCAGTGGGGGGGGGGGGGGGGGGGCGGGGTAGGCAGGGCTACGGGGGAGAGAGGCGGACCCCCGGCCTTTCCTGGGGGCTCCAGGCTCTCTGAAGTCAGCATTTAAAAAAAAAAATATGTGAGTTTTATATAGCGCTGGCTGGACCAGGAGGTATCAGAGTGCTTTACGTGAGGATCAGAGTTACAGGCTAACATGTTACATTTGTTCAAGAGCAATCAAAACATAGAAAACAAAGGTAAGAGCAGTGTTATAGAAAATGTGTTATGGGAGGGGGCGGGAATGGAGAAACAGGGAGACGGGGAGAAACAGTGCCCAATGTCCGGCTGGGTAGGTGACGGCTGAGGGGATGAACCAGGGCCCATCTCCTCAATAGCTGAACCGAGCAGCACCACCGGGTTTCGGACATAATGCTCTGACTCAGCAATCAGGATAGTGATCAGATGAACTCCGAGAATGTCAGAGAAGCGCAAGGTGGGTTGAGAAACCATGATTCGTATGAAATCCAGACGCCATCTTGAGGTCAGGCATTGTCCTGAGAGGGTTCTGTAAGGAAAATTTTGGATTGGTCACGGGGCACAGTGATGGACCCCCAGCTCCAAACAGAAGCAATCGGTCCAGTTTGATGTTCAAAACACAATATGACCTGGTCCTACTGTAAGATCAGATTCACGTGGATTTCATGTGTATCTATCTATAGCTCCCACAACTTTGTGTGCTACATGGGCAATTGCTTGTATCCTTTCTCCCACCATGAATCCCTGTTCTATTAATTGTTATGTTCCCCTCATGTACACACTCTAACGTGCGGTGCAACACAAATACTACTGAAATGAACGAATGTGAAAAAATGTGTAAAGGTATGGAGTGCCTCACGGCAGTAACTCCATGCGAGTCCACTGGTAGGTTCTCACCAGTGGGCTCAGGTTCTCATCATTAGCACGACCATACCGAAACAAAAATAAATATAAACAAAATGTGCAGGTATAGTGAACAAACAGTGAACCAGTCGTGAGAGTACTGGTGATGTAAGTGCTAGGACGTGTCGCCCTAGTGCTTATGATTTCTGACCCCAAATAAAGTGGAACCTGAGACTTTAGGTTTAGCTCGTTTTTATTGTAATTAACCTGGTCCTAAAGTACCTGTACATTTTTTTTATATTTTTGTTTCGGTATGGTCGTGCTAATGATGAGAACCTGAGTCCACTGGAGAGAACCTAGCAGTGGACTCCCATGGTGTTACTTCCGTGAGCTGCACTAACTACTTGTACGTGCATTTTAATTGATGCTACTGCTTTCTTGCATACTAAAAAAAATTAAATATCTACTTACTTCAGGTAACAAAGAGTAAGTACTTCAGTACTGGTTCTTGAAACAACAGCACTCTGCATGCTGGGCCTTGTAATTTGACAGTTTTCAAAACAGGCGTGACCCTACATATTTCAGCATGCAAAGTCCTGTGACCTTTAAATCCTGATGTTGCTTATGACATACGCCAGCTGGAAAATCTGCAAATGTGTATTTTGTAACTTTGCCTAATTCAAATACCCAATTACAGACACCTTTCCCAATCAGATGATATCTGTAGTCTACAATACTTTCCATCTGGGAAACAATACAATTACCTCCCACAGCAAAAAATGGTTATTTTCCACCACAAGGAAAATGTGTTGTACCTGCGCAAAGAACTGAGATGAGCACAGTACACATCTAAATAGAATATTAACTAGGGAGACAAAACCAGCATTGGAACAGGGCTCTTTATCAATTTCCCTCTCAGCTCCTGCCAGCAGTCTTGACAGTATAATTAAATTGTCTCATCACATAAATAAAACGGGCAGGAAGAGTGTGTCCTGGTGCTAGCACCAACAGAAATATATTGTATGTTTTTTACTGTTTTGAAAACTCTAATTTTGTACATATTTCAAATGTATGATAACACGTGGTGGTTATCCTGTACAAAATACTATGCTCAATATAGCAAAATTATTATAGTAATGAGTCTATGTTAAGAGTATAAGGTGCTCTCTTCCAACTGCAGCTTCTGTCTGCAGTCTCAATGAAGCAATACAATGGTCATGCATCGCTCAAATAAAAGGGGTACTACTGCCACCAAAACGGACAATGAGGTTACACTGTGTTAATTGTGACTGAATAAGTAGGAAGTTAAAGCTCTATATCCAATATAACATCGAGTGGCAAAAAACAAATGAAAGTGACCTCTTCACAAATGATTGTGCTTTTAAAGCAACTTTTTGACTGTCACCCTGTAACTTAAAATCGGTTCTCTACGTTACTGAGCCACCTTTCAAGGGCAGCTGGTCTTCACAGATTAGTCAGTACTTTCACTTTGGATCTAGTTCATGTACACACTATTTAGTATCACTTTCTTTTTCAAAGTCTGTCGCTAAACGCGCCGATGTTGGCTCCCGAGAGCAAAACACCCTGGGAGTGAACATTTCCCTAAAAGCTGGGACATCCACACGCCTTTGGCCAATTGCGCGCTAAAGCCAGACGCAAAGGCCAATGGCGTGTGAGAACCACATGCAAGAGCTTCTCCTGAAGCGATTCAAAGAGGTCGATTTCCTATGCAGCGCATGCGCGCTGCCATAGGCTCGACCTAAACAACACTAGTGCTGCAAAATACACCCCAGATAAAAAAGTATTGGTGAAGCCAATAGGTCTAGGTTTAATGTGCCTACCCATCCGGGATAAAGCACATTAGTTAAGAGACACGTGGGAAGGAGCCAGCAGGCATCAGTTGGAAAGCAATACCTCATGCAGTTCAATGCAAGTACTGGAGGTGCAAGGGTACACCCAAACAGCTAATAGCTGTAGGTCAGCGATGAATACTATGGTGGGCTAAGCAAAGACATGATTGACAAAACGTAAAGCCAATGACTGAACAAGGTTGGTCAAGAAAACCAATGGCAGAAAAGAGCAGACTTAAAGCCTCCTGTACATATATTGTTAAGACTAGGTCTGTTTGGCAGCTGTAATGCAACAATCCAGCAAAAAAACAGACTTCCACTTTTGTGGGCTATGTCAGAGGATTTGTTATTAAGTGAGACGGTACAACAGGACTGGAGTGAAATGAGAAAGAAACATTGTTTGCAATAGCTTGCCCCTCTCCCCCATTTGACTCTTGAGTTCTTCCCTACTTCACTCATAGGCTCATATAGATCCCTTTTATCACATGCCCATTGCTGCCACTGATTGCTCCAAGTGTCACCTCGTCTTCCCTTTCAATTAACTCTGCCCGTACAGCATTGCCCTCCCTTTTACTCCCACCCACCCGCGTCATTCCACTCTCTTAGTGACTTTATAGATGCAGTCATTAAAATCATGAATTTTTCACAAGCAATCACTTCTCTTTCTTGTAAAAAACATTTACCCTACACAAAAAAATGTCTGGTAGACTTACCAAACAGAGAGGTGAGGAGGGCTCCACTCCCAGATGCCAGCATCTGCTGCACGGGCGTGATGGCCCCATCTGGGCATTGCGGTCTCTTCTCCATCATGTTGTTAAACTGCAGGGGAGAGAGAAGAAGGGACATTATTAAGCAGGTGCAGAAGTGTAAGACAAAAGGCATTGAGGGATGTGGCGGGTAGGAAGTTAATAGGACATGAGAGAGGAATATGGCAGAGAGGAATATTGCACAGCTGGAAAGGGACGATATACAAGATGAGATAAGAGAAATATGGCAATGGAAGGCAACAATGTGTGAAATAAAGGAGGAGGCTATGCGGTGGGAGGAGGGGCAGGACCATGCTGCTGCAGAAGGAGGAATTGAAATATAATGCACAAAGGGGGCAAGCAGCAAAAGCGGGTGGCTGCAACCTAGGAGATGAAACAGGAAGAATGTGGCCAGAAGCAGCAAGAACAGAGCACGCTTGAAAATATAAAGAGAAAAATTGTAGGCGGGAGAGATACAGAAGGAATGGCAGAGTAAAGTGGAAGGAAAGATGAATGGGTTGATAAATGAGTGCAAGACAAAGTGGTAAGCGAGGCAGACAGAGAAAGAGAGAGCAATAGATAGACATGTGAAAAGAAATAGATACGAATGAATTAAGGAATGCGTAAGATAGAAATAGAGACAGGAGGGATAACCGGAAAAGGAGACATTGACATAGAGGAAAGTAAAAACAGATCTTGGGGGGGGGGTTTGATTGGTTAAAGATAAAGGCGAGAGATAATGAACTTAAGAAGTCACAAGTACATCAAGCATTAACATGCACAGTAACCCTGGGCCTAGGACTACGCTAGCCGAGCGTGCGTAGTTCACGCTATGCGAATTGCACGTAGCACAGTGCAAAAACGCGTGGCGGGCATTTTCTTTTTGCTTGCGGTCCTCAAAGTCAAGTTGGCGACCGCAAGCGAGCAAAACACAGTCTCGGCGAGACTTTTTCCTCGTTTGCGATCAGCAACATCAAGCTGCCGGTCGCGAGCGTGGAAAATAAACCTCCCAGCATGATTCTCAATGAGGGCAGGTCAGGTTTCTCATTGTGAGTGGTCGCGTAGCTCGCTATGAGAAACTACCAGTCCGTGTTGAGCAAGCTGCAGCTCGAGTACAAATCTACTAGAGTGGCAGAAAACAACTGCTTGCATTGTGCAAAATGCCGTTTGCAATGATTCCACAGTGCGGACAAGCATCCGGCACTGTGCAATCAGTGGGAACAGCAGATTCCCTTCTGCACTACGCAGTTCGCTTAGCGCACTTCGCTTAGCGCTACTACGCAAACTACGCCCAGGGTTAATGCACAGGCAAATCCATTTGGGCTGGTGTTGGGTACCAGCCTTTTGTCATTGTCAATGCTAGTTTTGTCATTTTTTTTAATTATAAAACATTGATGTGGGAGGTGCAGGATCCTGGACAATATTTAAAAAATGATTTTGAAAAAAGCTCACATATTCTTTAGCCTCAAAAAGCCTACATTGTCATAGCAGTTCCTAGCTATTAAGGCAACTACCGTGTGTGCAGATGTGCTCCTAGTTAAATAGCAGAATGCCGTCACTTATTGTGAAGTTAGCCAATGGTTGTTAACCATGCTGTATGCAGTAGTGGGCGGAAAAAAAATGTGAATGACAATAGCATACCAAGGGATGCACAGAGCTGGCTAAAAGCCCCTCTATGGAACTACATTATGTATAGAATTGTACTTAAATCTTTGGGCATGGCTAACGCCAGCCCTAAAAGTGCAGTGCTGAAAAGAGAAAGGCTGTTTTCTCTTCTTGTGCTCTCACTAGGGAAGCTTGCTGCCACTTCCTATCAAAAAGATGCACCTATAAGCATATGTAAAAATATGTTGCCAATCCCTATGGCAGGTGTTCCTACCTTCGTGTAGCTTGTCCAATTACCAGCCATAGCTGAGATGTAGGTCATTTGACCCTTTAGGAACTGTACACACCACAAGCAAGCAATAGTACACAAAGACAGTGCTCCCAAGTTTCACACATCAGGGGTTAGACTAACGCATTTCAGTGTGCTGGTCCGCATTACTTGACTGCAATAAAAAGCCACGCTTTTATAACACCTCCTGAAGTTGTCAAGCCAAAGCGCTGTAATTAGGACTGAGCAAAGCAGCGTGTGATCCGCATTTCTCTCACAAAGATTCTCACTGCTGCAGGCCTGGAGACTGGCTCCATTCAGCATTCACCTGATGGTGTTATGGAGACTCACTGCAACAATGAATGCCATGCTTTAATTTACCACAGGACTTATAATTAGTGTGGGCCGCCCGTGGCGCGACAGGAACAGGATGCAGTTATGTTTCTCAAAGTTTCTGGCTGGTGGAGTAAGCTCGCTGCTGCTCACACCACTTTGTGCAGCTGGCTAGTATTTGGTACATTTTTTCTAAACAAATGAGGGGCCCCAACCGCAGAAGGGGTAGGGCATTAAATAGACCGTAATCAAACCAGATCCCCTTAAAGAATGTTTAAATACACAGAGCTGACACACTCTTCACATCCAAACTATCACCAGAACAAAACAACCTCAAAGGCCAAAAGATACACAATAAAAAATTTAATTTATTAAAAACACTTCAATTGGGAGGAGGAGCTTCGCGAGCGTCCAAGATGGTCGCGTGAGCACAGAGCTCCCGGGACCCTCGCCGCTCTTCGCTATTATCCTGATATATATCCTGATTTCGGAGATGGGCTTTTGAAGACGGACTTTGGCTGATCTCAATACTCCTTCAAAAATCTAATTTGGACGTCGGGAGCCGCTGTAGCACCGATTTGAACTTTTGCGGCCTGCCCGGGGAGTTGCCGGGGGCTCAGTTAGCCAGCAGGCCGTGGAGTAGTTGAACAACAACAGCTAGTGGGGTTCTCCCCCTGACGGCCTCGTCTTAACTTTCAGTTTAGTTTTCCTACTCCGGGCCTTATCTGATCGGAAGACAGCTTAGATTTTCCCTGAGCCGGCTTGGCTTTGCCTCTTTGCCGTGCATCACTGTCGGTGAGCATTCCACATCTAGCTCTCCCGGCATCTCTATTATTTTAGGTCACTTTCGTTGATTTTTGGCATCGCTGTTAACGGCCATTTTCACGAGGTCTCGCGGGCCCCTTCGGGGCTCCTTTTCCAATATGGCCACCAGACTCGATAACGAGAAGCGCAAGACTAAGACGCCTATCCGTGGGGGACAGACTCAAACCAACGTCATGGATCGCTACGCCTTTCCCAAGGGATCCCCCGGCGGTACAGGCCGTGCTCCTGAAGACCCTAAGGCTGACCCTGCCTCTTCTCCTGAATTATCCTTACAGGATGTTATGAGCGCCATTGCCAGCATGAAGGCTTCTATGGGGCAACAATATGAGGCTCTCGCTTCGAAGATCGATACGGTGGCCGTTTAAGTTACTTTGATCAGAGCGGACCTGGCGAAAACCAATGAGAAAGTCAAGTCGTTGGACATCAAGACCTCCAGCCTGACCGCCGACGTCTCTGAAATGCAGACCAAAGTTGGCAATTTGTGTTCCTCAAACGACCTGATGGCTCGCCGACTTGAGGATTTTGAGAATAGGGCCCGGCGTAATAATGTACGCATCATTGGGGTCCCTGAGGGCCCTGACCACTCTGCTACCGACCTCCTGGTGGAGGATCTTGTTCTGAATCACCTCGCCCCCACCGGGCTCAGCAAAATCTTCGCTGTGGAATGTGCTCTTTGAGTTCCGGGTGGGAAGGCTAAACCGGGTGCCCCCCTCCCGAGACCTATCATTGCGAAACTTTTTCACTTTCGTGACAGAGATGCCATCCTGCAGGCTTCTTGGGTGGGCGGCCCGGTAAAGTTTGAGAATGCGTCTGTTCATTTCTACCCGGACTTTTCCCAGTTGGTTCAAAGGCAGAGAATGGGCTTTCCGGGAGTGAAGCGCCGGCTACGAGACTTGGGCCTTAAGTACGCCATGCTGTTTCCAACTAGACTGCGGATTGAGTACGGAGATTGGACAATTTTTTTCAACCGTCCAGACAACGTCAGTGACTGGCTTGACTCTTTGCCTAAGAGAGATGATCGAACTGAGCACCCTGGCGGAGCCGAGGGTGGTTTGCCGGAGCAGGAGTGATACTGTGGTTCCCGATGTCTGAACACTTCCTTTGTTTTCGCAGCGGAGTCCGAATACTTTAGTTATCCTGGATTGGCCTGAGGGTGGTGGGGGTGAAATGGGACTCTTTCCTCCTCCTGGGTTTCTTTGTGTAGATTAGTTTAATGTCCGGGCGACAGGCACACTGCAAGTTGGGGTGGCTTTTGAGTCGTATGCAGGGGTGCAGGGTGGGGGGGAGGGGGGGAGTTGTAACGGGTTCAAGTTGAGGGGTGGAGGGGGTGTTTATGTGTTTGTTTTTTCTTACAAGGCACTGTATTGTTTTCTTTTTTGCTCCGATCATTGTGTTCTGTGTGGGGTGTGCTCTACATTATTTCTGGACATGGGGGGTAGTGAGTTGAGACTACTGTCTTTGAATGTCAACGAGTTGGGTGATAGGATAAAACGAGGGGTAGTTTTACAGTTTCTGAAACATCATTCTCCTGATTTTGTTCTTTTGCAAGAAACGCATTTAATTGGTAATGCATGTCAAGCCATGAATAGGCGTGGATATCGTCTGGTTGCTCACTCTGGATTTACATCTGGCTCCAGGGGGGTGGGTATTTTGGTTCGGTCTTCCCTCCCATTTGAAATCGATGGTGTACTACTTGATGACAGAGGGTGCTACGCCGCGCTCACTGATGGGAAGGGAAGACGCTCTTCATACTCACAATCTATGTCCCCCCGGGCCTGCTGGCTTCCACCTTTGCTGATATTGGACGGGTCATTTTAGGGCTTCTGGAAGGTCTCTTGATCCTGGGTGGCGACTTTAATTCGGTCGTTTCTGGCACTTCAGATCGCTACCCTCCTAGGGACTTACCTAGATCTCAGTTGTGGTTGAGTAGGCTATTGGAAACCTTTGGGCTGATAGATAGTTGGAGGTTGATGCACCCTACACAGTTACAGTACACCTTCCATTCGGGCGTCCACGGGAGCCTCTCCAGGCTTGATTATTTCCTAATGCCGGCGGCCCAATCTTCCTCTATCAGGGAAATTCAACATCTTTCCAGGGGCATCTCCGATCATTCCCCTCTGGGGCTCTGTGAGGAGGCCGGGGTCTGTAGCGAAGGTAGGGTAGCTCCCATAAACCCCTGGTATCTCCGTAATCCCAAGACTCGCTCGGAGCTGATAAAGTCCATCGACCATTACTTCCTTGATAATGTGGGATCTGTTTCCTCATCTGTGTCACTGTGGGAGGCTTTTAAGACTGTTATACAGGGACATTTTGTCGTTAATTGCATGTGCCAAGAAAGCCAAGTACGAGGAATTGGTATGCCTTGAGGCTGATATAACTGCCCTTGAGATTGACCTCGAGGCGGGTGTCACCCGGTCTAAACTTCATTCCCTCAGTTTAAAACAATCCGATTATAAAGCCCTGGTGACCGATACTGCTAAAGTAATGAACAGAGAGTAACAGGGTAGATTGTATGACGTGGGTGATAAGGCTGGTAAACTGATTGTGTGGCTTGACAAGAAGGAAAGAGTGAATCTTGTGTCCCTGTGATTGAGAGGCCTGATGGAGTATGTGTTACTGACCCGGTTGGAATCGTTGAATGTTTTGTCGACCATTTCCGAACTGTGTATACGTCGGTCTGTGATAGGGACGAGGAGGATTCTCAGTTGTTGTTACGTGACATTACGCTGCCCTGCTTATGCGAAGCTGTTAGAGATCTCATGGACGCACCGCTCAGGAAAGATGAAATCGCGGTTGCCATCCGTTCCCTTCGTTCTGGTAAGGCTATGGGCCCCAATGGTTTGCCCATTGAACTGTGTAAGCTACGACCCGACAAAATGGCGCCCTATCTTAGGGACCTGTTCCTCGAGGCATTGGACTATGGTTAACTCCCCCCGGATCAGCGACTGGCCTCTATTGTGGTGATTCATAAGGAGGGTAAGCCGCGCGACTGCTGTGCCTCTATAGACCCATCTCACTTTTAAATGCCGACCCTAAAATCTTAACTAAATTGTTAGCTAACCGTTTGATTAAGGCGATCAGTGACTTGATTCACCCGGATCAATCCGGTTTAATCCCGCATCGCAATACTGCCCTTAATCTTCGGCGACTCCATGGAGTTCTCACGAGAGCTGGAACCCTTTCTGAGTCGGCCATTTTGGCTTCCTTGGACGCCACGATGGCTTTCGATACAATAGAATGGCCGTATGGCCGCCGGGTAGGAGCTTCTGGTTAGAGCTCCGAGAGCTGGGGGTTCCAATTCTGGATTAAATCCCTGTTAGCACCTGAGCATCTTCGAGGATTCTTACTATAACAAGTAACGGATGCAAGTAACTGGATGCAAGATATTATATGTACCTGTTTTGAAGACGGCTGCTGCCCAGGCGCTGGTCATCGTGCGAGCTGCCTTGAGATCGGCTGCTGCTGTTGGGCGGACGGCTGCTGTGCTGGCGCTGGACTTCGGAGGCGCTGGAGTCCGGGATCGTCGGGAGGCTGAAGGAGGGCTCCTGTGTCTGTACCGGACCTGTGCTGGTTCCACTGGGGAGCCGCGCACCGCTGGACATCGTGGGAGCTACCGGTGATCGGCTGTTGGACGGAGGGCTGCTGCTCGGGCGCTACACACTGGCCCTGGACATCTGTGCAGCCGGAGTCCGGGATCGCCTGGAGGTCGGAGAGCACCCGTGGCCACACCGGTCCTGGGGTGGCCCTGTTGGGGAGTCCCGCACCGCCACAGCCAAACAGTGAGTGTCTTGCTACCCACGGGAGGGCTCCTGACGGTCTGAGGGCCTGCCCGTCACCACCGGAGCGATCCTGAGGGGCGCGAGCCGCGGGAGGGCTCCCGGGACTGCTCCGGACTGGGGAGTTTCGCGCTGCTGGTCTCGTCTGGTACCGCGGGAGCTGTGCGGCCCAAGGGAGGGCTCCTAGCTGTTTGAGTTCTTGCCCATCGACATCGGAGCGCTCCTGCGGTGGCGGATCTGACCGGGAGCTGCACGCCTGCATATGCACATCGCCTGTGGCGGAGCGGGTGGCGCCGTCGGGCGCGGTTGGAGGGCACCGGGAGCGCAGACGATTGGATCCACCGGAGCCGGCTCCTTTTCACCGCGGCGCCCCCCCCCCTCGCAGGCAACGAGGTAGCTGGCTCCGCGGAGCTTGACTGGAGCTCACCCCCGGTGACCTCCCTCCCATCTACATCGGCGACTGCAGGCGCGAGCCTGTTGAAGGGACGTCCTCTGACCCCTCTCCCTCGACAGCTGCAGCACAATTCACCGAGGCATCGGCCATTCCTCACGCCCCCTCCCTGCCGCCGCCGGGACGTGGCGAAGACGGAGCCGTAGTGTTTGCAAGGGTGCTTTGAGTGGCGCCACAGCCCTAAAGGTGTGTGCTCATAACTTTTTAACACTTTCACCATAATACACATGTATGCCGGTTTTTCCCTGCCGGTTTCCCCCTTCGCTACTGGGATGATCCAAATCAAAATTTCTCCTAACAAAGGGTTTAGTGTCGACGTGGCAGAGTCGCTCTTTTGACCAAAATGGCGGGGGCTATAAACTAGAGTAATAAATCGCCCCACTGCCCACAGTTGACCATGAGGCTGCATACCAACACGGTCAGGGGTCACCTGCACTGAGATAAGGCTCCTTCCTCTTCTCTCATCTTCACCAAGCAGCAACATGGATGCAGCAACATAGAAGCTGGACCAACTGGACCTGCCCATTAATAGAAAGGGAAACTGGGCTTGCTAACCCAACAACAGACAAAGGACTTATACTCCTGCCTCTCTATGCTCTTTTTGGCGGCCATCTTAGACTAGTACACCACTGCGGTGGCCATCTTAGACTAGTCAGTCCTCCTCATTAACTCACACCTATAGCTATACTTTATTTCTCTCCTATAATCTCTCCACGCTTCCCGCCCTATAACCGCGTCCACACCTATAGCTACCTTTTATTTCTCTCCTCTATTCTCTCCATGCCCCCCGCCCTATAACCGCGTCCCCCCACCCACACACTCCACCCCCCTCACCCCCCCCTCCACCTCTTCTACCTACACCTCTTCCATCATAGAACGCATGGGCAAGCATACATACAAGATTAACTATCCATCCGAGCTCACCAAAAAAAAACGCCAAACGCTTCAAACAGAACTTCCTGAAGGCCCACCCCGAAACCCCGTTTGTGGACACCTACTTCTCGCTAACTAATGGGGCCACGAGCACTGATATCATCTTCTACACCCTACGCAGAGCACAGTGGAGGAAAGTGCTCCTCGCCACCCTCACCATCTCCACTTCTAGAAAAACCGCTCATGGCCTAACACGCTCTATTACACCATCCCAACTTTTCCCGGGCAGAGCGACCATCTCCATCTATAACAACGGGATTATCCTATTCCAATCCACAGATCGGAACCTTGACCTACTCGACAATCTGTTCCCCACCTTCCTAAATCATATCTCCAACGGGCGGTCCGCCACGCCTAACACCATGGGTTACACAACCCCCCTAACTCCAAGCGTCAGTACTTCTTGCCTAAACCATCACAGCAGAGGAGCATTCCACACCTCTCCCCTCTGACCAGCGCGTAATCAGTCACCCACCCGACCATACTTCCCAAAATCCCCCTTGCACTGGCGAAGATCACCCCCCCCTCGCACATTCCCCATATCCCCACCCTTCTCACCCCCCACCTCACGACTCCTGCGAACGTCGCAGATCCCACTGCAATCAATCACCCATCCGATCTCACTTTCCCACACCCCTCAGGCACTGGCGAATATCACCCCCTTCACACATCCCCTATACCCCCACCCGCCTTACCCTCCCCATCCCACACGAGTCTCGCAGAACCCACCTCCACCGCACTGAGCATATTTCCCACGCCCCGCGACACGACCAACTCTCACCCTTTCTCCCCCCCCACTCTCACTCCCCACTACCCCACCCTACCCTACCGGCCAGACTCACGGAACACACCACCTCCCTCAACCCAACCCCTTATCCTCTATCCCCCCCCACTCTTAGCCCCCACCATCCTACCGTCATTCCTTCCTTCTCCAGCCTACACTCATCCCTCAACTCACCTGCGCCTCCTTCCTCCAGCGCCACCACCTACGCCACCAACCTCCCCCTGTCCTCATCCACGCCACCCATGCCCCTTGCTCACAAACTCTCTCATCCATCGAATGCCACCCCACCTACTACGGCCGCAGAGCCCTTTACCCCACCTACTACGGCCGCAGAGCCATGTACCATCGCGTGCACATCCCGCCCCATTCGATCCAGTGCCCACCCCATTGCCCCACTCAATCACTCACCCACTGTTCTCACTCCCAATACCATCCCCAATCCAACTCTGGACATGATCATATCCACCCTCCAACAAGTCAAAGAAGATCTTCAATCCATCAAAGAACTTCTTTTCACACACCCCAGACACGCCCTACCCTCCACTTCTGCGCCCAACAAGTATACCACTCGCCCCTCAAACCTCTTCACTCATCAATCCCCGCGCTGGCCCTCTATCCCCGACCGCAAGGCCACCGGCCGCCCCCGTCGCACCCCTCTCTGACCGAGACTTGCACACTCTACTCCGCTCATATGGCCCAGGTCCCACAAAACTCCCACCCACCACACACCTTCCCATACCCACGATTCTCACAAATCCCCTCAGGCCCCCCACGCGGAGCAATAGAAGCTCCGTCCCCTGCAATCTCAGAAAAGTCCCCCTCTCCCTAGAACACTCTCCCACTCTCCTCACCCCCAGACTAAAGTGTATCCTGCTCAACTGCAGATCGGCCCCGAGACACTCCTCCGGCATCGCGGATCTCATCTTATCAATGGACCTCGATCTGGCCATTCTGACTGAAACGTGGCTAACTGAAGCCTCCACACCTATAATGGACATACTAGTCCCCCCCAACTATCACATTATTAGACTCGACAGAAATGGCAAGACGGGCGGGGGAATCGCATGCATCTACAGGAGCAACCTCGTTGTCACTGTAGGTCCCTCCCCCTCCCTCTCCTCCTGCGAACTCATCTGCCTCGATATTACTAGCGAGGGCAAACCTGTGTGCTCCCTTCATGTTATCTACCACCCACCCAGAGACAACCTCACCTTTTCCCAACAACTCATGGACACGATATCCACCAACGCCGGTCGACAGATCAATCAAATCTACTTGGGAGACTTCAACCTCCACTGGAACGACCAGAAAGACGCTGTGGTGAATAGCCTTAAGACGTTCCTCAACGCGCTTGACCTCACCCAAATCTGCAACCGTCCAACACATGAAAAAGGCTCTATCCTTGACCTTATCATCGCCAAAGAAGACTCTACCCAGCTGGAGGCAATCGAACCCTGTGACTGGTCAGACCACCACATCATCACCTTCTTAATCAACGAAAAGGTCAAACTTAACCCGGCTCAACCTGCCAAAACCAAGATCTGGAAGAGGGACTTGAGGAATCTTAACTCAAACTCCTTGCCTGCCCACACAGGCAGTCTCCTTCTTCCCCCGACGGGAGTCTCTGATGTGCATTCACTGACCGACCTCTACCTAGACACTATGTCTGCGATAATCAATGAAGCCGCACCCCTGCAAATGAAGAGAGTCGCCACCAAGAACTCGAACCCATGGTATGATGGTAGACTCAATGAAGACAGACGTGCTATGCGCATGGCAGAGCGCACGTGGAGAGCTGACCCCTCAGCACTGCACCTTCGAGTGCTTAAGAGTAAGAGAAACGCTTACTTCAGAAAAATCAAACGCACGAAATCAGTCTTCTTTAGCCAACAGCTGGATCAAGCAAAAAACCGACCAAGAAAACTGTTCGAGTTAGTAAAAACCCAAACCAAGACGCAACCTCTACAACCTAACAGCTCAACAAAGGATATTCCAAGTTGCGAAGACTTTTCTGCTTTCTTCAAGCAAAAGACCGACATTATAAGAAGTGATCTCCTCAAGGATGTAAGTCGATACTCCTGCTCCTTATGCATAACTAACACTCAACCTAAAAACAACGCTTCATGGGCGTCCTTCGACACCTATACTGAAGAATCAATTCACAAGCTGCTCGGCACCTTGAAACCCGCCAATCACCTCACAGACCCCCTACCTGCCAACGCTGTTAAAGCCCTCACCCCCCTGCTCCTCCCACTCTGGACTAAAATCATCAACTGTTCCTTGCAACAAGGACTCATCCCAGACTCCCTTAAGATAGGGCAAGTCACGCCTATACTCAAGAAACCCACAGCTGACCCGGCCGACCTAAACAATTACCGACCTATCACCAATATCCCCACTCTGGCCAAATTGCTAGAAAAATGCGTACAACTCCAACTGACAAAACACATTGAGCAGTTTGACCTCCTCAACCCTCACCAATCAGGATTCAGAGCAAAACATAGCACGGAAACGGCTATGACTCACATAATTGATGACGCCCTCCAAATCCTTGATCACAATGAGTCCTGCCTCCTCATCCTCCTCGACCTCTCCTCAGCATTTGATACGGTCAAACACGAGAATCTACTGGAGCTGTTAAACACCAGAATGGGCATATCCGGGACTGTTCTCAAATGGTTCACTTCCTTTCTGCACAACAGGTCTCAGAAGTTCAAGATCAACAACGAATTGTCCTCGCCTGTACCCGTAACACTAGGAGTCCCGCAAGGCTCCTCCCTATCCCCCACATTGTTCAACCTCGTCATGGAACCACTCACCACCTTGCTTCAAGCATCAAATGTACACTTCCATATGTACGCTGATGACACTCAGCTCTACCTCAAGCTTCAATCCCCTGAAGACATCAAACTTTTGAATGCCACACTAAGAAACACCCAGGCATGGCTGGCCGACAATCACCTTAAACTAAATGCTCTGAAAACTGAGTTCCTTCTGATCTCACCTCCTGCGAAAAAGGCCATCACCCAAACCTGGCTCAATCATCTAACCGCTCTAAATGTCCAGCCCACCATCGTGGACTCGGCGAAATCCCTTGGCATCACACTTGACTCCAATCTCGACATGCAGCAGCATATTAGCAAAGCAACTAAGGGAGCCAACTTCCAAATCAACACGCTGAGAAAACTCAAACCCTTCCTACCACCCAAGGACTTCCGAATTGTTGTACAAGCCCTAGTCATTCCTCGCATAGACTACGGAATTGTGGCTCTCAGCGGGCTCCCCCTAACAACAACGGCACCCCTACGAGCCTCCTTGAACGCGGCCGCGAGACTCATCACTGGTTCAAGAAAACACTCGCATATATCCCCTGACTTAAAATCCCTGAACTGGCTGCCTTTTGAAGCCAGAGTTCAGTTGAAAATTGCCTGTATGACACATTCGGCCTTACACCACAAGTCACCCAACTACTTCACTCACAAGCTGACTATATCAGGAGGCTCAAGATCCAACAGAAGCACAAAGAATCTCCTCCTGAAACCTCGTAGATTCCGGAAGGAAAAAACATACAAACGCTCCTTCTCAGGGATGGCACCTAGGATCTGGAATGCACTCCCGCCAGAAACTAGGCTTATCCCCTCCTCTGTACTCTTCAAGAAAGAGGTAAAAGCCATCCTTATGGCTAAGTTCACCTGAACCCTATTGCTACTGGAACAATGACAGTACATGGCTCCTATATTATCGGCTACCTGAATGCTTATCTATGTTAGACTCTTTTATGGCTGCTACTGGACCAAAATCACTGCACGGATGCTATATTATTGGTTTCCTGATTGTTTATTAAGGCTGTACACTATGACTTGAGTGCTTTACTAACTGGCAATCCACTCACTACTGCCTACTATTCTATTTTCAACAGTGTGTTAACTCACCCTCTGGGGTGCTATAATCTTATTCGAGTCGACATTGCACGGCTTCTATATTATTGCTTATTGATTGTTATTATTGTGCATACTCTTGTGCGATTGCTACCCTAATTAGCAAATCACTCCCTACCGAATTCTATACTGTTTTCAACAGTTTGTCTATCCTACCTACTGTTTCTGTAAAGCGCTCTGATATCTGCAAAGATCTTGTTCGCGCTATATAAAACTTTAAAAATAAATAATAAATAAAAAATCTTTGGGCGGCTCTCGCTAAGTTTGGATTTGGCCCCGTTTTCATTGCCTGGGTGAAGCTTCTGTACGAGAGGCCTCTTGCTCAGGTGGTGGTTAATGGTAGGGTCTCCGGCACTTTTGCTCTCGGGCGTGGCACTCGGCAGGGATGGTCACCGGCTCTTTTGCTCTCGGGCGTGGCACTCGGCAGGGATGACCGCTGTCACCACTGCTCTTTGCCCTTGCACTGGAGCCTTTGGCAGCATGGCTCCGCTGGGAGCCCTCGATAAAGGGCATTCGGTGGACCCCTGATTTCGAGGATCGCATTTCGCTCTATGCGGACGACATCGTTTTGTACCTCACCTCTCCCCAGAAATCCCTGAACGTGCTTTTTGACGCGTTGGCCTCCTTTGGGAAGAACTCGGGTCTTATTATTAACTGGACAAAATCCTGTGTTTACGTATTGGCTGGCGACCTTCCTCCGCTGCCTCGTAGATTCCCGATTCAGGTATCCGAGACTGGGTTTAAGTATTTGGGGATTCACGTCTCCTTGGATCCCGTTGTCCGCTATGAGCGTAATCTGCTACCCCCTCTCCAACGGTTGAAACTTGATCTTGCGCGCTGGCGTCAGGCCGTCTTTAAGATGATGTCACTGCCGAGATTTTTATATGCACTCCAAAACTCTTTTGACCCTATCCCTTCAAATTATTTTCGGGAAGTGGAGAGCCTGCAGAGGCGTCTGTTTTGGGATGGGCGCGCGCGTATTGCTCTTTCTAAACTCACGCTCCCTTGGTACGACGGAGGCATCGCCCTCCCTGATATCAAGTGCTATTATTGGGCCTCCCAATTGAGTGCGATTAACCACCCAACCTATACACCCGGTCCTGCCCCGGCTTTTGAGATGGACAAACATCTGTTGCCGGGCGGACATTATGATAGGGCGCTCTACTCCAAGGGGATTTGCAAGACACTGGCTGGTCCCACTAGGATTGCTGTACGAGTCTGGCATGATGCCACTGCGGCTTTGGGTTGGAGTGATAGATTGACTCGTGCGACCCCATTGTATGCATCTGAGAGATTGGGCTGTTTGTGGAGAAGAAAAGGTTTTGAGAGGTGGGACATGATTGGCATCAGCAGAGTGGGTGACCTCTGGTCCAAAGGTACTGTTAAAACCTTTGAGATGTTGCGGACGGAATATGAGCTCGGGGACAGGGAATTTTTCAGATACGTACAGGTGCGTCATGCCCTGCTCTCGGTTTTTGCTGCTGGCACTGATATTCCCGAGTCCTCCCCTCTTGAGGACTGCATACTTGACGGCCATGTATGTGCCTGACAGCACGAATTCATCGATTTATAAAAAGTTGCTCAATAATCGGGCTGATCTACTTGTGCATCTCAGAGCACTATGGACTGATGATGGGTTGGAGCTGGACGACGAGGACTGGCAGTCTGCGTTGTCATCGCCCAAGGAGGTCGCCATACCTGCCCGTCTTCGTTTTGTCCAGCTCAAGATCTTGCACCGTGTGTATGTCACTGGTCCGAGTCTGGTTCGAATGGGTTATTCTCTGGATGGGTTGTGTAGGCGCGGGTGCGGTATGCCTGGTACCTTCCTCCACATTCTATGGGAATGCTCTGATGTGGTGGCGTTTTGGGCACGGGTGCATGCTGTAATGGAAAGGGTTACCGGGGTGTCACTGCAGATGAGGCCCGGCGTTGCCTGTTGAATGTGTGGGACCCGACTGATTACACTGCCGCTCAGATCCGGTGGGCGACCCTCGGTAACATCATAGCTAAGAGGGACATTGCACAGCGGTGGGGTTCCCAGAGGTCGCCCACGGTATTGATGTGGAAGGAGGGCATGGATTGGTGCATGTTTAGGGAAAAAAAGTGTATCTAGCTAGGGGAAGACCTAGGAAATGGAACAAAGTCTGGTCCCAGTGGAATGCTTACCGTGGAAATATATGTACCCCCCCCCCGCATGATTTATCCCCCGACGTCTCCTTATCCCCCTGAACGTCATTCCATGTATCGCTTACTGATTGTATTTATCGCAATGTTTCCTCACTGCCCCCCCCTATGTGTCTGGTTACAATTGTATGATTCTTATCGTCTTACTTGGAGTAGCATTCTATGTGGACACATGATCGTAATTAGTGTGACTATTGCCTTGGAAAATTCCCCTTTTTTTCTGTTTGTTGTTATTGTAACTTCTTTGTTCTCAATAAAACTTTTTTTTTTTTTAAATTTAAAACACATCAATTATTCAAGGACGAAAGACCCTTGTACATCATTAAAAACACAGACTCAAAGACACACGCTCTCAGACTCACAGACACACGCTCTCAGACTCACAGACACACAGACACACGCTCTCAGACTCACAGACACACAGACACACGCTCTCAGACTCACAGACACACAGACACACGCTCTCAGACTCACTGACTCTCTCGCGCTCACAGACTGCCTCTCTCGCGCTCACAGACTGCCTCTCTCGCGCTCACAGACTGCCTCTCTCGCGCTCACAGACTGCCTCTCTCGCGCTCACAGACTGCCTCTCTCGCGCTCACAGACTGCCTCTCTCGCGCTCACAGACTGATCCTCTCTCGCTCACAGACTGATCCTCTCTCGCTCACAGACTGATCCTCTCTCGCTCACAGACTGATCCTCTCTCGCTCACAGACTGATCCTCTCTCGCTCACAGACTGATCCTCTCTCGCTCACAGACTGATCCTCTCTCGCTCACAGACTGATCCTCTCTCGCTCACAGACTGATCCTCTCTCGCTCACAGACTGATCCTCTCTCGCTCACAGACTGATCCTCTCTCGCTCACAGACTGATCCTCTCTCGCTCACAGACTGATCCTCTCTCGCTCACAGACTGATCCTCTCTCGCTCACAGACTGATCCTCTCTCGCTCACAGACTGATCCTCTCTCGCTCACAGACTGATCCTCTCTCGCTCACAGACTGATCCTCTCTCGCTCACAGACTGATCCTCTCTCGCTCACAGACTGATCCTCTCTCGCTCACAGACTGACCCTCTCTCGCTAAAAGACTGACCCTCGCTAAAAGACTGACCCTCGCTAAAAGACTGACCCTGGCTAAGACTGACTCACTCTCTTTCACTCACTGTCTCACTCTCATTCACTCTCACTGACTGACTCACTCTCACAGACTCTCACTGACGGACTCTCTCCCTCACTGTAACTAACTGACTGACCTTCACCCTCCCGTTATTTATGCCCCCATAACAAACAAAACAAGCATTAGCATAGCCAATAGGTCTCGTGTCTGGGACCTTATAAGTGTTTAGCAACGCAACAGTTGATGTTGTTGCACCAGGGATATTGTGCTGCATAACTAAATACTTATAAGGTCCCAAATGCGAGACCTATTGGCCATGCCAATGCTTGTTCCTCTTGGCTTTTATATGGACACTGGATTTGTTTGCACAATTTATTGTAAAGCTAAAGCTGGTGCGTATGACTAGCTCGCACACAAAGTGTAAATAACCTGAGTGTATTTCACACGTTGATTTATTTCGAATTTATTGAAGACTAAGAAAAAAGCTGACGCTCATCTATCAAGCACTGGCGTTGCCAATAGGTCTCGCAGTAGGAAAGTTGGAGCTATTACAATTGCAAATAACAATGCCTTTTATTTTTGTTTTCATTTTAAAAACATAAAGGGCTTTGTCATTTACAAAACCAATAGCTCCAACTTTCCTACTGCGAGACCTATTGTGCACTGCACAGTGTGGGTGAAAGTGGCACTGCGTGTGTGTGAGTGGCTTTGGGTGAGTGGCGCTGCGTGGGTGAGTGGCGCTGCGTGGGTGAGTGGCGCTGCGTGGGTGAGTGGCGCTGCGTGGGTGAGTGGCGCTGCGTGGGTGAGTGGCGCTGCGTGGGTGAGTGGGGCTGCGTGGATGAGTGGGGTTGCGTGGATGAGTGGGGTTGCGTGGATGAGTGGTGTTGTTTGGGTGAGTGGCGTTGCGTGGGTGAGTGTGGTGTTGCGTGGATGATAGCGGGCTTGCGTGGGTGTGAGTGGCGTTGCGTGTCTGTAAGTGTTGCTGTGTGGGTGAAAGTGGCACAGAGCCTTTGATGTGGCCACTTACTGATTAGCATTATTAAAATCTGCATGAAAATGTATTTTATTATTACTATTTATTCTTTGCCAAGCACTCATCACTGATCTGGGCAGCAGTCAAAGTGCATAAATAAAAGTAAGTGAACTCTGATCCTGGGGGATTTTGGTAGATGTTTACGTACAGACATACACAATACAACGCACATACCTTAAATGGAAAATATAAATGCAACTTACCTTTATCTGTCGGGGGAAAAAAAATTGGGTAGGAAAACTAGTTTGGTTAATGCAATCACTTTAGGCCCCTGCATGCTACAAGCGGGGACGCATTTTTAGTTTGAAGAATGTGATAAGCTGAAGGAGGAGGGGGTGCGAGGGATGAGGGAACACGGCCTGGGGGAAGCTGGCTGGGGAGGGGGAGGAGAAATGCAAGGAAGTTAGGGGAGGAGGGGAGGAGAAGCCGCAGAGCGCTTGCTGGGCGAAGCCCTTTGATGTGCTGTGCGGCAAATGGAGGGAGGCTGATGCGCGTTCATGTTTGAACACGTGGTTCACATGAACTGCATGAAAACGCCAGCAAAAAGCTGGTGGTTTCATGAGCATTTTGAGCACTTGAATTCTCGTTCCTCAATGCGCTTGCGCGCATTTAAGGTCACGAGACCTAAAAAACAACATGCAACCATTGGGACAGGCAGATACAAGTTGCCAGCATTGAAAGGACAAAAAAAACTCAAGACATTCTTTTTAATACTTTTTAAATATGGTTGTTTAGTTGTACATAATGCTTTTTTGGTCATATCTAAGGTAACAAAAATGCTTCTGAAACGTCTTTATTGTAACTTTTCAGCATGCTTCAAACTTCTTTACAGCACAGCTTAAAGACATAGGTAAAGTCAATATCTCTGGCTAAACACATAAGTTCCCAAAGGCGAGACCTATTGGCTATGCCAATACTTGTTATTTTGGAGATCTGTTCCGTTGCTAGCTCCCTCGGACTCTTGCTTGCCCTCAAACTTCTGTTAACATTTCCTTGCTCTCCATAATCTCCTGTCTGTGCCACCTTGCTTATTCACAACTCGACAGATTTCTGCACTCTCTCAGAGCTCTGCATATGCTCCCCTGAATCCCTTTTAGCTACGCATGTGTCCCCTTGCTCCCAGAGTGGTATTTTGATTTACTTCCTCAGAGCCCTGAGCCATACCCTTTAGTTCCACTGTGTTCCCTAGCTCTGTCAGCGTCCTCTCATTAGTCTACCGCAGTTCTGTAAACGCATGCTTGCTCGCTCAGGGATTTGCTTTGCTTTTTCTTTGTTCCCTAGATGCTCTGTTCGCCTCACTTTAGTCCCTCAGAGCTCTAGAATGGACTTCTTACCCCGAGTTTAGTCTCACCTTGCACTCCCAGAGCTTTGTAGTAGTCACTCTGCGCTCAGATCTAAAATGAGACACTCTTTCCTCCATAATATAACTGTATACGCCTCCCTAAAATCTGTGCCATGAGTTTGTTTGCTTTAGTTATGGTCTGTACATCTACTCACTCAGACCTCTGTATGAACGTTTTTGATCCATTCAAGCTTTAGGACTGCCCCCTTGCTCTCCCGGAGCCCCCAATTCCTCCAGACCTGTATGCATCTGGATCTCACAAAGCTCTACAAGAGTCTCCCGACCCTAAGCGCTCGGGTCTCCTTTCTCCCTCACAGCCCTGTGTCTCTCTTTGCTCTCACAGAGCTCTACCTCCTCGCACTTTTAGATCCCTGTATGGGTCTCTTTACTATCTCACTGCTGTGTTTCATCATTACTCTGTGTAGTAAGGTAATCCAGACGTAGCAGGTTGTAAGAAAGGTATTTATTCCATCTGGAGCACGTATGTCGCGTTCTTCCCTCAAACTTGCTCTGTAGGCATGTCCTTGTTTTGTTACCCCGTTCTGTAAGTTTTGCCATTCCCCGGCACCAACAGACCTCTGTGGTCATCTCCTACGCAGCAGGTCTCTGCAGCACAGGCAGCTCCTAATACCCAAGGCACTTATCTCTGCATGGCTGTCTGGGTGTGTCCTACAGAAACTTTCTTATGCAAGCCTTGATCCCGCGCTGCCTTGTTCCGTACAACGTGTGCAATCTTTCAAGAGCACGATCATGGCAAACAGCTGCACCCTATTGATAAAAAGACTGGCTGCTTGTACATTCGGCAACCGGGCACATGCCTAGGAGCTAGCTGGCAAGAAGCATACATTGCAAAGAAGTGTGAAATGGCTGCCAAATGGACACAGCACTGCGAAGTAAAGGGGCGGCAGGACACCCTAGAGAAAGAAGGTAGAGGGGAACCATACAACAAAGTTATGCAAATGGCTGACATAGCACCTCAATTAGGGCACGTGCCACAGACCAAAAGGCTAGGAGGTCTCCAAAGCGAAATCGGCTAACTAGGCACTACATAGCAAGTGGTCAGCAGTGCACTAGATAGCTCTCTGTGTCACCTCCTCTACCTTCATTACAAGAACGTGACCCGCCTCAAAGCACAATGTGGCTACACAATGCCCCAACTCCGCCCTCAAGCAGAACCTACAATAAAAGCATATGGAGAGCACATACGCACTAACTGCTTGCACAGGCATATGTTCAAGGTGAATATCTGGAATTCCACCAGGTTCACACATCAGTGGCTGCTCTGCTTGCATTAAAGTTACCAGAAATACGGCGCAGTGACTGAACTGGCTCAATGAGAGTGGGCACCAAAGAAAACGCCCAGATCCACCAGGATCATTGGGCCTGTGCTCCCTCACTGCGCGGGGCATGTGGCACAGAGCCAGGCGCAGATCTCGTTCTCTGCAGGGTTTGGGCAGCGTAGGCTCCAGGGGCTGAGCTTACACTGGGCCACGAGGGCTGATGTAAGATTACACTTAGTTATTATAGAACGAGCCCGAGGAGTTCTTCTCATGAAGTTGCCTCCATATACACAGGATTTGTGGGCATTAAGACAGTTGGTATGCACCGGGCCTTAGGCCAGGGGCACCAGTTCTGTCCTACACACAAAGGCTCAGAAAGCACCACGCACGCCGTGTACCCCGGAAGAGGACTTTAGACAGTACACCTGGCACGCCGCAAGGTAGGTTTCACAGCAGGTGGTTTGCAGGGCCGGGTGTACATGAACTGGGCCAGGGGTTTACGGGTGTATGAGGGATAGCAGAGGTTAGTTACTGCACCGAGGAACATGCAGGAAAACACTGGCTCCCGGTGGGGTTTAAGGCCAGGTCCCCACCCAGTTATGCCGTCTTTATTTGACTGCTCCGCCCCGCAGCCACTCCAAGTCCCCTCTGGAGACACGCGGGATGAACCTGGACGCAGCGCGGCGCGACACTTACCTTAAACGGCATTGGCGAGCCCTCTCGCGCCCTCTGCGCCGCTCCTGCCTTCCGTCCTCGCGCCTCGCCCTCCTGCGCCGCTCACCTTGCCGTCACGGCCACACGCTGCATACATCTTGTACTCCCACCACACTTCCCTGCGGGCTCCTGAGGGAACAAAAACACACAGTCAAGTCGCTGTGGGTTCCACCGCCGAGAATAAAGCCACGGCTACCAGCAGCAAGCAGGTCACTGCATTTAAAGCTTCCTACCAAAGAACACCGGGGGCAGGAAAAGAAGAGGCTGCTGTACTGAGGCAAGAGCGACCATCGACGCACGAGGCATCCCGGGCGCCAACTTAAACTATTGCAACACTTCCTTATACTGGCGACTGAGCCGCCTGCCGAAGGCATGAGGCATGACATGTCAGCCTTGTCGTGAAAGGGAACGGAAGACCAGTACCAAACATGTATCCAGGACATTCAAACTGACGATAAAGCAACGACCCAACCAAAGCCTTCATATGTACACAACTCCCAACCTTCCCAAAATAAAGAATCACTGGCTGGATGGAAACTGCTGAACCCACTTGAAGGAAAACATACTGGCAGTTTGGAAACTCCTTAACCTTCCCAAAAGAAGGGAATCACAGAAGCCACTGTAAGGCTATTTCACAACATATCCAAAGAAAAGCCACACTACAAGGCTACTTCACAAACCATCCCATGAAAAGCCACACTTCACAAACTATCCGATGAAAAGCAAAACACTGCAAAGCTACGTCATAACACAGACAACGAACTGAACCACTTACCCAAACAAGAGAACAGCGCATTGTACATGGCAACTCCCCAAGTCAAATGGGAAACCACATTATCTGAGGCAACGTCACAACTAACTCTAAGAACCACATGATGCAAAGAAATACCAGAAGCACCTGAAGAACACCTAATCGGGTGCCAAAACCTTGAACTCACCCTTAGAAGACAATGACACACTCTGTGGCAATTCCTGGTCTTGAAACTGGTTTTGTCACCAAACGAAGACAGACAACAACAGTATGGCTATTCCCCAATCACATGTGGTAGTATCACCTAAGTGAAACACTCCTGTGACAATTTTCAACCCACCCAAGAAAATTATATATTTAGTGATCCATTTGCTTGGGCGGTTTGAGAATTGTCACAGGAGTGTTTCACTTTGGTGGGTATACAGCAGGCAGTTCTCTTAAGATAGACTGAGAAAGCTGTACAACCAAAGATTGCTTGCATTAGATGGGTTTAGGAATATATATAATCTCTCCAACTAGGTCAAAGAGGAGAACTATGCGATGTAAAACAACTCCCCAACGCACCTTAGCAAGTGAATCACTTGCTGCATGGCAACTCGCCACACCCATATATGGCAACTCCAACCCATCTAATAATGCAGAATTCCTCGCTGTATGGCTACAGGTTATTCCACCTGAAAAAAAAACAGTAATACCGCCTAATCAGCAGTTTTTTACTGAAATACTGCAACAGCCTAAGAAATCCAAAGATGAGAATCCTTCTCTTCACAAACTACAAGCAAATGACAATTCTTCTCTAAATGGCAATTATCCAGCCCACTGGGTAACCACTCACTAATCAAACTAAAGGAGGGAATCATTCTCTACACAAACTCACCAGCTCACGTAAGGATGATAATCTTTCTTCACACAGAGATTTCCCTACTGGACAGAGACTCTTCCTGCACGTGGAAAATCCTCAACCCATCTCACTAGGTCAATCTGAACCATTCTCTATACAGTGACTCCCTCAACCCGACTAAAGAAGTCTATGCAGCAACTTGACAACACTCAGACAAGGGACTTACTCAGCAGGACAATTCCCTAAACACATAAAAACAGGTCTTAGAATAACATCACCTCTAGGGATAGGTTGTGAACACTTTTCGTCCAGTACCTATTTAACACTTCACCTCCACAAAAAAGGTGATCAATGGTCATTAATCAGTAGCTACTAAACAGGTCATATGACTAGGAGGCTACAGGGGTTCTCATTCAAGAGGGAACAAGAGGGTGAAGGATAACTAGCGTGCCGATGGAGAGCAATAACTACTGTCCAGGATCAGAAAAAGGACAGTGAGAGAGGCTGCCATGGCGGAAGATGGAAATAGTACAGACTGATGATAGAGAGGCAAGAAGATAGGAATAGCAAGGCAGGAACCTCTGAACAGATAAAGAGGAAGGAAATTCTAAGAAAGAAAGACGACCAATAAAGAAACACACACAATCAGTAAAAGTTAAAGAGGAAAGAAACAGTTTCAAATAGAAGACTGAAAGCCAGCGGCAAGGGTAGCATAAGAAAAGGCAGAGAGCAGGAGATGTTATAGCTCACTTTAGGGACATAAGGGGAACGTCTGAGCAGATACAGTACCACTGGGGAGCAGGGATTATAACAAAGCTTGGGTAAACAAACTAATGCACGTAGGTGCCAGGGGGCAAGGCATAGGGCAAGCGAGGGCTATCGTTCTGAAAAATGGTGTGGTGTTCAAGGACTTAGCACAAACTACACAAGACAGAAGGACTAACACATCAGAGAGCCAGCAGAGGATAGAAGCAACGACAAGGAGGGCAGTGGGGGCTCACTGGGCCCCAGGATACTACAAGGAGCCCAGCACATCTAGAGAGAGATACGAGGATCTCAATATCTGGAACAAAAGCCTCAAATATACTGGGCAAAAAAAGTGGTGTGAATACCACAAAGACTGTCACACAAAGTGAGATGGTAGAGAGAGAAACCGTGACAATTTGGAATAGTATTACATTCCACCATTAGTACCGTGAATCATCTTGAACAGATAAGCACTTTCCACACCTGTATGGTGACTCTAATCTTACCATGCTTTAAGTGCCCTCACTCCTGCTCGTGAAATAAATTCAATACTCGTTTTCTAGGCAGTCACTGTACTGATCATTAACAACCACCAACGCACACGGAGATAGATTTGTAGTATTACACTAGTCAAACATTAAAATGTAACCGTGTAACTACAATCTTACATTTGATGCATTACCTCCCTTTCGACGGACTGGCACAATATTTGGGCTACATGTGAATATGCATGTCATCTGTGAGTGTGTGGAATAAATGGACTTCATGACGTTGGAGAAATTAAACATGACAAACCAGTCCAACTAATCTGTTTTTTATAAAGGTACATGCCTAGATTAGAAACCTGTAGACGTTTAAGAAATTAAACAGTCGTTCGCGCGGCAACCGGATACTTTCAGAAGCAAAATGCAATACTACAGGGAGCGCTTTATAGACAATTTAATTTCCGTATTAAAAATTAAAACTTGTATCCCTGATTTCTTTAGGGCCCAACATAACAACTGCCTATTCTAAATCATTCCGTTTCCCTCCAGATCTAGTCAAAAAAATATGATTTTTTTTTTTAAAGGAGTAAATAAGTTCTCTAAGTAATTAGGAGGCGTAGTAAAACCGGGAGCCGTCAATACCGTCCACCGTTGATAATCCACCGCTCAAAGTTGTTTTGAACCTGCTAGTTGCCCTTCCCCCACCTACGCCACAGCTTCATGGGACTGCCAGATGCCCAGACTTGCTGTTTCTCCATAAGGAGATTTCCTAGACAGATCTCCTTCGTTCCCAGGAAAACAGGAAGTGCTGTTGGTCTCCGGAAAACATCTACACACACTGGCTTCCAACCTCGAGGCTCCAAGAAGGGGGAGGGCAGATGGTTTTTTCGAGGGTGATACCATCGAAAACAACAGAGGCGAACTAAATATTTGAGGGCGAGGAAGATCAGATGTGAGGTGAATTAGAGTCAAAAGGAGAGGGACAACTTCCAGCTAAGGGGCGTATTAAGAAGCATGCTTATCTGAGGTTAAGAGCACTCACAAACGGGATACATTCCTCTTATCTGGTCGATTACATTTTCTGCCACCAAATGCCACGTCTCTGTAAAAATAGTGTCTCGAACCAGATGGGGTAAACACAAATCAGAACCTCACGGCTAGGGCAAAGGAGAAAATACAATGTCGGAGCAACAAAAAGGCCAAAACAACAAAAGAAACAAAGCTAATGCAAAAGAGATGAACACGTCCCGTGTATTTCAGGGTTATAGTTAAGAACGCTGGGTCCTCCTCGGCTGATGAAACGAGCCGGGGTACTGGCAGTCCGCCAAGTGGGTGATCGGCCACAAGGGATCTTTTACCGTCTTCACCCCTCCCCAGGTCCGGGTCTCCCCGACTAACCGTCCCGTGTCTGCCCCCAAGCCCGCGTGCGTACCTGCCGCGGCGGCGGTGGCCTCCGGGTCCCGGAACCCATGAGGCTACCGGCTCTGGGGCCGCTGCTAGATCCAGCTTCAACTGGAACTGCGGCGCTCAGCACAAAAACATGTCACTCAGCCCGGGCCGAGCAGGAGGGAACCCTGGGAGAGGCTGTCAGAGGCCCCGGCACCGCCTGCCAGCGCCGGACCACGCCCAAAGGGGCGGGGCGAGGATGTTATATAACAAGCGAGGAGGATGAGCTGCAGCCGTGGGTGAGAGGCTGAGCCTAGGTCCGGGACCGAGGGCTGGTATAGCTTGTCTGGGCAGGAGAGACAGGGTGAGGCACACGTAAACATATTTACCCAGCCAAGTCACACAAACAATTTTCGCCTGAAAGTTCTCAACGCTCCTACACAGTATTCTGCAAGCATACATTATTTTTCTCCAAGTTTTATATAGCGCGAGGTACAGGAAGGCTTCCCCTGAGCACCAGTTACCATCAACATGCGTACAGAGAACAATTGAGGGACAGAATGCACAACAATGTCATACATTCACCCCAGTACAGAGATCTGAGCCTAAATCCATTGTTTTTTTTGCTCACCATACTATTCCAGTTTGGACCCAACCATATGCAAATCAGTCTTGACCCTGCGCCCAATGGGAACAGTCCAGCCCGAACTGCCAGGCCAGGTCCTCCCTGGATTGGAAACAAGCATCCTAAGACCGGTTTCAGACTTTCAGCCCTCATCAGCCAGGATAGCCTGACTCCAGTGGCATGGAGAGCACGGGACTCACGTCTGAGCATATCCGTCCCACTCAGGGTGATAAATGCAAAAAGAACAATTGATGGACAGAATGCAGAACAATGTCATGCATTCGCCCCAGTACAGAGATCTAGGCCTAAATCCATTGTTTTTTTGCTCACCATGCCATTCCAGTTTGGACACAGCCATTTGCGAACCAGTCTTGACCCTGCGCCCAATGGGAACAGTCCAGATCGAACTGCCAGGCCAGGTCCTCCCTGGACTGGAAACAAGCATCCAAGACCGGTTTCAGGCTTGCAGCCCTCATCAGCCAGATTAGCCAGGGCGATCCAGGCTCTGGCGACTAGGCGCTCAGATCACAGATAAGCTTTTGGTCCACGCTTCCGTTGACAATCACGGTCAGAGTAGCTCTTGCCAAAATGGTCATGCTTCCCAGGCTCCTCTACTATTTTGTCAATTTGCCATTATTCATCCCGACCCCCTTCTTCTCAAAACTCAATGCGGTCCTGCGGGACTTCATCTGGGGCACATCTCGGCATCGACTAGCGCTGGCGAAACTGTTTCTGCCAACAGACAAGGGAGGGCTAGCCGCCCCTTGTTTTGAGCACTACTACCTGGCTGCGCAGCTTCAATGGATTGCCCGCTGGTTGGCAGATAAGGGTCGGGAAGACACTGCTACTATCGAGCCGCCGTACTCTTTGTGCCGTGTCACCAAGCTCTTTCACCGCTGATGGCGCCTGAGAAGCCCGCTCCGCTGTTGCTGGCGGTGGCATACAAGTGCTTCCGTAGAACCCTGTTCCTCACTCAAAAGATGCTTCCGTACGCGCCTGCTATACCCTTGGAGGGCTCTCCAGGGGGTGGGGGGGCTATAACGCACCCCATGTTGGAGCAGTGGAGAGAGGCTGACATCCAGACACTGGGCGATCTTTTCAGGGATGGAGCACTAGTGGCTTATGAGACGTTGGTATCAGAGGACGGGCTACCTCCTGGGGGGTTCCTGCTACATCGCTCACTCGTAGCAAAGATGGCGGCTAGATGGGGAGACATGGCGACAGAGCCTGAACAACACTTAACCATACAATACCTGCTCGTTATGGGGAGGGGTAGGCACCTGGTCCGTTGGTTTGCCGCATTGCTAAGGGCTCACACAGAGATCAGTTTGGCTCCGCTCAGAGGCAAGTGGGAACGAAATTTGGAACGGGCGCTGACTGATAAGGAATGGGAGAGAATTCTCGGTGCGCATTCCCCGAAACATGAGCTTCTGCCAGATACAATTGTTCATAGGGCCTACCTTACACCTGAGTTAATCATCAGATACTTCCACCGCTCCGACGCGTCCTGCCCCAGATGCGATGAATTAGAAGCAGGACTTATCCACCTCTTATGGAACTGCCCTAGACTGGGTGATTACTGGAATGCTATATGTGGAACGCTCGGGGTGTGCACGGGTCGCACCATTCTCTTTAGCTGGGCTGATTACGTCTTACACCATTTCAAGAGGTCACCCAAAGATAAAGCATCTTCCCGCTTCTTAGATCTGGGGTTAGTGGTGGCGAAGCGTCTCCTTACGATATGGTGGAAGGCGCGCGAACCACCTGCTGCGCAGGCGTGGCTCTCTTCCCTTCAGGCGTGGGCCCGGGCGGAATGGATCACCATACGGAGGGAGGAAACGACGGGGCTCCGAAAAGCACCTATGGCGGAACAATGGGAACGCATGCTCAATGCCCTACAATTGCCGGGGGGCTAGCGACTTGGATGCTGAAGCGACCTAAGTAAATGGCCTGAGGGGTTGGAGCGTACCGTGGGATACTTTACTGTCCGGACAACCTGTCACACAGTCTTCCAGCCTTCGGGCACGCAAGTATGCGATACATACTTGCTCACGGATGACGTTGCACACGCGGGGGGCGCCAGGGGGAGGAGGATCAGCACGCACGAATGCATGTGTTTTGCCGCTACTGTTCAAGTTCTTTTTGTATAACTGTTAGATAAATGTCATTTCTAGGCGCAAGTCCATAGTAAAAGGATCCACCCCACAAGCATGCTACTGTGCAAGACTGAACCAACAGATAGTCATGAATCAATATTGAGGGTGCCGGAGTAGGCCCTACCCGTAACAGTCAGTTCTGAGCACATGCCCTTCGCTTATAAGACATTGTCAGCGCGGCTCCACGATTTCACTCTGTATTGATCTGTGATGCTTGAATGTTGAACTGGCGTGACTGGCGTGGCAGGAATGTCATGATAAACTGATAGTTTTTTGTATTGTACCTTGAAAAATATAAAATGCTAATAAACAGATTTGAGGAAAAAAAAATCAGCCAGGATGCTTTGTTCGCCCTAAGTTGGCAGGGTATGCCCAGACGTGGGTCCCTTGCTCACTTTGCCACTGGATTCAAGCTAGCCTGGCTGATGATGGCTGATTAGCCAGAAACCGGTCCCAGGATGCTTGTTTCCGTTCCAGGGAAGACATGGCCTGACAGTTCCGGCTGGACTGTTCCCATGAGGCACAGGGTCAGACTGATTTGCATATGGCCATGTCTGAACTGGGGTGGTGGAGTGAGTGAATTCACTGGTGGTCAGGTCCGTCTTGTGTTTAAAGAATTGGTGTTGTAGTTCTTGTAAGTTAATGGAATCTTGTAAATTGTAGTCCTTATTGATACCCAGGTATCCACATGGGGAAATGCATTTTCAAAATTAGTAGTTTATACCACTAATTAAATCAAAATTAGGGTTCCGAAAATATGGTTGTACAGAGGGCCCCAATAGTTCCTAAGATGGAAATGTGAACTAACATAAGAGGGCATGAGTGAGCTGAAAAGGTTAATATATTCAAAGTGTTTTTGAAAGGGGGCCCCCAAAATATGTTTGGCCCAGGGTCCCCAAAATCCTTAAGATATCTCTGCACGCCACCCATCCCAGAAATCTAAAAACACCTCACACTCCTATGAACTGTAAAAAAACCTTCACCACCCCTATGCTCCACCCATCCATGAACTCTAAAATAAATCACCTTTCTATGTCGGAACTCCAATTATTTCTGACCCCCTAAGAGCCCTCCATCACCCTAACCATTACCCTCCCAGAACCAAAAAACCTCACAGTAGTTCTAAACGTTACCCAAGATTAATGTTATTTTCAATTTTTCCTTAAAATGAGCTTCTTTTAAAACGTTACCTTTAATTTTCGATTTTCTGTATTTCCCTAAAATGTCCTTCCTTAAAATAGTTTTTCCGTGATTTGGTCATTAATTCAGATGAGGAGGAGGATGAGGACGAGGAACAATCAGAAAGGTCTTTTTGGCATCTGCCCAGACCCCATGGCCAGCACCAGGTATTCCCTGTGCCTACAGGATTCTTCTGCTACAGTCAGGACAACAAGGGCTTAGCGGGCATGACGACTTTTAACAATGCTTTTGGGCTCTGATGAAACCTAAGCTTTTGCTTAGGTTATTTTCTTTGTGGATTACTTGGGAGCTGCAAGTGTGGAAAGATTCCATGTGGAAAGATTCTGGTTTCTAGGCACATTAAAGACGTTTCCGACTTACAGCACAGCCAGGGAACAACAACTGCTGGCGCCAAGACCTTTTCCCCAGAAGAGGTAGAACTTTGTGTACTGTCACCCTTTTCACAGAATTGCGCATCTGTGTGATACATTCTGTTACTTTCAATGTACGAATTTGGGAAAATTAATAATGTATTGTTTACTTAACCACATCCTCGCGGCACATTTTCCCTTCCTGCGCTGGGATTTTCAAAAACCCATTATTCATGACGAGCTGGGCTCGTCATGAGCGTGCGAGGAGGCTACCTCATGACGAGCCCAGCTCGTCATGAGCGTCGAAGGGGTTAAAGGGAAAGTTTCATCCAACACAATGCTTTGGGTACTGAATGGCCAAAAATACCCAGTCCTTTGATTTTTGTATATTGTAATTTCTGCCTTTTGTTTTTTAACACCAGAACTTTAACACTTGGCAGACGGTATTTTTCTCCATCCTCTGTCAGGTTTAAAGCGGAAGAGGAGTACATGTTACTTTGTTCCTTCGCGTGAGCGCTCCACATAAAGTAACAAAGTAGCACGCGCCTCTCTTTCTATTGATATGTATCTGGGAACCGCAAAGAGGCAAAAATATGGTGACTTCTAAGCGTTACCTTCCAGCTATTGTGACAGAAGTTAGAAACGGAAAAATAAAGCAAGCACTGACAATACCAATAGACCTGGTTTATAACCGAAAGTACCTCTTCCGTTATTGGTGAGTTTAGGGCACTCAGTGTTTAGAGGCAGGGGCCATGCTGGATGAGGCGCACTGTGGAATAAATGAGAAACATGGCTCGGTAGTGCGGTCTCTGGAGCTGCTACGCTCCCTAAACACATCTAAATAAACAAGCATTGGAAATGCAATAGGTCTCGCAGCATTAGAGTTAGTGCTTTTAGAATTGTTTATGGGTTTTTTTGTAAATCTTTAGCATTTTTGTTTCCTGTAGCCAATGCTAAAGAATTAAAAAAAAAAAAACATAAACATTTCTAAAAGCTCTAACTCAAATGCTCCGAGACCTATTCCACTGTGTGAGGGTGAGGGGTTGAGGGTGAGTGAGGGTGAGTGAGGGTGGGTGAGGGTGAGTGAGGGTGAGTGAGGGTGAGTAAGGGTGAGGGTGAGGGTGAGTGAGGGTGAGTGTGAGTGAGGGTGAGTGAGGGTGAGGGTGAGTGAGGGTGAGTAAGGGTGAGGGTGAGTGAGGGTGAGTGTGAGTGAGGGTGAGTGAGGGTGAGTGAGGGTGAGGGTGAGTGAGGGTGAGGGGTTGAGGGTGAGTGAGGGTGAGTGAGGGGTTGAGGGTGAGTGAGGGTGAGTGAGGGTGAGGGGTTGAGGGTGAGTGAGGGGTTGAGGGTGAGTAAGGGTGAGGGGTTGAGGGTGAGTGAGGGTGAGGGGTTGAGGGTGAGTGAGGGTGAGGGGTTGAGGGTGAGTGAGGGTGAGTGAGGGTGATGGGTTGAGGGTGAGTGAGGGTGGGTGAGGGGGTATTGGTGAGAGGGTGAGGGGGTGTGAGGGTGAGGGTGAGTGGGTGTGTGAGGGTGTGTGAGGGTGAGTGGGTGTGTGAGGGTGAGTGAAGGGGTGTGAGGGTGGGTGAGGGTGGGTGAGGGTGGGTGAGAGGGTGGGTGTGTCTGCTCACAAAACCAGAGCTTTCAACACAACTATCTTTTGTGTGCAAGAGGGACACATCTTGCAAGGCAGGCACAGAGAATTTCGGAACTGGCTGCATATTTGAAATGCATCAGTTCAGTGTGCAGCTACTAGAACTCACCAATGAGATTGTGCTTTTATCTTGCTTGTCATAGCCACAGGCTTTCTGCTGCAAATTTAAATGAAAAAATTGCACCGAAGAGCCTCACATATAAAAGTGGACTACACAAAGTTTTTAGTATGGTCTCCAGTTTTACCCCCATATTCTCCGCAGTGAAGAGGTTTAGAATTCCACTGTAACTACGATAATTGGCCGCATTTAATCAAAAACTGTTTGTGCAGACAAGGAATGCTTTCCACTTTTACCTCTGTGTAGTCTCTTTCAAGTGAAGGGAGTATTATCTAACCTAGGTGTGGCTCAGGGGATTCCCGTGCAGAAGGCAGATCGAGGACAAGCCAAGCGTCTGCAATGAATGAAGGCTCTCTCAGGAGCCAACACACGGTCATTGCTTTTGTGACCCCCATCTCTCCTTCAGCAAGATTACTAGCCCGTACAGAGAGTGACAGTGCAGACTGGCACTCTGTGAAACTCTCCCTGCTCTTTGGTGCATGAGACCTGGGCAAAAGTTGACCGAGCGCAAACTTCACAGCAATGTAAAGAATTCTCGGTGAGGGAAGAGGGTGTGAGGGAGAGAATAAAAGAGAAGACATTGCCTTAGCTGGTAAGGGAAGGTGTCGGGAAGCAGAAAGCAGTGAAAGTTCGCTAAATCTGAAGGAAAGAAAAGCGTGCAGAACAGAAGGGCTGCGGAGGAGGGGTGGCAGCTGCTCCTGCACTGCACACTTGAGGAGGAGTATTCACCAACGCACTCAAAGCACAAGACGAGAGGGAGTCTGTATATGTGTGTTAGATATTTACCCTGAACACAGCGGCATAAAAAACGGTGACCTACCTGTAGAGGCACAAGATTTCCATATACAAAACAAGCATTGGCGCCGCGCAGCTTTAAAAGTGACGCCGTGCTGAAATAAAACAAGAAAGGAAACAAGACGGAGGGAAGAGAGGGGAGGGGGGAGGAGAAATGCGACACGGCGGGAAGGGGAGGGGGCGGAGCGGGTACAATAAACAAGACGGAGGAATCAAAAACTGTTTGTGCAGACAAGGAATGCTTTCCACTTTTACCTCTGTGTAGTCTCTTTCAAGTGAAGGGAGTATTATCTAACCTAGGTGTGGCTCAGGGGATTCCCGTGCAGAAGGCAGAAACAAGCATTGGCAAGAAAGAGAAAATGCGAGAGACATGGAGGGAGAGTGGGAGGGAAAGAGAAGACGGAAGAGCAACAAGCTCTCGGCATTGCGTGGCGGGGGTGGGGGGCAGGGGAGCGGGGCACGTCGAGTCGCAACAAAAAAAAAAAAGAGCGGCTGCGAAATGAACTGGAGACAGGGCTGACACCATTAAGCTGCCACCAGCACGCTCGCCTTACTGAATTGCAGAAGTTATCTTTGGCGTGGATAGCGTGTAAAGCTTAAGAATTATACCGCTAAAACGTTAGGTTTTGCGCAGCAACAGTAGTAAAGGAGCCTTGAGCTACGGAAAGAGTGAGTAGGTCTTCAGCCATGACTTGCACACTGGAAGGTTTATGGAAACAAGCATTGGCGAGAAAGAGAAAATGCGAGAGACATGGAGGGAGAGTGGGAGGGAAAGAGAAGACGGAAGAGCAACAAGCTCTCGGCATTGCGTGGTGGGGGGGGCAGGGGAGCGGGGCACGTCGAGTCGCAACAAAAAAAAAGTCAGCAGCTGCGAAATGAACTGGAGACAGGGCTGACACCATTAAGCCGCCACCAGCACGCTCTCCTTACTGAATTGCAGAAGTTATCTCTGGCGTGGATAGCGTGAATAGCCTGTAAATCTTAAAAATGATAACGCTAAAACGTCCGGTTTTGCGCAGCAACAGTAGTAAAGGAGCCTTGAGCTACGGAAAGAGTGAGTAGGTCTTCAGCCATGACTCGCACACTGGAAGGTTTACGGAAACAAGCATTGGCGAGAAAGAGAAAATGCGAGAGACATGGAGGGAGGGTGGGAGGGAAAGAGAAGACGGAAGATAAACAAGCTCTCGGCGTGGCGGAGGGGGGGGGGCGGGTGAGCAAGGGAGCGGGGCACGTCGAGTCGCAACAAAAAAAAAAAGACCACAATTACAACGGATGTCTTGCTCCAATAAATACGGTTTACATACACCTCTGGATGATGCTTGTGGAATTGCGTGTGTGTAATCTATGATATGAGCAGGGCTGATCTTTACAAACAAGTGAAAGACACGGCGGGAAGGGGCAGGCAGGATGACTCAGGGGAGGGGGCGGAGCGGGGCAGAGCGGCATGTGGGTGTGAACAAGCCGGGCCTTTGAAGTGAAGCTAAGCTTCACTTCAAAGGTGTCGGAGGAATGCGGGCGGCTGTGCACGCGCTTTTAAGCTCAATGCACATGCGCATTGAGCTTAAAAGTCACGGGCACTGCAAGGAATCGCCACGATTCCTTGCAAGTTAGATAAAGTCTGGATGAGCCCCTATAGTCTCGCTTGCTCGATGCGCATGCGCATCGACAGGCGAGACCTAAAAACAGTAGAAGAAAAGACATGAATGAGGACCTACAAAAGAAGAAAAGGGAAAACTAAATGACTGAAGCCCATTCATTTTTAGGAGGGTGTGCGCATGATCAGTTGAAATGCTGTCCCCGACTGGGCAATAGAGCCAATGCCTGAGGTGGCCCAACTCACCGCGCACAATCTGTTACACCCAGGGTTTGTCACAGGAGATAACGAAAGCCTTGTCTACTACTGTAATCTGTCAGCCTCTATGTAACAAAATACCTCTTCCTACAGGTATAACACAGTAAAAACCCACCAGGAAAGGCTTGTTGGCTCTAATATATTCTTTTCACAACAAAACAGAACTGTGGCATCCAACATAAAATTTCCAAATAAACCAACCAGGCCTGTTGCTTTTATTGTTGGCTTGTCACACAAAAGGTTAAATCCGCACCGTTTTACTGTGGAAGGACACACCTTCCAGCTCCACCAAAACAAAAGTTTATAGAAAGGAACATCAGCAAGCCCCTCTCTGTACTGATCCTAAAAGCGCCTTAACGATGATCACATAAGGTCCGGTGACTGCTGCGCTGTTACGCCAGGCACAGCTGGAGGATTCTGGGATTTTGTGCTGTGGCCTATTCAACTGACCTAAAATGGGTTTGGTGAAACTTTCTCTGTAACTTTGTTAATTTAATGCACATTTTCCAAGCCATGTGAAGAGTCACTTCCTGATCGGCTGCACTACCAAGAAAGCAAGTTGTGTTCACAGTGCTTAATTTGGACTGGTAGTTTCCAGTGCTCGTCTGTGTCAGTCTGTCTAATTTAGAGAGGAGCAAAACATTTGTTAATTCATTCAATACACATTAACATTGACTAATACCTGCCATCCAATTCAAATCTTGAAGTTGTAGGGGCCTCATATAGTCTGAATTGCAACATTTGTGAGAGTGTTGTGGTTGGTAGTTGTGTTGGTTCTGTCAGTGGCAGTGCTGGCAGGGGCAATAGTCGGTGCAGGCTGCAGCAGCCTCCTGACAAGGGCCCTGGCACTTACATTTTTACTAATTAAATACTGTCTTCATCACTATAAGGCAGATCTTCTAACTAGCTGTAAGTCATTGAAAGTTGCACTTGGTTATTTGGGCTTTTAAGATCTTTGTGGTGTAGTGTCTGAGCAAAGGTATAACATGTCAAGTAAAAACTTACAGAGGACTTTCCTAGACATGGTATCTATAGTTATTGTAGGACTGCCCAAGGAGGGTACTCTTTTCACAACCCCAGCACCCCCAAAATCCAAGACTTTGTGCTTCAATAGAGAGGAAAAACTGACCCTATTCCAGTGGGGCCAAGGTAGAGTAGGAGGAGGTTGGTTCGCTTGTGCTTACAAAGGAGCTTTTAATTTGGAGGTCACTGTTCAAATCTGGAATGAAAAATCAACGGGTGGGAAGATTTACCCTTTGGCATTTCTTAATCAAGTTGCCAGCCTCAGTTCAATTGTAGGTGTGTGTACATACTTCACTTCCCCTTTTTGCCACTCTGAGCAGAGGGCCAAGCATCCAATGAGAATGGAGTTTGGAATATTACGAGTTGGATGATCAGAGAATACTTTTTTGTGAACAGTCCAAACCTGTGCCACAAAATATTCAGCAGAAACCCCATATTTCTTACTTCCCCACAGATTTTGACATTTTCTGCAGGTGTCAGGCATTTTTAGAATTACCAGCACATTTTCTCGCTGCAGGAATAGCAACATCAGAAAGCAGTGGTGGCTGGTGGATTATGAAAGTGGTGAGGCCAAAAGCACTATCAGGCATTGTCTCGGGCCTTGCCAACCCAAAGACCAGACTTTCACATCACAAACAAACACAGTAGCAGGCATATACATATTCACAAATGCATACCCATGCACTCCCGGCACAAACTTTTAATCACAAAAATGTATCTGCGGCAGGCCCCAAACTTCCGACTCCCCAGTCTGTCTCCAGCAGCCGCAATATGCAGAGGAGTGTCAGAGGGAGGCAGTGGGATGACGCCCTGGTGCCCCCTAGATGCAGCCGCTACTGTCAGAAGGGAAGGAGGAATGACTATGGTGCAGCTATCAACAGACTGGCAGCTATGAACATAGACTAGCAGCACCGCATGCTCCCAGGTACCTGTTCATTTTAGGAGCAGCTCAGCGGAGATGGAGGACAGGCGAGATAGTTGGCCCATGCAGGTGAGTCTTTTCATCAACCTAGGGACTCCTATCCAGTCTTGCTGCTGCTGTGGTGATTTACTGGGTTTGTTGATTCATGGAGGAGTCCAGCTTCGGAGCAGTCACTCGACACCTTCAACAAACACAGGGTTACACGCAACCGCTTACCTTACTTTCTAGCAACCTTTTCAGCCAGTTAATGATTCACGTGTCTTTTTCATCGTGGCGCACTGACCATTATCCAGCTCTTCTCTGGACTCGTGTGTGACAGCCTGCTGCCCTAGTTTCCGCTTCAGCACTTATCGTTGACCCATATTGACCGTCAGTGATTCCTCATGAGAGGGTTTATTTTTACACTAACGACGCGAGCCAAATTTATTCTATGTACTATGGAGGAGGGAATATGTGAACCTGGTTCTAGTTGAAGGTGCCAGACATTGCAGTAAAGCTGATCTTCTCACGCTGCCCGCTTAGTACCAGCTTCCCGAACTGCCTATACTTGCAGGAACGAACACTGTACTGCTCAATTTATGTAATGCTTCTACACCCCAGAAAGGGTTTGAAACACTCTGGTTTCCATTTGGTTCCAGGCCTCCCTTTATCATGAGCATGGCTGAAAGAATATGGGTTGTTGAAGATGGGAGGTGTTGGATGAGACAGAGAGGTTCAACAATATGCTGCAAACAATAGGGTATTGTGGACACTGGCAATAAACGTGTGCATACCTTTCAGTTTCTTTTTTAAGTCTGGCTATAAGCATTTTGTTACTAATTCCTAAAAAAATGTACACATGGCCTTGGAGGACTATTACTCTTTCACCACGTTAAAGGCAGTTTGTTCTATTCTTAAATCTCCTATGGAGTATATCCACTGCAAGACACAGAAAGCCTTGGGGGCCAGGCCTGCAGGCACTATATTTCAGCTGGGCAGGCGGTAGGGCTGAATGTTGAGACTGCTGGGTGGGCACATTTAATCACCTCTAACAGCCCGCCATGCAGGACGCACATAGGGGCAAGGCTGGGAGCGTGCCCGGGCGAAGACCGGGCAAAGATCAGCCCCGTCTTCGCCAGTAAGAGTCCAGGCTGGTCTACCCCTCGTTGAAGCTCAATCCGCTGTCCACCTGCTTTAAAAAGGTACAATCCCTTTTGTATTTTAACTGTTATACACTGTAGCACATAACATCTTGCTGCAGTGTCTGAACAGAGGTGGTATTTCGGGCACCGCGCTGAGATGGATCCGGGACTTCCTCAAGGGAAGAAGTTTCCGAGTAAGGCAAGGTGACTGCTATTCTAAGGGGGTTCTTTTGGGCCAAGGCGTGCCTCAGGGCTCGTCATTGAGCCCGACCCTCTTTAATATGTATGTCGCGCCTGTGGCCTCGATCGTGGAGAGCCATGGTCTCCAGTTGGTCTCGTACGCCGACGATACGCAGCTGGTGATCTCCCTATCGCACGCGCCCTGTCTTGCTGCCGATGGTTTCCGGTCGTGCATGAAAGAGCTTGCCGATTGGATGGATACCAACTGTTTGAAGCTTAATGGCGGCAAGACAGAGGTGCTGGTGGTGGGGAGAGCCCAGTCTGCCTGGTCGTCGGCATGGTGGCCACCCTGTCTAGGACCAACTCCAACCCCTTGCCTAGAAGCACGTAATCTGGGGGTTTGGTTTGACGCGGGCCTGACTTTTGGCCCACAGATCAACCGGGTGGTGGGAGTTTGTTTCGGGATTCTGAAGAAACTTAGAAAGGTCCTGGACCTACTCCCGATCGGTGCCCGTCAAACCCTGGTTCATGCTTTGGTGATAGCCAGGTCGGACTATGGAAACCTGCTGTACCTAGGGGCTCCAGAAAAAAGTATGGCTCGCCTGCAAGTGCTGCAGAATGCAGCAGCACGCTTGATTCTCAGGCTGCCCAGAAGGGCGCCCTCGATGGCGGCCCTCCAGAAGTTACACTGGCTCCCTGTGAGGAGAAGAGTGGAATACAAAGCCCTCTGCACCTGTCACCGAATCCTGAATGGTAGGGCTCCCGACCCACTGAACAAACTGATTGAAGTGTACCAACCTGCACGAGCACTCAGATCTGCAGGGGGTGGTCTTTTGAGGATCCCCAGAGTTAAGAGAGCCCGCATGGGAGGCAGGTCCTTTAGATGCCTAGCGGCAAATAAGTGGAACAAACTACCAGCGGACCTGCGCCTCGAACCGGAGGAAACGAGGTTCCGAGCGAAATTAAAAACATTCCTGTATACCAAATAACTGTCTGCCCAGTCTTTTGTGCTCCTTGCACGTTGCCTCTCTCACTGTCTTTAGCGCGTGGACACGCCGGTGTGCGTAACGCAGCGCTTTTACAAATGTCCCTATTATTATTATTATTATTATTATATGGACCATCTGTCTCCTGATGAAGTACTCGTTGGTGTTATGTTATGTTACTGAGATTTTTAAAGCGCTCTGTTACCCTGAGGTGTCCTGGTGTGTTTTGGTACTGAGCTGTGATTATCCATCACAGGGCAATGGAAACTGATGATGATTATGATGATTATAGCGCAACTTTGCCCAAGGGCGTCAAGGCGCTAAGGATGGAAAGAAAAGCTGAATGTGAGAAAGAAGAAAAGAGCCGATTAGAGATAGGCTTCCCTGAAAAGCCAGGTCTTCAAGGCCTTCCGGAACTGAGAGTGAGAGGACTGATCCCTAAGTTCCGCAGGAAGGGTGTTCCACATCCTAGGAGCAAGGGAGGACAAAGCTCGCCCGCCCCATCTTGCCTTAAGAATTCTGGGAACAGCAAGAAGGTTTTTGTTTGCTGAGCGAAGGACCTTACCAGGGACATAGAGGGAAACAAGAGGCCTAATGTCTTCTGCCCCAAGCCCATGAAGGGCACGATGAGTAAGGCACAAGGCCTTGAAATCAATCCTGGCTTGCATAGGAAGCCAGGGCAGGTCTTTCCTAATGGCTAAGCCTGATGAGCGCCTAGGAGCATCCACAACGAACCTTGCGGCCGCGTTTTGCAGAATTTGGAGAGGCTGGAGAAGATGTTTGGAAATTCCCAGATAGAGTACATTACAATAGTCCAGGCGGGAGGCTATGAGGGCTACCGTAACCTGTTTACGGGCTTCAATTGACAAGTAATGTACAATTTTCCTCAGAATTAGCAATACCCCGCAGCAAGTTGAGGCCGTCCTGCTGACCTGCTTATCAAAGGAAAGCGAGGAATCAAAGATAATGCCCAGATTCTGAGCTGACTGAGTTGGTGTAGGGCAAGTGCCAAGAGTGGAAGGCCACCAGTCCGCCGACCAGATCTCCTGCTTTCCTCCAAAAATGATCACCTCCGTTTTCTCCCCGTTGAGTTTAAGATAGTTTCTTACCATCCACTCCGCTACTGCCTTCATACAGGCTTTGAAATTAAGGGAAGTGATGTCAGCAGTATGTGAGATGGAGACCATGATCTGAGTGTCGTCAGCATAGGATACGACTTCCAGACCAAAGGATCTGACAAGCCTGGTAAGCGGTGTTACATATATATTGAAAAGCGTGGGGTTCAGGGACGAGCCCTGGGGAACCCCACACTGCACAGGCTTGATGGGGGAGAGGTGGTCGCTCAACTTGACCCTTTGTTCGCGCTGAGTCAAAAAAGATGTTAAGAGACTAAGCGCCGGTCTGTCCACTCCTATTTCCCGCAGACGCCCAGCCAGAATGGCAGTGTAGTGTAGTTCCTATTTTCCCAATAGGCTCTGCGCATTGGAATAGTACCTACAGCAGTAAAGGCCTAGGCCAGACGTTAACTAGGTCTACTACTGTCGATACTAGACTTAATTTTTGGGTTTGCCAGCTAAGCTCAGAGTTCGCTAGAAACTTTCTCGAATGTTCAAGGAAGGATTAACTCCCCTGATTAGACAAGAAGGGATTTAGTTTCTGACAACCATAGAACATGACAACTTTGCTCTCCCCTAATCAAGAGTCAATCTCAAGAGTCGTGTGAGCACAAGGCAATTATTTTACTCAGTCAGTACGTGCATTCTTAGTCTCATCAGAATGTAGAGAAAAGGAAGAGACGGGCGTGTTCAATAAAAAGATGTTATTTATTGATCAGTCTCTTTTCTCGTACAAGAGAAATGGATCGATATTATTGCGATACTTATAGTTAAGTAAAGTGCATACATTAGAAGCAATAGTATAAAATAATACTGTAAAAACATTGATATGGTTTCTGAGCCATATGATGTTTGAAATGATTAAAATATATTTACATACACATATACATTTGACTAAACGTGCTCAACTGGTGTTTCTAAATACGCCTACCCCGTGTACCTGACCTAAGTCTAATGCGTGGGCGGGAATAGAAAGTTACAGTTTAAGTTAAGTTTGTTTTTGCCAAGTGAATAACTAAAGAATTCTCTAGGAGGGGTTATTCAGTTCTGTACCTGGAATTTAGGGTGAGTGAGGAATGGTATCTCTTTCTCTGCTCTCGATATTCCAGGCTGCCTGCGAGGGCTACCCGGAAGCGCCGGTGCTGGGTCTCTCGGCTTGAGATAGCAGCGCGTCTCTCAGCGCGTCAGGAAGGCGGGGCTGCGCCAGCGGGGTCTGCTTCTGCTCTCGGCTTCGGCAAGTATGGCTGCTCCGTCTTGTCACCACGCGTGTGTTTTGCATAGGGCAAGATCGGCAATATTTATACCTTAAAGGTGCCGGGATTGACGTAAGGATGGACATAGGTACGTCAATAAAGATGTCATACGATTTGCTCGTTAGCACATTCTTTACTAAAGTTCTCTGTGAAATCAAAACAATGGCCGCACGGATTATCCAGGTTGTCATAGGTTTGATTTGTTATGAGAACGTCGTATGCCTTATCAGGGGCTGGAGGAATATCGCTTGTCTAATTAGATCTCAAGCGTTATGACCTAATCAGATAACACGTTCCTGTGCCGTAGTGTGACTGCGTCAGATAACGGTATCTGCATCATGGGGAATTTCTTGCCTCATGGGCTGACTGTTAGTTAACTAGCTAGGTAGTTTAACCAGAATAGGGTCAGGAATAGGGGGATCGATTCAGAACCTATAGAAATACACGACACCCACTCCACGCTAACTATGGTCATATCTACTAATCTATGCATAGTATAACATAGTACAACATACTATAGAGTATAGTGTATACCTTACCACCCCAAAATACATAAATGCATTTTGAAATTTTCAAATATACTGAAAAATTGCAGTCATATATATCGTATGCACTTAAGCTATGAATCAAATGCAAAAGTAAACACGCATTGTTATGCATTATTGTTTGTTGGTATATGAGAAATACACATGAAGTGGCTCTTAATATGGCTATACAGAAAAAAGGTCGAAACCATTTCATCACATAAAATATATTGTGAACATACCAGCGGCAGCTAAAGTCTATATAAAGTCTATAAAGAATCTAAAAAAATAGAAATCTTAGTTCTCTAGGAATAGTTTCTTACTTTAAGCAGAAGATCAGTGTCCCGGGAAATATATATAGAAGAATATTTTAGGGGCTTGCTGAAAAAAGTTGCTGTCCGTGAACTGGATTGTAATTGTTCATGTGACTTTAGTATTAAAGTTGAAGGCCGAATTCAGGGAACGCCGCGTGCGAGTTTACTCAAAAGTCTCTATTTCTGTTCCGGAGAGAACATCATATCATTCAGGCTTTCGAAAAAACTGTCAACAGCTTCATGGGAAAGTTCCACTAAGTCGGAAATAGGGGTAACCATGCATTCGTGCGCATGATTGTCTCCATTGACATTCTGATTCGCATTGCTGACAGAAGGTCGTACCTGTTCGATGCTGCTTTCATCTTGAACTTCACTACTCTTCAATCGCAGTGGTGAAGATTCCAGGAATGCCGTCATCAGAATTGGCAGCCTTTGAGGGCAGCACAGTGCGTGAACCTTGGTAGGAACCAACAGTGTATCTGCATCCACTGGCGCATCCGATTGTAGCGTCAGACAGGTGTCTAACACGCATTCTTCTCCGCATAGCAGACACCTTAGTACAGGTAAAACACACCTTTGCCACATTGGTCGAAATGATAGAAACCAAGTCATGTTTAGGTCTCTAAGCCGGGAGAGTCCCAGGATTTTTGATATCCGGTCCCGGTATCCAATGGCTAGGATCGTATCTTCCATTGTCGTGAGATTTTGTTCTGTGACATGGGTTGCCATAACGAAAAATAAGGACCAGGAATAGGATTCCTGCAATTAGTCCTAGGATCAGGGGAAGTCCGCCAAAAATCGAATGGACGAAGTCTGGAAAAATACCCAGTATGGCTTTGAATGGTGTTAATGCCATCGAAAATACTGTCTTAAATACCTTTGAGACCCCTGTGGTATCAGAAATATTTAAGATTTCGCTCAGGATTTCCGCGAAATGTACGGGGGAATTAGTTGATAATAATGTATGTATCTCTGCAGTCGTCCTTGCGACTTGTAGATCATACGTTTCTTTAGATGACGTGAGCCTTGTAGGCGTCTGAAGAAGCACTGTTTTCATTCTGCTTAAAGTGTCTATTCGAATAGAAGTAATTTTCAGACCGGGCCATGCCCTTACCTCCCTGTCTGGAAAGGAGCTGGGGAACAAAGAACGTCCACAGCACTTGACCTTCGCCGTCGTAGTGACGAGATAAGGAGTCCCGGGCATAAGACTACAGCATCTGCGGTCTACAATAAGAATGTAACTCCCATTATAGAGTCTTTGAAAGAATGGTTCTATTTCGGTTGCAGGTGCGCCTTGCTGGTGACATGAAAGGTTGTATGAATTCCCTTCACAGGCTCCGTGCAAACTAATACCGTTACACAGAAGCGTGCCGCTCAGTGACATAGCACAATTGTTGCCAAAGAGGAAAAACTTTCTGTCCTTTGTTACTGACACATGCATGTGAATAGGGCAGGTTCCAAGTTGTTTTAAGGTACCCTTTTCCCAATTTCTCGTACATGCCAGCCTGTATATATTTTTGGCAGTATTGAAACCTGAAGGTTGAGATTGGAATATTTATGATTCCGTGTATTATCCATTCACTGACAGGTCGTTCTGACATTGTCATTGGTAATCTTTCTAGTTTTTCAATGCTCAAGATTGTATAATCAGCACCCTTCTGCGCCATACCGATTTGTCTATCAGTAAGGTTAAAGATTTGGAATAGTGACGTTGTGTTGATTAAACGCCAAGGCACATAGCCTGAACGCAGATTTTGTAACGTCCAACCAAGCTGTACAATAGAACGCAATTGTGACTGACCATGTTGTAATAATAGTAAGTCTTGCGATAATATATCGATTGCTGAAGACACAATGCTGTCCAATGAAAAAATTCTGGAGGACAGAGTCATTAACCCATTGTCCACTATAGAAAGTGATTTTTCCAAATTAATACGGTCAATTTCCCGTATTCTTTCTGCTGTCTCAATTTGAGTAACCTTCCAGGCCTCATTGTATGCTGCATATACAGAGGCTGCTATGAAACGCTTATGACGCTGTTTGCGTGGTCCCAGTATGAAATCACGCAAGTCAGCACCATCAGTAAGTAAAGTTAGGTGTTGCTTAATTTCAGGCAGTGTGGAATACTGTAGCCATTGGAGGCATAATTTGCCCACACTGTAGGTTGTTATTATCCCTGGGTGATGTCTTTGAGGATATCTAGGGTCTGGCCTGGTCATTTTGAAACCCTGTGTTTTATTCAGGAATCTATCTTGACAGTTATTTGTATCTGTGGGCCAGATCAACCATTGTTTCCAATCAGGATGTGTTCTGTTTTGGTTAAGTATATGGTTTATGTCTATTTCTTCATCTGTATCAGAGTTATTGCTGAACATTGTTGGCTTTGGAATAGACAGGTTATTTAAATCTTTGATTTTTGCTAGGCCAAGACAGGTGGTTTGTTGGACGGTGTCATTTAAAAATATCATTTGTTCTGGGATCATGCAGGCTCTAAACAAAGCTTCTAAACCCTGTACTTGCCATTCTTTTGTACCCCAAACACTTTTCAAATCAACATGTTTGTCCCAATAATCAAATCCAAAAGTATTCATTTTTTCAAAGAAAGAATCTGAATATATCAATTTTGTGTTGGTTATCATGGTTTTCATCCCTGTCTTGTTTGACAATTTGTAATAAAATGTTTCAGCATTAGTTATGTTAAAACCTGAAAAATATGAATATTTGTCATATACGGTTCTAGAGCTCCCTTTTGGAGGTGTAGCACAATGTTCCCATTGATTATAACTTAAAACATTTCTAGGTTGTGCAGATTTATGCAAGAAATGGTTACCATAGTGGTTATAGCAATACATACTATCATAATTTGTAGAACCCTGCAAATAATCATGTTTTGTAAATTTAGCAGACATTACTAAGTCAGACATCATATTGTTAATACTTTCAAAGTCCCAATCATCAGCAAATGAGTTTGGTTTTGCAAAGTCACTCAAGGAGATCTTGATTTGGTGTGGATATTTCAGGATCTCGACCGGACCATAAATTTCATAGTCAGTGTTGTCCCAGGCTACCCCACCAGGTATTGGAATTGCTGTGAAGTTGGCTGAAGAAAGTTCTGAAGAAAGTTCTCGTTTCTCGACGTGTGAAGATGTGTGTGGTTTGAGGACCAAGTTGATGTTCTGACTTTCTGTGTCCATTTTAGCATATTTTCCCTCAATGAAGCGTCCCAAGGTAAATACCATGATGAGCCAAAGTATGAGGATAAATGCACCAAAACCCACCCAAAATTCAATCCATGGAGAAATCAGATATGTTTCTTTTAGTTGTTTCAAAAGTTCCTTTGCTTTGTCTTTAAAGGATTTTGATGATGGCTGTGTCTTTTGTTCGCTGAAGCCTTCAGAGGAATCATCGAAGTTGATGAAGTAACCGGATGCAGTTCTGTCAATTGTTCCAATTGGTTCAGGATTTTTGTTTCTTGCATTTTCACTTGGTACTTCTGTATAGATTGGTGTGTCTCTACTAAATGTCTTTATTTGGGTTTTCAGAGGTCTTAGTTCTATTGCATTGTTGCATAGTCCTTGTTGTTCTTCTGTAGGCGTTTCGAATGTGATGAGCCTTTTTGATAGAACCTCTGTACTGGTAGCAAACCTTGGTGTTCTGCTACTTATTGGGAGTCCACTTGGCCTACTGTTTGTTATCGGCCACATGTTGTGGTTTTACCAGGTCGATGGATACAACTCGGTTCTCCTTTTTTCCAGCAAGTGGCGGTAGTACAACTGATCTTGTCCCGTTGACAGACAAGACAGGAACTGCTTTTCTGTAAGAAGGCCCAAATTCCTTCTTTACCGCGATCTTTTCCCTGACTAGATCCCCGACTTTTGGAATCCAGACAGGTCTTGCTGGGACAGGTGGTGAATCTTCAGTGGTTGTTGGCTGTTGTTTCAACTGTATGTTGCTCAGGTCTTTTCTTGTTTTGTTTAAGTCCTGCAAAATAGCCAAACGGTCTTTGACATCAAAGGTTTTTTCTGTTACCACTGAAGTCTGACTATCAAGGTCAGAGATCAACATCCTAGTTCCGAATAATAATTCGTACGGACTGAATCCCTTCAGAGAATTTCTTGGCAAGTTATTTAGACTACGTTGGACACTTATTAGATGTTTGACCCACCCAGCTCCCGAACCTAATATCCTTTCTATTATAGATTGCTTTCTGTCTTGGTTTTTTCTTTACACCATCCCATACCCTCAGAAAGGAAGTGAGAAGATTCCCGCTGGGCTGTGCTCATTTGGCCATTCCTTCCCCCCCCAGGCTGGATTGCCTGAGAAAAAGAAAAATTGGTCGAACGTAGCATGCTCTTAGCGTATATGCCATTTAGACTCGCAAATCTTGTATAACAGTCCGGACGTCAGCCGAGTGCTGTGGATCTACATTATAAGTGGAACTAGCCTGTGTATGTTAATCGCAAGCCATTCTTTTTGCTGGTAATATTATCTGCCTTGATACGACGAGGTATTAAACTGCTTCTCTCCCCACTGCGATCTCTGTTACAGTTTGGGCAGTTTTTTACAAACATGGTGTAGTGCAGGCTCATGCCTGGCCACCAGTACCGTGATTGTAATTCTTCCAGAGAATCTTTTAATTTAAGGTGTCTGTGACCCTCGCCCATGTGTGCGTCTGCGATTAACAAGTTTCTCCTGTCCATGTTTGGAATCACTCTATCCCCCACTCCAGGGATTCGAGCAAAAGGGACGGAGTTTGCATCGATTATGTATGTATAATTGAGTGGATAGTTGATCGGTAACGCTGAGCAGTCGCCTTTTGATGACGTTTTCACCGCCAGCAATGTTTCGCCGTCAATGTATTTTAATGTACGCTTTTTTCGATCTACGGGAGCCGATTTAGTGGCTGCGGCTGCGGCTGTCTCAGCCAATGAATTCCCCACAACGTGAACGCCATCACGTTGATGACTCAGTGAGTGAGTCACGTGAGTCTTTGGTAGTTCTTTCTTCAAAAGAGCTACTTGTTCCCAGAGAAGTCTCTGCTTTATTGGTGCACCTGTGTCATCTTTGTAACCGTTCTGAATCCATGTCTGCAAATCCTTGTTATATGCTTTGACGCAGAAATATGAATCTGACACTATAAGTGTCGGGAATTCGCGATCCGCATTATCTAGCGCCATTTTCAAAGCTAATATTTCAGTTTGTAGTTCTGAATTAGTTTCTACTGAGTGTGATTTTGTTAATAGAGGTCTTAGTTTACCTCCGTGCCACACTTCTTTTGTAATCTCACATGTGGGATTGTATGCATGTTCTCCCCAAACGGAGGGTTGAGCATGTCCGTCTGTATAGATTACACAGGCGTAATGTCTTAGAGGCAGAATGTCGATTGGCAGAGGATACGTTTTTTCATATTTTAGATTTTTTAATTCTTCTAGTTCTGGATCAAAGAAGTAGTATACTTTGTCCGTTGTGATTGAATTTACCCATTGCAACCAATCTGGATCCAATGTTGTTGTTGGTAAATTACACGGTGTTGTTAATGCCTCGAAGGCTGATTCAGCTGTTCTGACTGTGATATGTCTACCATCAGCTATGTCTTTCTCTCTAGCTATTGCGGTTTGAACTGCTTGAACCATTTTTCCTTTGTTGCTGAATCTCTGTTCAGCTTTTGTGTACAAATGTGATTTGAATGCAATTGGTACCTTTTCTCCCTCATTAGAGGTCAGGTATGTGTATCCGCATTTCCCTGGGATTACTCGGATCACAAGGTTGCGTGTATTATCACGGGTTTCTAATTTTGTTTTAATTAGCATGTCTGTTTGTAAGGATCTCAAAATTTCTGTGTGTGTTTGAGTCCAACTGGATCTTTTAAAGTCTGGTTTAATTAGATCGTAAAGGGGTTTGACCCTTTCTGCGTAATTTGCAATGTAAGTTCTTCCGAAATTTAGGAAGCCTAGAATTGACTGTAGGTTTTTTAGTGTTTTAGGAGCTTGGATTACGGCACATTTCTCTAGGAAATTGTCTGCCAGGCTTTTGCCTTCACTTGATAACTCATATCCTAAGAATAGGACCGTCAGATGGGCAATTCTGGACTTTTTGAAGTTGAATTTGTAACCCTCTGCAGCGAAACCAAGTATTATGGTGTTCACTCTTTTCAAGTGAGTTTCCAAGTCATCATCTGTTAAGTAAATGTCATCGACATAAGATAATGCTTCATCATCATATTGTTGTAGTAATTCTGTTACTCTCGCTGAGAATACCCCCGGGCTATTCTTGTACCCCTGGGCTAACCGACAGAATTGTTTTTGAGTGCCATTTACTGAGAATGCAGTTAAATATCTGCTCTCTGGTGCTATGTTTTGACAAAAGAATCCATTGGAGATGTCCAGGGTTGTTTTGTATTTTTTGCGCACTATGTTATTCATTAGTGCAGCACTGTGTGAGTTTTGCACTGCAAAGGTTTTGCAACATGTGTTAAGGTGTCGGTAATCCAAAACTAGACGATATGAATTGTCTGGTTTGGAGACCGGAAACAAAGGATTGTTCATTTGTGAGGTGCAAGTTTCAATCACCCCTTGGTATTCTAGCTGATCTAGTATTTCATTTACTTGTTTTTTAGCTTCTTGCTTAATTGGGTACTGCCTTTGTGCAGTAGGTTGTGATTTTAACTGGATTTTGTGAGGAGGAGAATCCTCATCCCATCCTACATGATTTTTATATAAAGCAGGTGCTAAGGCCACTGCCCACTTTCTAGCAAGTGTGTATTTTTTATGAATCGGTATTTGATTCGAGAAGGCAGGCATAATTACTTCTTCGCCATGAGGGCACTCCCTGACAAACTCTGGTGGCCAGTCTTTTTCAGCTAGAAGGATGTCATAGCCTTTGGAGAGGTTATCCCAAAATAGTCCCCTTATTTTCCTAGTCTTATCTCCCTCTATACGTAATGTTATCTCGTATATCTTGTGGGGCTTGCTAACTCTGGTATCTGCAGTTTCCACTTGAAGGTATTCATTCGTGTCCACTGTCTCCAGATGATTCATAAGGACTTTGCGAGCTATGCTCACCTCTGCTGCGCTGTCTAGCATTGTCTGAGCCCACTCTCCGTTTTTCAATTGTGTCCTCAGTATTCTCGGCATTGTTAACTACCTTGATACTGGCTACCTTCTTTTTTGGAAATTGTGATTTCTTTTTCAGTTGAGCAGGTTCCTTGTCTTTGGACTTGGCGTGCTCTTCTGATCGTCCTCTTCTTTCCGATTTCTGCGAGGAATTCTGAAAAGATTGAGAGGGACGTGTATCAATGTCTTGATATCTATCAGGTTTTTTAATATTATCCCTATTTCTAAGGTTATATCTATTCCCAGAGGGTTCACTCTGAGGTGACCTTTGTCTCGGGTTTGGAGATTTCTCTCTTCGCCTAGGAGACCTTCCTCTGGACTGGAATTTCTTTTCTTTTGGATTGGATTGTTTGTTTCCATCCCAGTTCTTTTTTGGTGAATTATTATTATTAAAAAATATTTTTTCTGGACTTGTAGTCAGTTGCGGTTTTACTGGTATTCCACCTAGACTATCTCTGCCTAGTTCTTCATAGGATTTTTCTATGATTCTGGCAATTTCAGCTGGTTGGTCTGCTATATCTGTCTCTTTTAACCTCTGGCGGATCGCCACGTTTGCTGCTTCACCTTTTATGTTGGCTAGTAATATAGCCGAGACCTGCTTGAAGTCTTTCAGTAATTTCATACCAAGAGTTAAAGCAGGTTCTGGACCGTATTCATCTTGAATTTGTTTTAGCACATCTGGTATCACCGAAATGGATGGGACACCGTGCGTTTTTGTGTAGATGGAAGCAAAGACTGTACCCCAAGTGTCACAGTCCTCAATGTGTGGTGCGATTCCCATTGGGAGACATATAGTCAGAATCCTGTGTTTTTCTAGCGGGGTGGTGTCAGGAAACACCGCCTCTATTTGGGTGATTTTCTGTGCCAACCAGAATGGTATCTGTTCCCGTTTAGCTGGAACCTTACCTAGGCAGGATTGGATGTTCTGTGGTGTAATTTTATTTGTGTTCCCCTGGTGAGAGGTCAGCTGTGGTAGTTTAATCGCTGGCTGAATTGTAGAAGTCCGCATTACATACTGAACTAATTGTCTGTGAATTTTTAGTAGTTGTTTTAGCTGTATTAATAGCTCTGGTGCAGGCATCTCGTCGATGTCTGGATGTGGTGTGTATCCGGCTAAGACCGGCCACGTTGCTCCTGGTCTTCCTAAAGGACCGAGCCTTGTAATGTGATTATTATGTTTTAGGGCGCCATCAAATAAGAGCAAATGCTCTTGGAATTTGAGTGGTACTTCCACCTCCTCGAAAGGAGTGTACGTTTCTGGAGGAACCTCTATTTTGTAATAGTGGAAGTACTTTGTTACAGCATTTGCTGCTGGAAAATGTATCCATGTATAGTATACCTCTGTCTGCCGATATTCGTGTGCCTCGATTACGAATATGACTGTGCCACCTCTAGGTGTCAGTCCATTTTCTATAAGTTTTAAGGTTATAGATCTCCTTTTGGCGACCGGAATAAGTATTATATCCGCGTCCGCATCTAGTGCAGCATTATCAGCTGCTGCTATTTCAGCCGCTAATCTAACTGCTTCTCTTTCTCCATCACTGTCTCCCATTTTACAGACAGGATGGTATTATGTTTATTTGCAGATCAGGTTTCTTTATGGAAACAGAGATTAGGTGCACAATATTTTGGAACTGTTTTATCCTTCAACGTTGACTATACCAAGAACCATACATAGGAGTTCCCTCCTGCGAGGTTTTTGGAGGATTTTATAACCTTTCACCCACTCCAGACGTCTTTGGAGTATTTGGAAAAAGGGGTCTGAGTGAGAAAGCACGACTGAGTTACTCTAAATGTCTTACGTTAGTTTTATCGCCCTTTCCAAACGCGTTGGGCGCCATGTAGTGTAGTTCCTATTTTCCCAATAGGCTCTGCGCATTGGAATAGTACCTACAGCAGTAAAGGCCTAGGCCAGACGTTAACTAGGTCTACTACTGTCGATACTAGACTTAACTTTTGGGTTTGCCAGCTAAGCTCAGAGTTCGCTAGAAACTTTCTCGAATGTTCAAGGAAGGATTAACTCCCCTGATTAGACAAGAAGGGATTTAGTTTCTGACAACCATAGAACATGACAACTTTGCTCTCCCCTAATCAAGAGTCAATCTCAAGAGTCGTGTGAGCACAAGGCAATTATTTTACTCAGTCAGTACGTGCATTCTTAGTCTCATCAGAATGTAGAGAAAAGGAAGAGACGGGCGTGTTCAATAAAAAGATGTTATTTATTGATCAGTCTCTTTTCTCGTACAAGAGAAATGGATCGATATTATTGCGATACTTATAGTTAAGTAAAGTGCATACATTAGAAGCAATAGTATAAAATAATACTGTAAAAACATTGATATGGTTTCTGAGCCATATGATGTTTGAAATGATTAAAATATATTTACATACACATATACATTTGACTAAACGTGCTCAACTGGTGTTTCTAAATACGCCTACCCCGTGTACCTGACCTAAGTCTAATGCGTGGGCGGGAATAGAAAGTTACAGTTTAAGTTAAGTTTGTTTTTGCCAAGTGAATAACTAAAGAATTCTCTAGGAGGGGTTATTCAGTTCTGTACCTGGAATTTAGGGTGAGTGAGGAATGGTATCTCTTTCTCTGCTCTCGATATTCCAGGCTGCCTGCGAGGGCTACCCGGAAGCGCCGGTGCTGGGTCTCTCGGCTTGAGATAGCAGCGCGTCTCTCAGCGCGTCAGGAAGGCGGGGCTGCGCCAGCGGGGTCTGCTTCTGCTCTCGGCTTCGGCAAGTATGGCTGCTCCGTCTTGTCACCACGCGTGTGTTTTGCATAGGGCAAGATCGGCAATATTTATACCTTAAAGGTGCCGGGATTGACGTAAGGATGGACATAGGTACGTCAATAAAGATGTCATACGATTTGCTCGTTAGCACATTCTTTACTAAAGTTCTCTGTGAAATCAAAACAATGGCCGCACGGATTATCCAGGGTGTCATAGGTTTGATTTGTTATGAGAACGTCGTATGCCTTATCAGGGGCTGGAGGAATATCGCTTGTCTAATTAGATCTCAAGCGTTATGACCTAATCAGATAACACGTTCCTGTGCCGTAGTGTGACTGCGTCAGATAACGGTATCTGCATCATGGGGAATTTCTTGCCTCATGGGCTGACTGTTAGTTAACTAGCTAGGTAGTTTAACCAGAATAGGGTCAGGAATAGGGGGATCGATTCAGAACCTATAGAAATACACGACAGCAGGAGACAGTGTCGAAAGCGGCGGTCAGGTCGAACAGGACCAGCAATGTAGTCTGGCCACTGTCGACCTTCGCACGTATGGAGTTGGCGACAACTGTCAGGGCGGACTCGTTACTGTGGGCTTTACGAAAGCCGTGTTGGGACGGGTCAAGAAGGCTGGAGTGATCTAGAAAAGCACTAAGATGAATATTTAACTGGGTTTCCAATATTTTCGCAAGGGCAGGGAGCAGGGAGATAGGGCGAAAATGTTTAAGAATACCAGGGTCTAAAGTAGGTTTCTTAAGGAGGGGCTTAACGATGGCCAATTTCCAGGGCTTCGGGTAGACTCCCTCGAGGATTGCCTGATTAATCACCTCTAGGAAAGGAGGGAGTAGGACATGCCTGCATTCTTTAAAAATTTTAAGAGGGCAGGGATCAAGAGGAGATCCCGACTTCAGGTTGTCCAAAAGCAGATTCATTTGTTCTAGGGTAAGTAGAGAGAAGTCAGAAAAATAACCACCCTGCGGTGTAATAGAGGTTGCAGCTGGTAGAAAAATCTCCAGGTCAGAGGGGGGCCCTAGATCATGGCTAAGAGTTTCTAGGCCTGAATAAATGTTGGAGATCTTCTCGTGGAAGTAAGTAGAGATTTGATCACAAAGGTTCTGTGAGGTCTCAATAGGGTCAGGAGATTGAAGGGCACACAGAGTCCACAATCTTAAATAGCTCCCGGGGGAGCTAAGGGAGGAGGTGACCCTAGTGAAGTGGAGTTTCTTTTCTGCCAGCACCGCGGCCTTATAATCCTTGAGCAATCTCTTGGGGGTGTCTTTTTCAAGGGGGTCAAGGTGGAGTCTCCAGAGCCTCTCCTGCTTTCTGCAGCCATGCCTAAGCACTCTGAGAACCAGGGTGCTGTGGGGCGCTTCCTAACAGTATAATGCTGCTTCAACGGGGCCAGAGTATCAATGGCTTTGGAAATAGCATTGTGGAGAGCAAGGGCCGAGGTGTCAGTTCCCATGATGAGAGAAGGTGTAGGACTAGGCAGTAAAGGGGCCAGAGTTTCATTATTTATCCCCCTAAAATGTCTCCTTAATTCCCATCTGCTAGAGTCTCTCTGCGCAGCATTGGGAGGAAGAAAGGAGAAGGCAAAAGGGACAGCTAAATGATCGGACCAAGACAGAGGAAGGGGAGTCCCTATCTTTATTCTAGGGTCATTCGAAAAGACCCCATCCAATGTGTGTCCCGCGGAATGAGTAGGCCCTATCACAGTTTGTGTTAAACCACAAGAAGTCATAGAGTCCAACAAATGGATAGTATCTCTGGAGGTGTCATCCTCCAGATGGAAGTTAAAATCCCCTAGAATAGTGAGGTTGGTCCTATCCATGTAGGGTTCCAGAACTTGCGATAGATCGTAGCCAAAACCAGATCTAGGTCCCGGTGGCCTGTAGATCAGGATGCCCGTAAAGGAGATAGTAGGAATGGGGCTAAGAACAAAGTACATAGCCTGAAAAGGCAATACAGAGAGATGTTCGATGTGACATTTTATCGAAGTTCTGTGAAGTATTCCTAGACCCCCCCCTCTCCGGACCTGCCTATCCATTATGGCCAGGGAGTATCCCTCGGGGATAGCATTTAATAGTTCAGGCCCAGAGAACTCAGAGGCCCAGGTCTCAGTGACAAATGTCCATGCAGGGTTTCTTTCAGAGATAAAGTCCCTAAAGGCAAAGTTGTTTTTGACTAGTGACCTGGCGTTAATGAGGAACCCAGCCTCAATGACTGGCAAGGGGGGCTCAGGTTTCTCAGCCCTAAAGTGCTTGTAGTGGGACGTACGACGGGATAAGATAGGATTTCTCTCATAGCAATGACACAAAGGAGTATTGAGAAGCAACTCCGGGGGGAGCGTATGATGACAGCTCTTACCGGGGGGTTTGAGTGCAGTTAGCGTATGTAGGTCGTAATAGCGACTAGCCTGGCCGTGTCTAACTGAACGAACAGCCATCCCGGCCTCCGGCGCCTCCTTGGCGCAGACGGGCAGGACTCTGGCACGACTCCGGCACAGGTCCGGCGCGTCCGCTGATCGCGTTCGCTGCGCGGAGGCATGCCGGTCCTATTTTATGCTCCTAGCTCGCCTGCCCGACTGTCTTCCTCCCAACCCAAGATGGCCGCTCGAAATCGATCCCCTCGACCGGCCGCCTCAGTACCTAAATCGTCTGAGGGCTGGCCCGAAATGCGGGGGATGCAGGAGGGCAAGCTCAAATCCTGTGAGGGCTTAGAAGTGCAGGTGCACGACGCAATTTAAAATACTAAGTAAGTTTTAGTTTTTTAAAATTCATGGCGAAACAGTAGTAAAACCCATTTTATGAATTAGTGGCACAGCAGGGAAGAGTACACAGAGAAAGGCAGTATGAGTAAACGAGCAACCTACCGGCTTCCGCCTCAGGAGGGGAGAAAAGCAAACAGCAAGGAATCAGTCCCCCCCGGAAATGCCCCTTTTATGCTCCTAGCTCGCCTGCCCGACTGTCTTCCTCCCAATCCAAGATGGCCGCTCGAAATCGATCCCCTCGACCGGCCGCCTCAGTACCTAAATCGTCTGAGGGCTGGCCCAAAATGCGGGGGATGCAGGAGTGCAAGCTCAAATCCTGTGAGGGCTCAGAAGTGCAGGTGCATGACGCAATTTAAAATACTAAGTAAGTTTTTGTTTTTTTAAATTTGTGGCGAAACAGTAGTTAAACCAATTTTACGAATTAGTGGCACAGCAGGGAAGAGTAGACAGAGAAAGGCAGTATGAGTAAAATAGTAACCTCCCGGCTTCCGCCTCAGGAGGGGAGAAAAGCAAACAGCATGGAATCAGCCCCCCCGGAAATGCCCCTTTTATGCTCCTAGCTCGCCTGCCCGACTGTCTTCCTCCCTGGGACAGCCCTAATCAAACATTATGGAATCTCCACCTGGCAACACAACCCTGGAGGGGTTGTTCGTACGGGCAGTGGGGTTTACGAAGAAAGAGATTCAGCTGGCCGAGCGACCACTCTCTCTTACTGCTGATCTCTCCGCCTCAGAGTTACCATCTTTAAGTCGACTCAACTTAGCCGGAGCCAATCAACTCCCCATGGCAAGGATGGGGATGCCATCTGACCCTGCTCCTAATGCGGGCACTAGCTCTATTCTAGTTACCCCTTTGCCTCCAGTTGATCTGGCCTCAGTTGTTAAAACAATACAACAGTGGCGTCACTAGGGGGGTGCGGGGGGTGCGGACCGCACCGGGTGACACCCTCACATGGGGGTGACACCATCTGGTTCCCCCCCCCCAGCAGGCCTCTGTACATGGCACCCCCTGCACCGCACCCGAATGCCTCGGAGAGACTCGATCCGCTTTAAAAACAAAAGCGAACAGAGATATTTTCTCACCTATTCGAATTAAAATGTTCTCATTAGCCCCCGGGTTTAATGTGGGAGAGAGAGGGAGCTAGAGGGAGTAAGAAGACAGAGAGAGAGAGAGAGAGAGAGTTAGAGTGAGAAAGACAGAGAGAGAGGGAGCTAGAGGGAGTAAGAGGGAGTAAGACAGAGAGAGGGAGACAGAGGTAGCTAGAGGAAGTAAGACAGAGAGAGAGGGGAGCTAGACAGAGAGAGGGAGCTAGATGGAGTACGATAGAGAGAGAGGGAGCTAGAGGGAGCAAGACAGAGAGAGAGGGAGCAAGACAGAGAGAGAGGGAGCTAGAGGGAATAAGAGAGAGGGAGCTAGAGGGAGCAAGACTGAGAGAGAGGGCACTAGAGGGAGTAAGACAGAGAGAGAGGGAGCTAGAGGGAGTAAGACAGAGAGAGAGAGAGAGGGAGCTAGACAGAGACAGAGGGAGCTAGAGGGAGTAAGACAGAGAGAGAGGGAGCTCGAGGTAGCTAGACAGAGAGAGGGAGCTAGAGGGAGTAAGACAGAGAGAGGGAGCTAGGCAGAGAGAGGGAGCTAGAGGGAGTAAGACAGAGATAGAGGGAGTCAGAGGGAGCTAGAGGGAGCAAGACAGAGAGAGAGGGAGCTAGACAGAGAGAGAGAGCTAGAGGGAGTAAGAGAGAGAGAGAGAGGGAGCTAGAGGGAGTAAGACCGAGAGAGAGGGAGACAGAGGGAGCAAGAGAGAGGGAGCTAGAGGGAGCTAGACAGAGAGAGGGAGCTAGAGAGAGTAAGACAGCGAGAGAGGGAGCTAGAGAGAGTAAGACAGCGAGAGAGGGAGCTAGACAGAGAGAGGGAGCTAGAGGGAGTAAGATAGAGAGAGAGGGAGCTACAGGGAGCTAGAGCGAGCAAGACAGAGAGAGAGGGAGCTAGAGGGAGTAAGAGAGAGAGAGGGAGCTAGAGGGAGCAAGACAGAGAGAGGGAGCTAGAGGGACCAAGCGGGAGAGAGAGGGAGCTAGAGGGAGTAAGACAGAGAGAGAGGGAGCTAGGCAGAGCAAGACAGATAGAGAGGGAGCTAGAGGGAGCTAGAGGGAGCAAGACAGAGAGGGAGCTAGAGGGAGTAAGAGAGAGGGAGCTAGAGGGAGTAAGACAGAGAGAGAGGGAGCTATAGGGAGTAAGACAGAGAGAGAGGGAGCTAGAGGGAGTAAGACAGAGAGGGAGACAGAGGGAGTAAGACAGGGAGAGAGGGAGCTAGACAGAGAGAGAGGGAGCTAGACAGAGAGAGGGAGTAAGACAGAGAGAGAGTGAGCTAGAGGGCTCTTGACAGAGAGAGGGAGCTAGAGGGAGTAAGAGAGAGGGAGCTAGAGGGAGCAAGACAGAGTGAGAGGGAGCTAGAGGGAGTAAGACAGAGAGAGAGAGCTAGAGGGAGCAAGACAGAGAGAGAGGGGGCTAGAGGGAGTAAGAGAGAGAGGGAGCTAGAGAGAGGGGGCTAGAGGGAGTAAGACAGAGAGAGAGGAAGCTAGAGGGAGTAAGACAGAGAGAGGGAGCTAGAGGGAGCAAGACAGAGAGAGAGGGAGCTAGAGGGAGTAAGAGAGAGAGAGGGAGCTGGAGGGATTAAGATAGAGAGCGGGAGCTAGAGGGAGTAAGAGAGAGAGTGGGAGCTAGAGAGAGTAAGACAGAGAGAGGGAGCTAGAGGGAGTAAGACAGAGAGAGAGGGAGCAAGAGGGAGTAAGACAGAGAGAGAGGGAGCTAGAAGGAGTAAGAGAGGGAGAGATGGAGCTAGAGGGAGCAAGACAGAGAGAGGGAGCTAGAGGGAGTAAGACAGAGAGAGAGGGAGCTAGAGGGAGTAAGGCAGAGAGAGAGGGAGCTAGAGGGAGTAAGACAGAGAGAGAGGAAGACAGAGGGAGCTAGAGGGAGTAAGACAGAGGGAGCTAGACAGAGAGAGGGAGCTAGAGGGAGTAAGACAGTACCTAGCACCGTACATTTCCGACAGAGGTGGTCCATGCGGTAAGTCGTGAGGGGGTGACACCATGAGTTACCCGCACCGGGTGACACCAACCCCAGTGACGCCACTGCAATACAACAGGGGCCCTGGTCCTGGGGTTTATGTTCCTCCTTTAGCAACGGCGGCTTCCCTCTTACTTTGCTTCGATGTTATGGAGCACTTTAAATCCAATATGATGGCCAGTTGACAACTACGCTGGAAACAGGTCTTCAACCTTTATTTGAAAGTCTGGAGGAAACTGAACTGATTCGATCAACTCAATTTTTGCATGGTGAGGGAGTGGGTGGCAAAAACGCTGTATCATCTAGTGCATATCAGGACAGAACCGTAATCCCCGAGCCATTTAACTGAGTACGAGGCACAAACGAACAACACGATGCCGAAGGGGCCTAGTACGTGTGTTGTGTTAACCCCTCCGTTAATAACTTGCCTGGGGTGGTTCAAACACACGTGACTGACAGTGGGTCGGCCGGTGCCTCCCCAAACTCTCAGAATTATTGCTCAGGTCTACCCTTTCTACTGACGTTATAGAGAGATCCAAAAAGAGCAAGAATATTTCAGTTTGCCACCTGCCCCCGGCAGCATGTCCCTATGTTTTGGCTTTAGTAGATGTGTCCAGGTTGTCCGGTAATACATTAGAGTCCACGGAGCAGATGGTGAATAAAGTGGCCCACTGGCTGCATGAGAACACTAATAACCGACTCCGGATGTTTGATGATATTTTTTTTGCATGCCGGGTAGGAGGGTCGACACGGGGCTAAGGAATTTGAGGGTGACCGTATTATTGTGAATTTCGGAAATCCACAACTGGTTGGCAGCCTAATAGTAATGTTCAATTTTGACCAGACTGGTCAAGGGGCCACTAAAGATGTACCCTTGGGTTTTTTCTACAGCGTTCTGAGGGGTTTGAGGATAGCATTTGGGCCCTCGATAAGTAAGACAAACATGATAGTACTTCTTCCGCGGGGTGCAGAAATATCAACCCATAATAATCAGTTCTCTGTACTTTCAAACTTGCATGAGCAAGATTGACTTGGGCATCTACATAAAGTGGGGGAAAGCTCATATCTAGGAGAACTATGCCATTGAGTTTCAGCCAGCTAGTGGTCCCGGGGGAGGTTCAGTATGTGAGACCTCAGTGAATGATGATTTAGCTCAACCTGATTTGCCGCGCCCTAACTCAGAGGAGCGCACCAAGAGGGGGGGGGGGGAGAGGGGGACCAGTGGGGGAGGGGGGGGAGGGGCTAAGAGAGGTTACAATTTTGAGATGGAATATCGCAGGGATTGCTGGGAAATTAAGTATTGACCGCTGGTTGGAATATGTTAGGTCACATGATATAACACTATTCCAGAAAAAATGGGCCATTAATGAGGTGTTCAGAGGTGGGTATACCTGTTTTACAATTCCAGCAAAGCCCTCACAAGCAGGGCAGGCATGAGCAGGGTTAACCTCCTGGTTTAAGACAACCTTGGGGTTAATGCTATCCCCACTGACTCCAATGTATTCCAAGCCTTTCAGGTGGTATGTAAAGATAACTTTCATTTGCTTATCATTAATTTGAATAATGACATTTTCTCATTAAGTGCTAATCCAAATTTTACCCAGATCTTTGATTTTATGGATCATTACATCAGAGCTCCCGTGGGAAGTCAATCCAATATCGAAACTTTTTAAATGTATTTGAAGGTGGGGAGTGAGATCCTTTAGTCCAGAGGCAGGCTTGTGGGGGACATTTGTTACTCCCTTATATTCTTGAGTTCAATCTATGCAGTGCCATTGAGTTTTTGGAAACTTCACCAACTAGAATTACTACCTATGTTTCCAAAAGGTGTTAGTCGATAAAAGATTAGATCTTTGTTTCCAGACACCTTTCGAATCAACTGGTGGAGGAAAATGTTGAGCCCAGTATTTATAGCGACCACGATCCTCAAACAATTACCATGGCGGTTCCTGGAGGGAAGAATGCAGTCGTGATAGTGGGCATTGCGGAGCTTACTACTAAAGATAACAAGTGTACGTTAGTTTAGAGAGGTGAAGACTTGGCAGGGGTCATGCACAGGCTTTGTATTGCCCAACTGCCTCCAAGTGCCTGAAACTGGAGCAATGTTTTGTGCCTAAAGTAAGGGACTTCGAGAAGCTGAGGCAAACCATTAGAGATTACCTGATAAAGCCAGTTAGGGCCCGTGCAGAGAGGCTCCAGTCTTAGGGGCCCATTAGGATGGCGGGCATATCGCCACAGCCGGCCGGCGGAGGGGATCCGCCCACCATCCTGCCATGAATGACCCCCGCCACATTAGGATGGCTGAGGGGTCTGTGGCGGACAGAAAGATCGGCTACGCTTTTCCGCCGGTCGACTCGTCGACTGGGCGGAAAACCTGTATAATATGGTGGCGGTGTATGCAAGACACCGCCATCCATATTATGATGCGGGCGGTATTAGGGCGTGGCTTGAGCGCCGATGGAGGAGGCCGCCTGAGCGTTGAACTCCGCGATCGAGCCCTCATAAATCCTGCTTTATCGACTTTACTGACCCCCAGTCCACCTAATACAACGGGAGACGAGTCTCCCCTGCGGCAGACCTACAGAGCGCAGTTTCAAAACTGCCAACAACGCTGAAAATCACTGGCAAGCTGCCCGGAGTATCCCGACTGAGGGCGCACCTAAAATGGCGGCTGCAGAGACGGGCTGAATCCCTGGATGCCCGGAGCTGCAGGGGGCCCTGCCGATCCACGGTCTATCCGGGGCTGAAGGCGGAGTGGGGGTTACGTCCTGCGGTGCGGCTGCTAGTCGGCGGGGATCGCACAGGAAGATGAAAATCGCACCCGATCGGCCCGCTCCTGAGGGCTGCACTGAAGCTCCATAAGCCCACGCACTGGAGGTGAGATGATTAGCTCCCCCACGTTGAGCTTTGTAAACCGAAGACGCTGCTGACCCCAGGCCTACGGGGGCGAGAGGCGCCGCTGAGGAGATCAAGGTATTGAGCCCTGCGGATCTTCTATTCCGCTTACCTTATTGGCAAATGTGGACGATGGCCTCTCCCCTCCCCTCAGCCGCCGCGGAACGAAAGAAAGACGCTAAATATCCCCGGAGTGAGGGAGGTGGTGGCACTACAATCCGGTTGAAACGCGGACATGTGGCTCCCCCGGACTCCTGGGGCTGCCTGCGCTTAATCTCTGCCTTCTTGGAGGGACTGACTCAACAGAATTGATTTGAACTGCAAAGCCCACGAGCTGGGCATCCCGGGGAGGCGCTGGAGGGCGCCCTCGGTCGGAGGCGATCTGGGACCCGGAGGTGAGACAGCGCTTCCAATAAATTTACCCCCAGACTTGAGGCGGGGGACGGACATCATTGTCTAAGGGCAATAGCTGAGACTACTAAGGGGAGATCGGAGGTTGTGGTGAGGCGTGCTGAAGATTGGAGGCGGGACGAAGTGGTGAGTCCCCACGGCGGCACAACGGGAAGACGGGTGGCAGGACCCCGCGAGACAGCTCCTGGTACTTCCTGGACACCGACCATGGGCAGATGAGGCCAATCTTGGAGATCCCTGTGGGTGTTACAAGGCGGCCCGAGGCACTGGCGAATGCGCTAGCGCGGCCCCAATTCCGCGTGCGAACGGAGAGAAACCACGCAACGACCACTGTGCAGGAACTCTGTTGCTGAAGACCGTCTGATGCTGCCTTTTGGTACTACTGGCTGCACACGGATCATTCCTTCCCCCTGTGGCCAGAGGCCCTTGAGATATGGCCTACTCCTATGGACCTCAGAGGCGAGCGTGCGCAGCGTTGCTGTAGAGGGTGGCCCTCCCGGAGCTTACTAGGGAAGTCGTTAGACTACTGCTACACAACTGAAGGGCACACGTCGACTAGCCCGGCGGGGGACCGTCCCTGGGCGGGCACTGCGCTGCTGGCTGGCCGGTGACGGTACTCATGGGTGGTATCGGCCTGATCATTACATACTGCCGGGGAGGGCCTGCTGCTGACACCTAGCCACACCGTTGGAGCGCGTTTTATCCTACCCCGAACTCCCACAGTTGGCACCTACATCACTGCAACGTTGTCGGCTCCTGCTGGATTCATATGGCAGCGTTGCTGCTGGGGACCCCTACGCCCCAAGCGTCTAGACCACAGCTCAACAGGCCCCTGGGATACGGACTCGAGAGCGGCTAGCTATACAGAGCCCCCTGCTTCCGGATTGCGCTTCCCTGCCCACTGCCGGGACGCTAGACCATACACCCCCAGCATGGGAAAACCCCAGGGGACCAAAAGCGGTGCTCAACCCACGTCGGATACCGAAGCACCGGACAAGGGGGACCACACCGACTCCGGACAGTCGCGAGACCCTCAATTACAACTTCAGTTGGACAGAATTCTGTCAGCAATAGCGGACTCCCGCGCGGCGCTTCAGCCGGACATTGCACAGGTGGCCACCGGCCTAGGGCTACTGCGGGCCGACCACGGAAAATTGACAGACAGAGTTAAGCTGGTAGAGGACACGATTCACACTCTAGAGCCGGTGCAAAAAGACCTCACAGCCACTATGACCAACGTGCTGGACCTCATAGATGCGCTGGAGAGATGGATAGAGGAGGCAGAAGGGCGCAATCGCCGGAACAACATCAGGATAGTTGGCTTACCGGAGAAAGTGGAAGGGAAGGACATGGTACGCTACCTTGAAGAATGGCTCCGGACAGTGGTGGCACCAGAGGGTCTCTCTTCTTTCTACACACGGGAGCGGGTTCATAGAGTCCCGGCCAAGCCGCCGCAGCAGGGCCGACCCCCACGCCCGGTGGTCGCCCGACTGTTACACTATCGGGACAGGGATTTGCTGCTCCAGAATGTACGACTGAACGGTCCTTTTCAGGTGGAGAACAGTAAAATCACTATCTTTCTGGATTTCACATATGAGACACAACGACGGCGGACCTCTTTCCTGGCGGTCAAAAGAGAACTGAGAGCTGAGGGCCTACAGTACTCCTTGCTCTTTCCAGCTCGGCTGTGAGTAATTGTGGAGGATACCACCAGGTTCTTTGACACTCCTGACACTTCTGCCTGCGCCTGGCTAGAACTGTACAAATCCGGAAAAGACGTCCCTGATCACCGGTCCAGGATGGGCGCCGAAGGGTTGCCGCAACGAAAATCGCGGCGGATCGGAAACAGGCGGAGGGGTGTGAGAGGGCCATCGCAGTCAGAGACGGCGGTGGAGCGACTGGGGGTCCTGGAGGTGGTGACTGCTCTATCCGGAACACAAGATTCGCCATCGCAGGAAGACGAGGGATCGGAAAAGGGAGGTGAACAATCGGACACTGAGTGTTCTGAAACGGACAGTATGCCTTTACCAGTGGTTACAACGGCGACGGCGGAGGAAATGATCGATGAAGGCTAGAAGTACCCGGTGAGCTGTATGAGTTCCAAATATGGACTGTAGTGGATGACTCGTCATATATTGTGGGAGGGACTGTTTGATTGGGATTGGGAGGCGGTTGGTCATTGAGATGTTCCACTAACTGGGGCTCGATCGCTTAGTAAGGAGCTTAGTGCTTGGGCGGCTGCCCGTTGGCGACCAACCCCCCGTACTGCCCTTAAGGCATACCCACAGTGACTTCTGTTGGGTTAGTCAAATGTTGTTAATTGGGAATGTTTGGACGGGAACTAGATGGAGGTTACTAGGTCCTGTTCTGGGGGGGGTTGGTTTATCTCGGGATGTTGGGGGGGGGGGGGGCTCATCATCGATGCTGATGTTTTCCCACGCTTAGGGAGACTAAGATGTGGGTATGGTGGAATGCACAGGACATTGTGGGACAATGGATGATCTGACTAACTTGAGATGTATAACCTGGAATGTGCAGGGGCTCCACACCATGACACGGCGACACAAAATTCATGTCTACTTAGTGCGTAGAGGAGTGCAGGTTGCGATGCTTCAGGAAACACATTTGACACAGGCCGAAGGGGTAGCATTGCAGCGCAGGTGGAGGAGACAAGTATTTAACACTACTTACTCGGCGTTTGCTAGAGGCGCTTTAATCTGGATCAGAGCTGGGGTCCCATTTCAATTAACCAAACAACTTATAGACCCAGAGGGTAGATTTGTAGCAATAACGGGAAGGTTGCGGGGTAAAGACATAGCCTTCTGTAGTGTCTATGCACCCAACGTTGATCAGTTGATTTTTTTGGCGAGGTTGTCCGGATCCCTAGCTCACTTTCTGGTGGGACCATTACTAATGGGAGGTGACTATAATTCAGTACTGGATGTCTCACTTGATAGGTCGCACCCTCCTCTGGGTGACTCCCCGACACACCGCATCACCAAGGGTAGAATGATTATCTAATAGGAGTGATCTCTCTAGGGTCCATCTGGTTTTTAAAGGAGTTAAATTCAATGTAATTTCCATTTCCAGTACTGCATGATCTGACATCCCTGTCGGTGTAAAGGAAAGGTAATTGATGTCTGTGAGAAAGTGCTGATCGACTAAAAAGTGGTCAATTCTGGAATAATTCTTGTATTTTTTACTGTAATGAGTAAACCCTAGTGTGGTCCTGTATTTTTTTTCTCCATACGTCTAAGAGACTAAAATTCTTCATTATTGCGTCTAGGGTAGCAAGTGATTTCGAGGGGGCGTGATATTTAGCTTTAGAAGTTCTATCTAGTTTTTGGTCAAAGACCAAATTAAAGTCGCCTTTCAAGATTACTGGGCCAGTTGACCCTAATAATGCTAACTCTAACTTAGATAATGGGCCCGGGTTATCATCATTCGGACCATAGTACGCTGCCAGTGTAAACGAGATATTTTGAATATTTATTACTGCTACCAACCATCTTCCTGATTGATCTGTCTCGTATTTTTTTAGACTTATCCCTCTATTCGCTCGGATCATGATGGAGACTCCTCTTGTGGTACCAGATTGCCTGGAACAAATTATTTCCTGGACCCAGCTTAATTTCTTAAAGAGAGAACTACAGATATCTACCTCTAAATGGGTTTCTTGTAACATTATAATATGCGCTTCTGAATTTTTTAAGAAGTCACAAATTCTATTCTGTTTCGTTTTTTCCCCCAGGCCGTTAATATTCCAAGACAGGACTTTAAGCTTATATGAATTATTCATAAGTCTACTATCCTCTCGTACCCATCCATAGCTATGTGCAAGATGTATTCATCTATATATGAGGTTTTTGTATTTTTTATCTTTTCCCCTTTGCTCCCTCCACCCAGTGAACACCCTCCCCCCTGAGGAACCCCCCCAACATACCAGACGATGGCTTCGCCTTTCGAAGCACCCAGGTGAATCCCCAGACTAAATCAAATATGTTATAGCGAGTGAAAAGTAAATCATTAAATAAATCATGTCCCCTGTACCAAATTTTATCCCTGATATATATATATATATGTTTTTTTTTTTTTTTAAGATACTTTTGAGATCACTCCTATTAGATAATCAAGTAAAAATAGAAGTTAAGGATAAAACGGTAGAATTTTTCATATTAAATGCAGGCACTTCTACTCCTCAGGTAGTATGGGAGACATATAAGGCCTTTTTGAGAGGAGTCTTAAGCTCTTTGATGTCTTATAAGAGAAAGAGTATGAAAGCAAAAAGGAGGGAAGACCTGGCAGCAATAATAAGAAAGGATCTTGAGTTACAAAACGCAATTTTAATTAACTCCAGGAGAACTCATTCGATAGAGAAGGAACTTACTGAATTACAACTTCAGCTTAAAATCTCGGATGAGAAAATTCTTAAAGAAAAGTGGGAGACCAGTAGATTAAAAAATTTTGAATATGGAGAAAAATGTGGAGCCCTCTTAGCTTGGAAAGCTAGAGAAGAGAGAACGAGGAATAATATTAAAACCTTATTACAAAGGCAGACAGGGGACTTGATAGAGACAGATGCAGAGATTAGAGAGGAAGCGCGGTCTTTTATGAGAAGCCTCTACACGGAAGATAAAGACCCCAAAGGGGATGACTTAGTAACTTGGTTGTTATCAAAAAATTTACCTAAAATTACTGAACCGGACAAAATATATCTGGAAAGTGAGATTACAGAAGGGGAAATATTAAACCAATTGAAGAGAATGAAACGGGGAAAAGCTGTAGGTTCAGATGGGCTGCCAGTCGAGATTTATATGGATAATAAAGATCAGTTAGTACCTACACTCAGGGAACTTTTTAACCTCTTACTAACTCATAGTTATTCGGTTCCCCCCTCCTGGGCAGAAGCCATTATAACGCTCATAGTAAAACCTAATAAAGATCCAAAGAGAATAGTGTCGTATCGACCAATCTCACTCTTAAATTCGGATATGAAGATTTTCTTCGGAATTCTAGCCACCAGATTATCAAAGATTATAAAATCTATAATCCACCCTGATCAAAGAGGTTTTATTCCAGGGAGGCAGTTAAATGAATTAACATTTCAAGCGATAGGGGCCATTGATTATGCCATCGATAAAAACCTCCCGTTGGCCTTGGTTGCGATAGACGCTGCTAAGGCCTTCGATCAGGTCAACTGGAAGTATTTATGGGCGACAATGTCAGCATTTGGGTTTCCTCTAACCTTTATTAAGACGGTTAAATCTTTATATTATAACCCAAAGGCAAAAGTTTTAGTTAACGGAATACTATCTGACTGGTTTGATATATCCCGAGGCACTAGACAGGGTTGCCCTTTATCCCCTCTTCTGTTTGATGTTTATATGGAGCCTTTTGTTTGCGGAATCAGGGATGATAACATAATACAACCTTTTCAGCTTGGTAATATGTCATTAAAAACTGCTTTGTATGCAGATGACCTTCTCCTGTATACCTCTAATCACTCAGTGGCAATACCTAGGCTATTTTCTTTATCAGAAGAATTTGGAAAATTGTCAGGCTATCAGATTAATAAGGAGAAAACGGAGATAATGGGGTGGAATAATAACATACATATACAGGGCGTAAAACATAAAATGAGATACTTGGGAATTTATTTAACCCAAGCGTTAAAAAACATAACATCATTCAGTTGGCAGACTGTGGTTAAAGATATTAATAAAACTCTATCAAGATGGGGGAACCTGCCTCTAAATATATATGGCCGTGTTAACCTTATTAAAATGACAATTCTTCCGAAACTGACCTTTCTATATAATTGCATCCCTTTATCATTTTCTTCAAAAGATATTAATACTTTGCAGGGTAAGATCGGATCATTTATATGGGCCTGCAAGTCACCTAGAATAGCATGGAGAAAGTTGAGAAGGGGCTTAAAAATTGGTGGTTTAGCCCTTCCAGACTTACTATCATACTGTCATGCGTTTCACTTTAAAAATTTTAGGCTACTTGCGAACAAGTTAGATGCATCATCACAGGGCCGCTTGTTTCAAGCTTTATTAAATGATTTACCTTATGACCATGATTATTTCTTATTCAAGTTTGGAGACCAGAATTTTTTTTTTTTAATTCGTCTTAAGATATTGCAGACTGCACTAAAAAATTGGGGGCTCATCCGGAAGACGTTCAATATTCCTTACTACCATACTCACACTCCAATCTGGGATTCTCCGGGTACGCCTTCATGTCTCCAAGATCAGCTTTCACAACCCTTGAAAACAGCTGGACTACGAAAATGGGGAGATTTATGGGTAGATTCAGGTCTCTTGGACTGGAATGCTTTAATACAACTTACAAATGGACACCTCACTAGGTTTAAATATTATCAATTATTAGCTTGGTGGTGAAGTCAGAATCTGCAATCCGAAAAAAACCCAGCTATTCTTGATGCCGTTTGCAGAGGGGGGAAATGGATAAAAGAAGTTTCATTCTGGTATAAGTCGATAATCAAGGACGAGGAGAACAAACTACACTTGGAGGTGATAAAATTATGGGAAAATAACATAGCCGAACCTCCGGAAGAAGTTAGTAAAATATGGTCAGACTCCTTCCTTCTTTCCCAGAGGCTAATTAAACCAGCCAATTTAAGACGTAACCATCTTTTTACTGTCTATAGAGTATATTGGACCCCGGCCAAACTGCATAAGATAACACAGAATAACTATTACTGTCCCCGATATAACCATAATGCAGCAGATGATATCCATATTTTTTTTAATTGCCCTGCAATTCAGGACTACTGGAGAGCGATAATTGATTTTTTAGGCGTCGTATTGTCAATAACTATTACATGTTCACCCAGATTGGTTTTCTTTGGTTTATTGAAAGACTATAACTTAAATAGCTTTGATACTCAGTTTATTTTTTATGTAGTAGTCTTGGCTAGGAGACAAATATGTATGGAGTGGAAGTCAACAGTTCCCCCCAGATTTGCAGTATGTTTAAAACATATAATGGAAGTATGCAAGATGGACATGGTTGGACGTAATGAGAATATCGAGAATGTCTGGTCCAAACTGGTGGTCTGGTCAAACAAGTAAATGGTCCGATGATTATGCCAGAGGTTGTGTCGGTCCTGTCCTTCCCCTGGTTTTGGGCTTCCAACATGGGCCAGAGGGAGTGGGATAAGGAAAACAGCCTACCTCTGGGACATCCCTGTTTGCTATGATACTGTTACCAGGGCGGACTCGAAAACACCAGTATAAGAGGCAACAGCGAGACCCATCTAGAGCATACGAATTCTGGTGGCATATATGAGGACAAAAAAAACCAAAAAAAACCAAGGGTAGAATGGAATGGCAAGCAAGATGGGGCCTGATAGACATCTGGCGTGCACAACACCTACAAACCAGATATTACTCCCACTTCTCGGGTATGCATGAGCTCCATGTGCGACTGGATGCGATGATTTGCTCCCCAGACCTAGTGCCAATGATCATGAGAACTGAATACTTGTCACGGATGGTATCAGATCACAATCCTTTGTTAATTGCTATGCAGTGGTTCCCTAGCGCGTCAAGCGTCCCCACTTGGAGGCTGCGCCCTGAGACATTGGAGGACCCCCTTTTTCAAGGGGCGTTAGGGAAAGAATTACACAGTACTTTGAGGACAATGCTGGCACGACTGAGGCGCGGGTGACGGAGTGGAATGCCTTCAAGGTAGTCTTGAGAGGGTTTTGCATAGGGCAACAGGTAGGAGTGCGAAAAGTCCTCTTACGTGATCTGGATAGGGCGGATAAGACACTCCGCGATGCAGAACTCGCACGACCTGGTCACCCCGAGCTACAGGGAAGGGTCAGCGAGACTAAAGAAGCTGTAGCGATAGAAACAGAGCGTTTGCGTAGCTTCGATTATAAAGCGTATACGGCCAGGACTCATGCAGAGGGCGACAAGGCTGGGACCTTACTGGCTTGGCTTGCCAACCCCACGAAGAGGGGAACTCCTATAGTATCCATGCGTACAACAGATGGCGAGAAGGTCTACACCCAGACTGAAATCTTGCATTGCTTCACGAGATATTATGAATCACTATACAAAAGCAAATTGGTAGCCCGCACTTCAGACATAGAGGCCTTTTTTGAAGGGCTCTACTTCCCAGAATTAGATCATGACCAGGTAAGAGCGTTGGGCAGAGATATAGAACTAGGGGAAATACGACGCGCCATAAAGCACATGGCACAAAACAAAACCCCGGGCTTAGATGGGCTTCCCATTGAATTCTATGACAGGTACGTTGACCTTTTGGCGCCAAGACTGCTAGAGGTCTATAGAGAAGCGAAACATTTAGGGTGACTACCACACTCCATGCGGGAAGCGCTGATAATACCCTTACTGAAACCAGGAAGGGAAAGTGGTGACACAGCGTCATACAGACCACTCTCGATGCTAACCACCGATTACAAAATACTTAGCAGCATCCTAGCGTCTCGCCTCTTGGAACACATGACCTCACTGGTGCATGAAGACCAGGCTGGATTTATACCAATGCGAAATACGACCTCGAACATACGCCGTTTGCTGCGGTTGCTGGAAGGAGACCACCCCGAGGCTCGTCACCCAATGATATTATCGGTGGACATAGAAAAGGCGTTTGACAGCCTCGAATGGGAATACCTCTACGCGGTGTTGAGACGCTTCGGAGTGGGTGAGGATTACCTGAGATGGGCGACTGTGCTTTACACCTCAGCGGTAGCTAGAGTGAAAACGAGCACGCTGATATCACAGCAATACCCAATAGAGAGGGGCACGAGGCAGGGGTGCTCGTTGTCGCCGCTGCTGTTCGCCCTGGCAGTAGAACCTCTAGCAATGTCGATACGAACAGGAGAACACTACAGAGGATTACGAAGTAGGATTGGGCGCCACTACATATAATTATACGCGGATGATCTCCTGCTCTTTCTCGAAGATGCAGACGAGGCGCTGGTGGGAGCTGAAAACTTGCTAATGAGCTTTGGCGAAATATCAGGCCTGAAAGTGAACTGGGCCAAGGCCATATGTTGTGGACATGCCCGATCTTGGAGATGTATTGGAGGGAGGTTGGAGACACTTTGAACACGATCACAGAAAGGGGCTTAGAATTTGACATGGCTGTGAGTGTCCTACACTGGTTCCCTCATACCCCCAAGAATAAGGTCACTAGTAAGTTTATAGACATGGGGCTCATATTAGCAAAGCGAGAAATTACGCAACACTGGAAGGCAGCGGTAGGACCCAATGGCGCTAGATGGAGAAACGAGTTTCTTAAGTGGGCTCAGGGCGAAAGTATGTTAAGATTTCACACTGCACGGAGACAACGTAATGACAAAGCATTGGAAACAGCTCATGCTTGGGACGCATTAGTACAAGCATTGCGTGATTATGATACACATGACGAGGCGGCGGACTAGCACTCTGAGCAGAGCACTCCCCCAAGACATGACAGGTACATCACATAGAGCACTTCCCAGTGGCTCCTGTGCACACACGCTGCTTTGACGGACACTGACCGTAACCACCGATGATGAGGGTTCGGGGAGGGGGGAGGGAACATGGGATATCTTGTTAGTTTACTGGGCGGAGGCACACTAGGGTGTATTTGTAGGAGAGCTCACATACATGGTCTGACTTTCATCCTGCTCTACTGCCTGAGAACGTGACTATGGGGCCCTATTGGATGTTGGAGAAGCATAGAAAACGTAATTGAATTTGTATGTTATGTGTAACAAAACCCAATAAAAATGTGTTTTAAAAAAAATGATGCGGGCGGTTAGCTGCCTTTCCATGGCGGCATTGCCGTCATGGAAAGGCTCGCGGTCTTTGCTGTTGGGGACCCGTGAAGGTCCCCCAGGGCGTTGGGGGGGGTGGGGAGTGCACATTTGGGGGTACCTTTGGTGCCCTCCTAAATTTGCATGCACAAGTTGGCAGGCACCGTGCATTGCCTGTCACGTTGTGCATGCAAATGCACAACATGCATTTTTAACATTGCGGCGGGTGCTGCTTACAGCACCGCCCGCCACAATGTTAAAAATGGGGGATGCGCCCGCCATCCTTCATTCGAATGGCGGGACCGCCGCGACATGGGCGGTCGGTCCCGTGCCCCAATGCGGTGTCCGGCCACCATCGTAATAGGCCCCAGAGTTTGAAAGGGGATGCAGACTTGCCAGCACCCGATTACATCAAGCCCTTCAACCCATCCCCAGAGATAGTGCAGAAATTGCCAGATGCAGGAAATAATTTAAGCTAAACTTGAGGAAAAAGTAAGTTGAGTGTCTGTAGGAAACATGGGAAAAGTTAGTTACCGCCTGTGAGGTTAAAGATACCAGATTGTTCTGCCATACCGTTAACAGTAATCTGCCTAAAAGTAACAATTCGGCACTGGATACCCATATACGCCCTGACAAATGGGTCGACTATTTTACTTAGGTGTATAGCCTGAGTGACTTGAGCGAGGAGAGCATGGACCAATCTCTGCCTAGTTATCCTTTAGATATCGAGGTCTCACTGGAAGAGGTCATTGAGGCAATTGTTAGTCCTTCGAAAAAAGCACCTCAACCAGATGGGCTCCCGATGGACCTATAATTCGGAGGTATCCATCCTTTTCTGTACTGAGAACTACTTATGTTCAATGAAACACATTGAGAGCGACTAACATTATTACTGTTGTATAATCTCGATGTTGTTATATGTATATCAATTCAACCAAGCAAAAGCTTTCTAATTCAATAAGCTGGGGTGCACACAGGTGGGTTACTCAGAGGTAACTTGAGAGCTGCAGTAGCTAAAGAGCTACTGGTTGGAGACCCCAGATAAATTAAACACTGACTTGTGGAATCACCTTATTACAAACTTTATTAATTTGGCATGTACAACCACTCTGCCTCAGTCTTGGAGAATGGCCATTGTCTTTCCAGTCTTTACAAAAGGGAGTCTGTAGTAACCCAAGTTGTTATTGACCTATATCCGGTTTAGATTCTACAGTCAAGATAGATGGTAGGCTCATTTTGGAAAGACTGCTAATCTGGGTGGAAGATAACGGTGTTCTCCCTAACCTCCACTGTGGGTTCAAAGCTAGATTGGGGACAATGGAACAATGCCTAAATCTGCACTTTTTGATTGCCAAATATACTAGGGCAAAGCAGAGAACTATTTTTCCAGCATTTATGGATCTCTCTTGCATGTTTGATAGCATGGTGAGATACAAATTGTGGGTGAAACTGGAGTTCATAGGGCTAGATAAGGGGTTTTCGAGGGTCCTATATTATGAGCCTTCTCCTACTGCTAGAAATGGGCCCCACAGGGAATGCATGGATTTGTTTGGGATGAGACCAAATGTAGACTAAACTTGATGTATCTGCAGATTAGAGTTCACCAGGGGGCACTAGAGTGCCTGAAGCAAGATGGACGCATATTAGTCAAACTCTGCGGACTGTGAGATTAAATTCACCAAATATCCTGCAATTGGCTGCCAATCTGCACTGGGAACCGAGCGTACGCATACGGGGCACTAAGCGACATCAGCAGATGCACAAAACTAAGCTGGGCACAGCAGATGCACAAAACTAAGCTGGGCACAGCAGAAGAGCACAAATCTGGCTCCAAGGAGATTACCACATGAAGGCCCAACGGCGCAGAAGATGGTGGCCATGACTGCCAGCGGCGCAGAGCTGTGCGGAAAGCGGGCTCGGCTGCTGCGGAGGAGAGGACTCCTATGGTAAGGCAAGCAGCCGCTTTTGGGTCTGCAATTGCACCCATCATTTATACTATGGTGAGAGGCAGGGGCTGTTGTGACAGGACGGGAAGGCAGAGTGACACGCAATCTGACGGGCAAGTGAGTGAGGAGAGTGGGGTAACCTGCATAAAGCCCAGAGTGTGGCCGAAGCAAGCACTGAGGGTCACTCTTGTAAAACACATAACTGACGCTGCATAACCTGTGGTCAGGGGGGGTACTGCTTTCTCCTTGGGTCCCAATCAGGTTAAGCCAGACTTGCATGCAAAAGACTAAAGAACTGTGCGGGGTCCTAGTGTGATGGGGCGATCGGGCTGGAAAAAACGGTGGATGAAGTGAGGACAGGGTGCCCGCGAACCAAGAGACCTCTGCACAGAACGGCTAGTTGCTAGCGCTCCAGAGACTAACAGAGAATTGATACAGATGGACCACACGTGGACTCTGGCGCTGGTGGAAGGGGACCAACTACTGTATGCCATAAGCCACTGACAACCTAACCAATTTACTCTGAGTGTGGATATCGGAGAGTGAGAGCTGCGACACAAGGAGGTCTACAGAGCAGAGGAGCACGTCCCAAGGTGCATAACCACATAAAGGAATCAATCCACCTCAGAGGGCTCAGGCGTCTACTGGCAAACAGCCCCCGCCGCCATTTGGACTGCCACGAGTGAACTTGGCATGGGATAAAGGGTCCCATATACCAACAAGACAGTGCTTCAGTGAAACTATTCGCAAAGGAGAGCACATCTCTCCCATAGCCCCACACTAAAAACCTCTGCGGAACAGTAGGTGGGGGGGGGGGGTTATCGGCTGCTGCAGCCCACTAGCACAGAAAGCCCACTAGGACACAAAGCCCACACACACACATGGCACTGCTGATGCAGATAATCTGGCACTGCGCAGTGGGCCTACCTAAGGCACCCAAGTAGAACAACTAAAAAGATATATTAATAAATTAAAAGGTGACATGCTCAAGATGGGGGAACACAGATAGGCACTAAACCTGCATCACAGTATAATCAACGATGGCCACCAAACCCAGCATGACAACCTCTCTGATTCTGAATAAGAATCCTTGCTCCAGGAATTCACTGTGCTCAAGACTGCGCTTAATGCCGTGCAACAAAGCCTTTAGTCTATAGTTGGCAAAATAGACACGTTAAATCTGAGAATGGATATGACGGCTAAATTAGACAAACACGATGCAAGCCAAACGGAGGCAGAGTAATGCATTTCTACAGCAGAGGATACTTTGGAAAGTACAAAAGAGAAATGCTTAAATATGAAGAAAGTGCTGGCACTGATACAAGCTAAAAATTAGGATCTTGAGGCATGATCCCACCGGAACAACCTGCAAATCACTGGAATACTGGAATCCACCAATCCCGGCAATATGTTGAGCTGATGGTGTAGGAAATATTTGGCGAGGAGCACTTATCTAGTATGCTGATAGTGGAGTGAGCACACTAGTCACTTGGGTTGCAGTTGCCTCCCGGGGACACCCCCGCTCCCCTTTATAGCAAGACTCCTCAATTCAGAGACCGGGACACAGTACTCAAATATCGGGGAAAAGGTCCAGCCTTCTTCCCTGACTTTACAGCAACAGTGCAGGCAGCTCGCAGAGAGCATCTCTCTGTAAAAAAGAAGCTACAACAAAAGGAAATCCTCTATGCCATGCTGTATCTGGCTCGACTGAGCATCGATCACCAGGGCACCCAGAAAGTGTTCACTACACCGAGAGCAGCAATGGAGTTTGTAAAAAAACAGCCAATCATAGCAGAGACATACCTGAAACAGACTCATAATCTGAAAGAGGATTAACTGCTGCACGCATGCGGACATTAGGTGGTCCCAGTCGCAAATAAATGGATCTGAAAGAATGCCATGTACATGGGAAATATAAGTTGGCTTGAAACTGCTGTGGCTGATTTAAGTGACTGCCTCACAATGGTTGTCAGTAGTACTTCCGGGAGTAGCCCTGAGACACAAGAAACAGAACCTCATGCATTTCTAAGTCATAGTTGAGCTGAATATTATGAATACACTGGCCAGAGTGCGTGCAAGGCTCAATAACACACCTTGGTACCAGTACAGAGAAGTTCACCTGGGCGGCATCGGAGCCCAGAGATCGTTTCCTTGTCTCCAGATCACTTCTGTTCATATTGAAGGAAATCGGACATCTGGCTCCCCCTAGGAGGGTACACCTCCTGTGGCTATTTGGCACACTGCTCTATTTGAGTGTTTACATTGCATTGTTATGTAGATATCCATGTTTTGGTTTTTCTTAGCAGAGAAGAATGCCTTTAGCATGATTGGTACGCTGAAGTCGGGGTGGGAAGAATGTGTTTAATGTTTCAATTGCCAACACCAAAAATTCGGATGATGTAGCCACGGAGTATCTCTGGATGAGAGGGCAAAAGCACACAATGTACAGTGGATCCTGTACGGGATAAAATATGTTCCCACCAAAGAACATTTAAATCTGATAATGTGGAATGTTAGAGGGCTCAAAAATCCCAAAAAGACCTGTCAAGTGCTCCTTACCTGTATAGACAATATGTGCACGTCGCCCTATTACAGGAGACACACCTTTGAGGGATGCTGTGGGCACTGTTGGTGCATGCTGGGGAGATTTCAGAGTGGTTTGTCCTATTCCACATGCTCTAAGGAGGTGCTAATATTGATAAAGAAGGGGGTGCCATTCGTCGCCACACGTTCGGAGACGGATGACCAGGGCCATTACATTATCTTACAGGGTAAACTGTGTGGTTCACTAGTGACTATAGTCAATACATGTGGACCTAATGTTGACGATCCAGAATTCCACTCACAAATCTAGCAACGCATACACACACTCCCACAATCGATCATTCTATGAGGAGTGGACCTTAACATATCTAGACCGAGTAATGGACAGATCTCCTATGGTAGCATGGAAGGGGAAGCACTTGGTCCAAGTTATACGTGAGGGAATGGTAAATCATCCCCTAATTGATGTATGGTGCTACAGGAATCTTAGGGTGAGAGAGGGAACCTTCACATAGTCAGTCCATTGGTCATGGTCAAGGCTGGACTATTGGCTGGCAACGCAGGAGGTGCAAAGCTGGGTACATGATATAAAACATATGCCCAAAACACTCTCAGAACACGCTCCAGTGTGGCTGGAAGTGACCATTCCTACATATAACCCCACCACAGTACCTAGGTCACAGCACTACTAGACACAGAATTTCAGGAGGGACTGCGAACGGCCATTATAGAATACCTTGACACAAACAAAGGCACGGTTACAGGCGTCACAGTCAATTGCAAAAGATAGAGAAAACACTGCGAGGATTGGAAAGGGAGTATGAGGCCAACTCCAAGCCTGGCACTTTAGCAGCCATGAGAGACAAGAATAATGAATACTCAGAAACAGTGGAGCAAAGGCTGGTCACTCATCACATGCTCTCCATGCCACTGGTGTCAAGCTATCCTGGCTGATGAGGGGTGAAACCCTGAAACCGGTCCTAGGATGCTTGTTTCCAGTCCAGGGAGGACCTGGCTTGGCAGTTCAGGCTGGACTGTTCCCATTGGGCACAGGGTCAAGACTAATTTGAATATGGCTGGGTTCAAACTGGAATGGCATGCTGAGCAAAAAACGATGGATGTAGGCCGAGAGCTCTGTACTGGGGTGAATGTATGACCTTGTTCTGCATTCTGTCCATCAATTGTTGTTTTTGCATTTATCACCGCGAGTGGAACGGGTATGCTCAGACGTGGGTCCCGTGCTCTCCATGCCACTGGAGTCAAGCTCTCCTGGCTGATGAGGGGTCAAACCCCAAAATCGGTCCTAGGATGCTTGTTTCCAGTCCAGGGAGGACCTGGCTTGGCAGTTCGGGCTGGACTGTTCCCATTGGGCACAGGGTCAAGACTGATTTGCATATGGCTGGGTTCAAACTGGAATGGCATGGTGAGCAAAAAAATGATGGATGTAGGCCCAGATCTCTGAACTGGGGTGAATGTATGACATTGTTTTGCACTTATCACTGAGCCATAGTGCAAGATCATATGGGAACGGAGGAAGGGCGGGCACAGCTTGGCCACAAGGCTGAAAGAATCTTGGGCTAATGCGCACATGATCAGCATAAGTAACTCCGATGGCGAACCCTGCTATGACCAGCATAAAATACTGTCTGAGTTCTCAGACTTCTACATACAGCTATACCAGGCCCATAGCAGGCACCGGAGGACGACATAGCAGTGTATTTAGATGATATTGCACTAGCATGGATTTCACTGGGACAGTGAGAATACATAACACAGCCCACTACCAGTGAAGAGATAAGAGAGACTCTCCGCATATTACCAGGTAAATTCTTCAAAGAATTTGCAGAATTATTAGCCCCACACCTGCACCAGATGTTTAGCGAAGCATACACAAAACAAATACTCCCTCCCTCACTCAGAGAGGTGGTTATCATTGCTTTTCTGAAACCAGATAAACCACCTGACCGGTGTGATTGCTATAGGCCACTATCTCTAATAAACATAGGTGCTAAAATAATAGCAAAAATATTTGCCACAAGGCTCCAACCGCTCCTTACAAACCTGATACTACTGGATCAATCTGGGTTTATTCCTACCTGCTCCACTGCACAAAATATGCACATCCTCTTTGCACTACTGCAAAAACTAGACCCCTCAATGAGAGAAGCGGCGGTCCTCTTGGACGCCGCAAATGCTTTTGACTATCGAGTGGACGTATAGGTTCACAATTTTAGTATGCATGGGAGTCCCCCAAGCCATTACTTGTTGCATATGTCTACTATAAACTGGTCCGGCAGCACAGGTGCAGATTAATGGCAATAAATCTGACATAATAAAGGTCAACAGGGGCAGGCGACAGGGTTGGCCGCTGTCGCCGATCCTATTTGCGCTGGCATTGGAATCCCTTGGGTGTAATTAGTCAAGGACATGCCACCTCAGCATTTCAATTTCGACTCCGTTCATTGGCCATCTCCCTATACACAGATGATATTGTATTATGCATGCAAGGCCCAGACATCCACTCTGCACTACTCATCTGAGAATATATTCAGTTTGAGGTCTACTCCAAACTAAGTATTAATTGGGCAAAATCGTCCATTGTGCCTCTCACACCAAAGTACAGCACCCCATACATTGGAATATACCCGAGAATGGTGCCTGGATCCTGTCAAATAATTAGGAGTATGGACGCACAGGGACCCAGAACTAGTAGTTTGTTACAATTATGGCTATGTCCAAATTGGAGTATCAGGAGAAGGGTTGGCCACTGCTTCTCATGTTAATGGTGGACCATGTGGCTCTCATGAAAATTACAGTCCTGCCCAGGTTTCTCTACTTGTTATGTTATCTCTACTTGTTATGTTATGTTAGTCCTACTTGAATAGCGCAACATCTGCCTCAGCAAAGTGGCGTGCCAGCCCTTACTACAGGCAGACAGCAAGAAACTAGAGCCTAAACCGCAGGAAAGAGATGAGTTTTTATTGCCTTCCTAAAAGTCAAGTAGTTATCTAGACTGCAAATGTGGAGGGCAAGAGAATTCCACAGCTTGGCCGCTAGATAGCAGAAAGATCGTCCCCCAGCATGTAGACGTTTTACCCAAGGGACCAGAGCCAAGCATGACCCCATAGAGCGCAGATGGCGCAAGGGTGTGTAAGGTACCAACACGTTGGACAGAATACAAGGGCATGAGAACTTTAAGATTTTGAAAGACATGGAGAGAGCTTTAAATTCTATGCGCTTGGCCACAGGCAGCCAGTGCAATCGTCAGATTACCCCCGAAGTGGGGCGTCTTCTCGGGAGTCCCGCAAGGGCTCTGGCAGCTGCATTTTGGACCCTTTGTAGGCGCATGACCTCAGCTTTATTCACCCCCAAAAAAGTGAATTAGCATAGTCAAGCCTGGACAGTATGGCCACCTCGACAATCAGTTGTCTGGTGGATGGGTCAAAATAGCCCAGAAGGGGTTTCAGTCCCCATAGAAGGCCGAAATACATGCCTGCAATTTTCTTAGTGTGGTCCTGAAAACTGAGGGTTGAATCCATCCATACCCCAGGTTTTTCACCACCGACTTAGGGGTGGGTGCGCTCCCTAGGGTGTTAGGCCACCAGTTCTCACTCCAAAGCTTGATGTTTTTACCCACCAACAACACCTCTGATTTATTAGCCTTAAGCTGGAGGCAGTTGGCAATCATCCACTCCGTGACCGCCGCCTGACCGCTCCTAAATTTAGGGGCATCCTGCGTGGAATCGTCGGAGAGAACCACCACCATCTGCGTGTCATCGGCGTAAGAAACAAAAGAGAGACCCCTGTCCCTGGCTATCACTGCCAGAGGTTGTACGTACAGATTAAAAAGTACGGGTCTCAGAGCAGAGCCCTGTGACACACCTTGTCCAACAGACTGGACATGTGAAAGGAAGGGCGGAGCAGACACCTAAAAAGTCCTTTCAGAGAGGAAAGATCGGAACCATTCCAAGGCAGCACCACCGATTCCTGTCTCCTCCAGACGATTTAAAAGAATCTGGTGGGATACAGTGTCGTACGCGGCACTGAGATCTAACAAGATCAGTGCCGCGGTGTGACCCGCATCTAGAATGGCCCGCAGATGTTCGGTCGCAGAAAGGAGCGCTGTCTCCGTACTGTGCCCTGGGCGGAAACCATTCTGCGTGGGATCCAGTATGCCGTTGGAATTCAGAAAAGCTGAAAGGATGGTGTTAATGTGTGCCTCCGAGATTTTAGCTGCCCAAGGTAACAGAGAGATTGGGTTTTCTAATTTTGCTGGGTCCAGTGATGGCTTTTTGAGAAGGGGAACAACCATAGCCTGTTTCCATTGCCTTGGAACCGTTGCTGTGGAGAAAGAAGTATTAATCAACTGGCATAGAGGTGCCGCAACCACAGACAGAGATTTTAAAAACTGGTCTGGCTTGGGAGGATCTACAGGGGAGCCAAATTTGATTTTGCTGAAAAGGAGACAGAGCTCATCCTGATCAACAAGAGTCATAGTGTGAACGGTGGAAGACCTGGATACAGGACTAAGACTGACAGGGGCCTGAGGAAAGGAATTATATATCGTCTCCACCTTTTTAACGAAAAAGGTGGCAAGATCCTCACAGTGCTGCTGGGAGGTGATTACAGACTGTAGGGGTTAAGTATTTCAAAAATATACTTGGTTGGATTGCTACTAGACTGAATTTCCTTAGTAAAGTAAGCAGCACGCTCAGTCTGTATGGCCCGATGATACCTTTTGATGACAGACTGATAGCGTCTCTAAGCAGGCAGATCATAATCTCTTCTCCACACCCGCTCTAGTTTTTTACAAGCTTTACGCATAGCAACCAGTCTGCCGGAAAACCAAGGGTTGGCATGAGAGGTACGGCACTTGGACCACTTGGCCGGAATAAGAGTCCAGAACTTAGAGAATCCAGTCGCACAAGATTTTATATGCCGTATCTGGATCCGTAGGTAACTTGGGCAGTTCTAAGGCAAGTAGAGCGTGAAATTGGTCGAGGTTCAATTTACTCCAAGGGCGCTTAAATAAGGATTTCTGAGCACCTTTATTCGGGGGTACTGGAACTGCGAGGGACGCCGAGAACAAAAAGTGGTAGGACCAACATACCAGACTGGGTGAACTAACAATGAGAGAATGAATGTTTGGAAAAACGGGGTCTAGCAAGTGGCCTGCGGCATGGGTGGGGCTAGAGACTAATTGATTTAGTTGACATGCTGCAAGGAAGCTACTAATTTCTTTCTCTGTCAGATCATCAAAATGTAAATTCAGGTCCCCAAAAATAGTGAAGTTAGCAGATCTCATAGCCATGGCACTAGTAACCTCAATAAGTGCAGATTTAAACTCCTTGGAAGGTCCAGGACGGCGATAAACCAGCAGCCCTGACATAGTGTAGTTAACACTAAAGGAAATCGCAAAGCGTGTACATTCACAGCCAGCCACAGGCTCTTTAACATGCAGCCATAGCAAGATTTAAAAATGCCCGTGATACCCCCGCCTCTTGACATCCTATTTAAAGTCACAATACTATAACCAGGTGGGAGTGCTAAGGCTGGCTCCGTGACCATATCGTGGGAGAGACAGGTTTCTGTCAAAAAGAAAACATCAGGCAATTCATCCTGTATTAGGTCATATACAATCAGATAGTGTTTGGCCAGAAAACGGCAGTTGAGACTCACAATTTTAATGAGATTACTGGGTGATGGCGCAGAGGGTGGGTGAGATGGTTTAGTAAGAGAGTTAAAACCACAGCAAAGACACCAAAAAGATCCTTCCAAAGAGGTGAACAGTTGACGGCAAGGACCTACCCCAGTGTTAATAGCCCATAGCTTCTTCCTGGAATAAATGCGCACACCCCAACACCACCGACAGTATCTGGCAACGTCCAGGCGCAGACAGGCTTGCATTTGGCGCGCCCGCTGTGCGTCGGCGCCATCTGCCCCAGAAATAGTCAAGCTCGTTGTAAGGTCTCGAGAGACTAGAGCGTCACCCGACCCAAGATGGCGGTCGCAAATGTAATGCAGGAAGTGAAGGGAGATGTACCGGACTAGCCCCTTCCACACAAGCAGCACAATAGCTGCGGTGGACCGAGGAGCGCTGGTTCAGAGGAGCAGCTTAAAAATATGTAAAGCACATTTAAAAACAAGTGAACAAAATTAAAATACAACAGTAGTGAAATGGTGAAAACTCGAGATTCACACAAACCGCAGTTACATAAATTTGATTTGAGCCTGCAAGACACACAATACAACATATCATTAATGCTCACACAAGCCTTCTTTAAAATGCTTAAAACCCATATGGTGGCGTTGGCTTGGGCAGGGAAACTGCCCAGAATTAACTGGAATATGCAGACCCTCCCATATGACCAAAGGGGGTTTAATGCGCCATACTAATACCTATACTACCTGTGCACTCAAGCACAATACGCACAATGCTGGTTCTACCCCCCCGGTGCACACACCACATCTGGCTATAAAGCGTGATGATGCAAACCCTGGCCCACTAAAGGGAATGGTACCCCACATTCGTGAGTCTAGAGCAAGCACAGAGATCAACACCATAAACAGTACCATGAGAGCATGGCAGGCGAGTGGCGAAACCCCACTATAGACACCAGCACTTCAATTGTTATGCCACCTAGACATATCAGTCACGCAGGAACCTGGCGTAACGGCATTACTGGGAGAGGGCGAAATAAAGACAGTGGGGGAAAAGTTGCCTGGCAGACATTTTGTGAATCTGACTGCACTAGCACACTATCGCTCCCCACTCATGCCCTTCATATATATCAGACTTTGTACAGCCGTATGACAACTTTTCCCACAGTTGCCAGCAGAACCTCCAACTCTGGTGGCCCGCCAGACCCTTCTCATCCTTACCACCTGCAAAAACTCATTACTAAGTTATATATTGCCTCACAACCGGATGAGATGGCAGTCCAGTGCACCCTGTTAGGTAAATGGAACACCGCCAGATTTTTTAAATAAGGGCATAAATCAGATGATAGATGTACACGGTGAGGAGCTGGGGAGGCAGAGTTTAACATTTGGCCTAGGGGTGTGCCCGATCTATCAAAATTGGGACTACGTAACACGAGTACTCACAGAAGTAGTGATGGAAACTATATCATGCACCCCTCAGACAGGTCTCTTGGGTTAGGTTAAACCTCTGCAAACTGCCAACCAAAAACTAGTGGCGGTGACCCTATTGCTGGATAAACGGAGGGTTGCAATACACTGGGGAAAAAAGCCGGTCCCAAAACCCAAACAGTGGCTGCGTTCTGCATTCTGGTGTAAGAATATTGGGTTTTGTGAATTCCAGGACTGTCAGTTGCATCCTGACTGTCTAGGAAGGATCATGCGAATTTGAGGGGTGATCACTTTACTGACAAAAGACACGAGTTAAGAAAATTTATGAAAAAAGGGAGAACATTTTTGTGGGAGGACGAACAATAGAGATGTTTTGTTATGATAAAAGATGGGATGTGTAGTGCCGGCATTTTGGTCTTGTTTGATACAAGATTCAAGATTGTTCTCACTATGGAGACAAGTGCAACAGGTGTTTGGGATGGTGTTTTCCTAAATTCACCAAAATTGAGAAACTGTAGCATTTGCTGCGCGCTCACTCACTCAATTTGATCAATTATTCTGTTATTGAATAGGAAGCTGTGGGAGTGCAGGGCGGATATACAGACGTGGAGGATGAATGTATTGTCGAACAGGTGATACTTTATTGTCAGTAGTCACAGTTTTCAGTTTGGTAACAGGGTTGTAAGTCTCTTCCTCTGGGTAGGTCTTTTCTCTCTCAGAGTGGATGGATATAGCACCCTGTTCTCCTTCTTCAGGTTGAATGGAGATGGGTTGTGGATCTGGCTCGTCCGTTGTGCTAGCTTCACCCAGAGGCTCGCCAAGAGGAGAGAAAGGGAGCCTGCCAGTTTACTGTGACACAGGTGTTAACTCGTCACCTACACCCGGTAGTGCCTAAGAAGGTAATGGACTGTGACTGGGTGTAAAGATGGAAGAAGCAGGTGATGGTAGGAGGTTCTTTATTGTAGAATAACGATAATAGAACAGGTGATGCCAGGAAGCACAGCTGCACAGCGAAGTGGTCAGGCTACAACTGACCCTTCCTACATAGAATCTCAATGATGTAATAATCACATCCAATGGCACGCTCAAGCATGAGCCTTAAAGAAACATGCAACATAACACACCCCCCCCTTACACCGAATTAAAAGAACAACCTAGATTACAAAAATAAAAACAAAGGAATAACCAGGAAATTAAAATAGCAATAAAATATAACAATAAACAGGATTTTTATCTAACATAATCTTTAAGCCAGCCAGGCGAAATTCTCTTTCTTTTAGAGTCTTCCTTCCTCTCCTTACTTTCTACATCACTTTGACTTGGAAAGGACTCTGCTTCTGCTTGAGAGTCCCTGCCAGAATTGCTAGCCAAACCTTCTCCTTCCCTTAACAGAGAAGATAAACCACCAGGAGCTAATTGGGATTGTAACTCACTATTATCAAAATAGTCTTCTACCCAATCAAAATCACTAAGCTTCTTACTCACTGCCTGCTCTTCATTATGATTTTGACAAATGTCAAGAGCTACATTTTTAAGGTTCCAAACCTTACCATCACTTAGCCTAACCGAATTCCTTAAGACCTCAATCACTCTTTTCGGTGAATCAAATTTATTATCACCTTTCATAACTTTGTAAGGCTTCCTGATCCTAACCCAATCTCCTGCTTTCACTACAAAGTCTTTGGCACCATGCCGTTTATCATAGTACTCCTTGCTTTTGAAATGGACCAACTCCAAATTCTTCTTTACTTCTACTGGTGACCAATTCTGTACACTCTCTTCAAACCACCAGCCAGGATTAAACTTACATCTAGGTAATCTACCTCTCATCATTACAAAAGGGGACACCCCAGTACATTTGTTTAAAGTTACTTTATAGGACCAAATTGCCTTCTGTATCTCCACCTTCCAATCTAATTCCTTGTTGTTAGCCGCCTGTAAAACACCTTTAATCACCCTGTTAAAGCGTTCTACTGTTCCATTTCCGCTAGGATTATACAAAGAGGTCGTTTTATGTTTGATACCACATCTTCCAAAGTACTCCTTAGCAGCATTAGATAAAAACTGCACACCATTATCAGTCAAAATATTTACAGGTAATCCTTCCACAAGAAAAATCTTATCTAAGAACTTTAAAATCGCTTGAGTGTCCGCTTTCTCCACAAACTTGACCACAGGCCACTTGGTAAAAAGATCAATAGCAACTAAACCATACTCTTTAGTGTCACCAATTGGACCAAAGATATCCACTGCAATGGTCTCCCAAGGAAAATTCGGAATGAGTCCCTCACTCATAGTAGGCCTCAGAGTTTTCAAAGATTTATCAGCCGAATTACAAACAGGACAACTTTTTACAAAAGTCTCTATTTCCTTGTCTATTTTTGGCCACCAAAATAAACCCTTGACAGCCAACTTAGTTCTCACTATTCCAAAATGTCCCTCATGACACATCTCTAAAATCCTTTCCCTCAACCCTGCTGGTGGGACAATCCTGTCACCCCTCTTTAAAACTTCTTTTTCAAAAGATAACTCTGAACGTACTTCCCAAAATGGTTTCAATTTGTCTCCCATGAATTTTTCTTTGGGCCATCCTTGATGAATAAACTTGGAAACCTCACCTAACTCTTTGTCCAAATCGTGTTCTTTCGCCCATACATCTCTACTGATTGCAGGAATCCCAGAATCTTGAACATAAGCTACTGCAAAATTTCCCCAGGGGTCATCAACACACTCTTCTAGTGGTGCAGGTAGTCTAGATAAACAATCTGCTACTACATTATCCTTCCCCGGTACATAGCTAATACAATATATATATTCTTTCATACGCATAGAAATCCTTGCCAACCTTGCAGACGCTGTTGCAGTGCCATCTGTAGACAATATGTGGACTAGTGGTCTATGATCTGTTCTGATATTGACCATTTTGCCCCACACAAAAGCACGAAAGTGTTCCAGCGCCCAAGCGCAAGCTAGGGCTTCTCTTTCTATTATAGGATATCTGCTTTCTGCTGGTGACAAGGCTCTAGAAGCAAACAGAATAATCCTCTCATGTCCATTTTCCCCCATCTGTGACAATACAGCGCCTAAATCTTTATCGCTTGCATCAGTTGTTAAAAAACAGTCTGAATTGGGGTCAAAGCTAGATAATGCATTTACTTTTTGTAATTCTCTCTTTACTTCTGTAAATTCTTTCTCACATTCCTTTGTCCATACAAACTTCACATTTTTCTTTAACAAAGTTCTGATGTTATATACTTTTGAAGCAAAATTCTTTATGAATTTAGCGCAGTACTCTGCCATTCCTAAGAAGGATTTAATCTCTTCTTTAGATTCTGGTGCAGGCGATGAGACTATGCTTTCTACCAGTGATGCTTTTGGCTTAACTCCCTCTTCACTTATAATGTGGCCTAAATACGATACACTTCTCTCACCAAACTTACATTTGGATAATTCCACCGTTAACCCTACTGAGTTAAGTGTATCAAAGACTTTCCACAGTTTGGTGTCATGATCCTCTTTACTGGTACCTGCAATTAAAACATCATCCTGGAAGAAACTAATACCTTTCATATCACCAAATAATTTATGCATCAATCGCTGGAAAACTGCAGCGGCCGATGCAAGCCCGAAAGGCATCCTTCTAAACTGGAAACAGCCAAACGGCGTGATAAAAGCCGTTAAATGCCTTGACTCAGGCTCCAGAACTACCTGGTGATAGGCAGCCGAAAGGTCTATCGTGGAGAACCAAGTTGCTCCTCTTAACGAAGAGACCATCTCATTAATCTTGGGTAGCGGGAATCTTTCAATCACTATATTTTTGTTTAGATGGCGTAAATCAATACACAACCGAATTTTACCATTGGATTTCCTCGCTACCACAACTGGACTAATCCACTCCGAAGTGTCTATCTCTTCAATTATACCTTTGGCTAAAAGACCTTGAATCTCTTTTTTTTACCTCATCTCTTATCAACAAGGGAATGGGTCTGACCTTATGTACTTTGGGTTGTGCATCATTTTTTAGCATAATCTTATGCTCAAAGCCTTTCAATTTGCCCAGCTTCCCTTCTACCACATTAGTGAAATTACTCTTCAACACTTCTCCTATCTTACTGCATTCATCCAGGACCAAAACCTTTTCTTCGCTATTGGGATCCAAAATAATGTGGAGGTTTTTCTGGTCATGCCACCCTAAGACAGACGGTCCCGTTTTGGCTATGTACAACTTCCCTCTTGTTAATCTACCCTTGAAAAGGAAGGTGAGCCATCTGAAACCTAAAAGACCTATCCTTTCTCCTGTGAAACTCACAGGATTAACATCAGAGACATTCAGTTTATCTCCTATTTTATCTGTAAATCTCTTTTTCCACAACTCTTCACTAATGATAGTGTATGGAGATCCAGAATCCGCATACACTTTTACCTTAACACCACCTAATGACACTTCACAAATAGGTTTGCCCTCCATAGCTTCATCAGTGATGTTCAACATATAGTTCCCTCTTATATTTTTTACACAACCGCCCTCGTCTTCACCACTTTCATCCGTACTTAATTCCTGGTCCCAGATACATTTCACATTACTACGTCTGCGACACATTTTGCTAAAATGTCCTGTCAATCCACACACACTACATTTCTTTCTCAAAGCAGGACATGACTTGCTATAAGCCATGTGTTCTTTGCTACCGCAACGGTAACATCTTCTCTCATCAGTGTTCCTTTCTTTTCCTTGACTCTTGAATGGTTGGTTAAAGTTTTTCTTCTGAAATTGATTGGTCTGAGTCTTAGCTGCTCCCTGTATTTTAAAAACAGCAGATGATACTTTGTCTGCGTCTTTTACTGTGTCCTTGACAATAACAGCACACCTTCCTGACATTTCTGACTTTCTCATTATGGCAAGTACATCGTCTAAAGGTGCATCGCCATTTACCCAAAGACGGTCTTGAATCGGCGAGTTATCATTATGCATGACTAATTGGTCTCGAATGAGATCGTCATGTAAATTCTCAAACTTACAGTCAATTGCCAGTTTCTTTAAGTCATCCAACCATTCATCAACTAGTTCCTCTTTCTTCTGTTTCCTTTGAAAGAATTTGTGTCGCACTACACCTATGCACACTTTAGGAGCAAAATATCTGTCCATATCTGTCATGGCATTTTCAAATTCATTTAAATCAGCATTAACCGTTTTTTGCATTCGTGAATAAGTTTTTAGCCCTTTTGGACCTAAGGAATGCAGAAGTAATCTCTTTTTTTGCTCTGGTTTAATTTTTTTATTTTCATCAATAGCACAGATGTAGTTTGTGAAATATTCTTTCCATTCTACCCATTTCATATCAGGTTGGGAACCTGTAGCCCAGAAGGGTTGTGGAGGGCTGATCATAAAACTTTGTTGGGCCATTTCTTGTGTACTCTGAGGTTGATTTTCAGGTTGATCACCAGTTTCCATATACAATGGATAATAATTTTTTTTTTTTTTTTGTTAGTAATATAATAAAATGAATTAATAGTGCCCCGACAGTCTCACCTGTTCTTCTTGTGGATTATAATATAATCGCTATTAGATCGTTAATCGATTTAGCAGAAAACCAGTTGCTTCCCTCCTGCCGTGTTATTTTGCGAGTGAAGAGTGAAGTATTTCCGACGATATGCTGAAATCCAAAATGGCCGCTACGCAGGGTCACGTTGCGTGACCTTGCGCGTTTCCGTCATGCCGTGAGCAGTGTCTCGTGAGGAAGGGAGGAGGCGTTCTACAATGGATTGCGGAGGTCGCGCATTCAGGGATCGCGCATGGAACACCGCTTAAGATTGAAATAATGCAGGTAAGCGCCGCCAAGCCAACGGTAACTGTAGTTCTCCGCCTACCTTAAAGGCCTGGTAAAAGCTGGTTGACTCACAAGTGATCTGCTCAACTGGTGTTTCTTGGTTACTTCGTCGTCCACTCTTTCTCTTCTTTGTTTGTCGTCCGCTCTCTTTGGTTTCTTCTTTCTTCTCTTTTTTTTTTTTTTTTTTTCTCTGGAGTTTAAAAAAAAATTCAAAATTCCGCTTCAAGTCTAAATTTGATTCGTATCCCTCATCGTCGCCACTTGTAAAGATGGAAGAAGCAGGTGATGGTAGGAGGTTCTTTATTGTAGAATAACGATAATAGAACAGGTGATGCCAGGAAGCACAGCTGCACAGCGAAGTGGTCAGGCTACAACTGACCCTTCCTACATAGAATCTCAATGATGTAATAATCACATCCAATGGCACGCTCAAGCATGAGCCTTAAAGAAACATGCAACATAACACTGGGGTAAGATTTAGCCCAAAAGAATGGGGTTTTGAGAAAGTAAATAACTAGGAAATTGTTGGTTTGTCAGGGCTTAGGGTGAGGACTGAGGGGGTCAGGGTCAAGATAGTGGTGACTAGACCGATTAGCGCTTTACAATAGCAATCCCTTTGTGCTCCCCCTGCTTCAAATTAGCCCTGGTTCCCCTCTCCACCCACCTCCCGCAGCAGTACCAACCCACTCTCCCCAGAACCAGAGTCGCTCACCGGCTCCGCCGTAACTCTCCTGAGTTGCAGCCTCTCTTCATCTTCCTCCGGTGGACGCCACCACTCTTCCGTCCAGTGGTCGTCGGTCTCCGCCTCTTCGCAGCTTTGGTCATTGTCCTCACTCCCGGCGTTCTGCTCCGCACCTCGGTCTTTGCTCTTGACGTCCTGCTACGGGTCTCGGTACTCGCTCTCGGCGTCCTGCTCCACGCTTCGCTGTTCTTCCGCGTTCGTCTTCTCCTCCAGCTCCTTTCTCCCGCAGGTCAAAGATACCTCCTCCTTTGGTTGTCCCGTTTTTACAGGTGCAGCAGTAGCGTTTCCGTGGTCAGCTCCTCCGACCTCCGACACGATGTGGGGAGACAGGAAAGGTTGGTGTGTCTTTTCCTCGCCTCAGGTATTGCCTGTCTCTGCCCACATAGTTCTGTCCTTTTCACACAGGGAATTCTGGTTGCAGTAGTCCCCAAGTATTTCAGTCCCCTGAAGGTCACCCTCTCACATCCCCAGCCCCTGGCTGTCTTACTACTAGGGGCTTTCCCTTGGGGATATCTTGATAAGAAGTCCGCATTCCCTTGGTCTGCTCCCTTTTGATGTTGTGTTCGGAATCTGTAGGGCTGTAGAGCCACAAACTACCTCAATACTCGGTCGTTGTTCCCTTTATTACGTGCCAACCATTCTAAAGGTGTGTGATCAGTGTAGAGGGTAAATTCCCTTCCTTCTAGGTAGTACCTTAGTGTTTCTATAGCCCATTTGATGGCCAAAGCCTCTTTCTCTATTACAGCGTAGTTCTGTCCCTCGGGAATAGCTTCCGGCTGATACACAAGATAGGTCTCTCTTCACCCTGTCTCGTTACTTGGGATAACACCGCTCCTATTCCTTGGTCGGACGTGTCTGTCTGTAGGACAAAGGGGAGTGAATAATCAGGACTGGCTAATACCATGTCCGATGTGAGGGATCTCTTAAGGGCTTCAGAGGCCCGTAAGATCTCTTGGGTGGGACGTTCTAATTGTGCCTCTGTATTTGTTGTTTTCTGCAATAGATTCGTGAGGGGGGCTGCTGTTTGACAAAAGTTAGGAATAAATCTTCGGTAATAACCGGGTAATCCTAAGAAGGCTCAGAGATCTTTTTTGGTTTTTGGCAATGGGATTTGGGAGATGGCCGATAATTTGGAATCCTGTGGTCCTATCACTCCTTCTCCTAATAAATAGCCCAAATATTTGACGGTTTGGGCTGCCAGATGATTATTGGCTGGGTTGATCTTAAGACCATGCTGTCCTAATGCCTTGATTACTTGAGACAGATGGTCCATATGTTGGTCCCAGCTATTGCTATAGATGACTATGTCATCTATGTACGCGCCGGCATACTTCTCATGAGGTCGTGGAATAAAATTCATGGCCCTCTGGAAAGTAGCCGGGGCTCCATGCAACCCAAAAGGCAACACTTTGAATTGGTACAACCCGTCTGGTGTGGAGAAGGCTGTTTTTTCCTTATCTTGTGGACGTAGAGGTATTTTCCAATACACTTTACAAAGGTCCAGGGTGCTAATGTATTTGGCTCTCCCTATCTTTTCCACTCTTGGGAGGGGATATGTGTCGAACTCTGAGATTTTATTTACTTCCGGCTTCGGCACGAGGACTATAGGCGAATTCCACTCGCTGATGGATGGCTCTATAATATCCATCTGTAACATCTTCTGCACCTCCTCACGTATAGTAAGGCGGCGTGTCTACGGTATTCGATAAGGTCGAAGACGTACCCGTTTACCAGGAGGGGTTTTGATGGCATGTTCTGCCAGGGATGTTCTCCCTGGGGTCAAGGAAAAAACGTCCCTAAGGCGTAGAAGAATTTCGGTTGGCATGTTTTTATGAGGGGGAGAAAGAGCAGAGTCCATGCACTGCTCAAACAAAGGAACCTCTGTCCCTGTATTCGCATCATGGGTCGGTACGGGCCCCTCCCACTTTTTCAACAAATTAAAGTGATACATTTGTGAGGTGCCTCGAACCGGATCCAATTTGATGCGATACGTAACAGGGGTTACCTTTTCTATTACTGTGTATGGACCCTGCCACTGCCCCAGTAGTTTATGGTCAGACGAGGCCATCATTTGTAAGACAGGATCACCTACATCAAAGTTCCTCTCCTTCGCTTTTTTTATCATATTGAGCTTTTTGGGCTGATTGGACTTCCTCTAGGTTAGTGCGTACGATGGCTCTGATCTGACTCAAATGGGTCTTAAGATTAGATACATAGTCTACTAAGGGTTTGGTGTTGTCAGGTTCGGTTTCCCATTTTTCTTGAGCCATTTCCAGCAATGTTCTAGGCTGATGGCCATGCACCAGCTCAAAGGGCGAGTACCCTGTACTTTTCTGTACCTTGCATCGCACGGCAAACAGTGCCAGGGGTAGCATATCCTCCTATTTCCTGGTTTCTAGGTCTAGAAGTTTTTTTAGTGTGGTCTTAAGGGTGGCATTATATCTTTCAACTAGACCATCTGTTTGTGGGCGATAGGCTGCTGTTCTTATCTGTTCTATTCCCCATTGGGCGCATACTTGCCTCATGACTTTAGATATGAATGCGGTTCCTTGGTCGGCTAAAATTTCCTTCGGGAAACCTTCTCTTGAAAATACGGTTACCATAGCCTTCGCAATATTAGTGGCATTTGGCCGGCGTAAGGCTATCGCTTCGGGAAATCGGGTGACATAGTCAACAATGACCAAAACATATCGACACCCGTTCCTAGAAGGCAACAAGGGAACTATGATGTCCATGCCTACTCTACGGAAGGGTTCTTCTATGATTGGGAGTGGATGTAGGGGGGCGCGGGGTGGTTTATACCAGCTGTGTCGCTGACATATGGGGCATTCCTTACAATATTTTTTTACTTGTTGAAAAGTGCCAGGCCAATAGAATCGCTCTGCAATCTGCTTCTCAATTTCGTCAGCCCCAAAGTGTCCCCCCAATAAATGACTATGGGCCAGGAACAACACTTTCGCCCTAAAGGGTACGGGAATCAACAATTGGGGTGTTTGGCTGGAACTTCCCTTCCTATATAACAACCTGTTCTTAATAAAAAAAATAAGGACCTACATGAAGGGGGTCTTCTTGGTCTAAGGCATTCTTCCAGGCTTCTTGTAATACCGGGTCTTCTCGTTGGGCAGCACGAAAATTTCTGGCGGTTTCTCAGGGATTTTCTTCCGGTTATACGGCAGGGGTTTTTCCTTTCTCTGCCCTTCTCTGTTTTCGGCTCTTCCGCGGTTTGGAAATCGGCCATTCTGGTTTTTCTTCCCCTGAGAAGAGGGCTACGGCCCACCAGTCTTCTTCTTTGCTCGAGTTGTGCTTTATCATCTGGGGAAGGTGAGGATAGTCATTCCCAAGAATGACTTGTTCAGGTAAGTTAGGAATGAGTCCCGCCTTCAAGGATGTACCAGGATCGTTCTTGTGTTGAATCTGGACTCGGCTAGTCGGATATTGTTTGGTATCTCCGTGTACGCAACATATAGCAACAGTTCCATCGATGGGTCCGATCCAGGGCTCCAGATCCTGAGGCTGGACAACACTTTGACGACACCCTGTGTTGGCTAGGGCCAGGGTTTGTTGCCCATGCGCCTTCACCGTGCAGTGATATGGTGGTAGTGGCTTCTCAAATGATGAACAATAATAATTTCGGGCCATTCCAATTTCCATCGGCTCCTCTTTTTGGGGGCAGAATCGAGCAATGTGACCCATTCCGCCGCAATGAAAGCATTGTGGTCCTGGGTTTGGTGGCCTGAATACAAGGGTAAGGGGGATGTATGACGTTTCAACGCATGCTTTTACCACGCATGCCTTTACAACACAGGTATTACAACGCAAGTCGTTACAACGACTTGCGTTGGGGGCGCTGGATAGTGGAATAGTTTAATTTTCTATTCCAACTCCAGTCCCTGTGGATAGTAGGGAAGGTGTTGGATAGAAAATTAAACTATTCCCTATCCAACAGCGCCCTCCAGCGAAAGTTGTTGTAACAACTTTCGTTGTAATTCCTGCGTTGTAATGGTAGTGCATGGTAAAAGTTTTGTTGTAAACGATGTTCCCCGGTAGGGGTAACCACTCTGGGGATAAGGGTTACTGGTTCAGGCTTCTTGGGAAGTGGAGGATGGGGGTGGGGGGGTCTATGTGCTCCTGAACCACCGGTCTTCCATGAATGATCATCTTTTCCTTTTTGAATTTCCTGGGCGCGACTATATGCGCTGGCTATTTCCACAGCGGTCTCAAGGGTGAGATGGGCCTGTTGTCGGACCCATCTCTGTATAAGTGGATGGAGGGAGGCCAAGTACTGTTCCAAATAGATTTTGGACATGATGTCATCTTTATCGGTGGTGGCTGGCTTCAACCATCGGTCCGTCATGTCTTTCACCCGGAAGTACAGAGCACGAGGAGTTTCTTGGGGACCTTCTTTGATCTGCCTCAATTTTATCCGGTAGGATTCATCATCCACTCCCAGCCTCTCCATGATGCACTGCTTGATGTCAGCGTAGGGGACTGTTCTTTGTACCGTTGCTGCCTGGTAGGCTGCTTGTAGATCGCCCAACAGGAGAGGTCCCAGATCTTGTCCCCATTTATCTGCAGGCCAGGCCGCCGCAGTGGCTATTCACTCAAAATTGTTAAAGAAGAAGTCTGGATCTTCCCCACTAACGTATTTCTGTAACACCATAGAAGGAAGGGAGGTGGGTCCCCTCTGGTGTCCGAGGGCCTCAGTGATCTTGTCCATGGCCACTCCATGTGCCTGGCTTTGTCCAGTTAGCACCTTCTGTATCTTATCTCGGTCTTCTTCCACCACAAGTAGAAACCTCTCCATCACCTTACCCAGGTGTTCTTGGTTCTCCGCCATCTTTGTCATAGCAGCCTCCATGTCTCCGTGTGATCCCCCTTCTGACACCACGTGTGGGAGTGCAGGGCGGATATACAGACATGGAGGCTGAATGTATTGTCGAACAGGTGATACTTTATTGTCAGTAGTCACAGTTTTCAGTTTGGTAACAGGTTTTTAAGTCTCTTCCTCTGGATAGGTCTTTTCTCTCTCAGGGTGGATGGATATAGTAGCCTGTTCCGGTCCTACTTCAGGTTGGATGGAGATGGGTTGTGGATCTGGCTCGTCCGTTGTGCTAGCTTCACCCGGAGGCTTGCCAAGAGGAGAGAAAGGGAGCCTGTCACTTTACTGTGACACAGGTGTTAACCCGTCACCTACACCTGGTAGTGACTAAGGAGGTAATGGACTGTGACTGGGGTAAGATTTATCACAAAAGAATGGGGTTTTGAGAAAGTAAATAACTAGGAAATTGTTGGTTTGTCAGGGCTTAGGGTGAGGACTGAGGGGTCAGGGTCAAGATAGTGATGACTAGACCGATTAGCGCTTTACAATAGCAATGCCTTTGTGCTCCCCCTGCTTCAAATTAGCCCTGGTTCCCCTCTCCACCCACCTCCTGCAGCAGTACCAACCCACTCTCCACCGGAACTAGCGTCACTCACCGGCTCCGCCGCAACTCTCCTGAGTTGCGGCCGCTCTTCAGCTTCCTCCAGTGGACGCCACCACTCTTCCGTCCAGTGGTCATCGGTCTCCGCCTCTTCGTCGCTTTGTTCGTTGTCCTCACTCCCGGCGTTCTGCTCCGCGCCTCGGTCCTTGCTCTCGGCGTCCTGCTCCGGGTCTCGGTCCTCGCTCTCAGCGTCCTGCGCCACGCTTCGCTGTTCTTCCGCGTTTGACTCCTCCTCCAGCTCCTTTCTCCCGCAGGTCAAAGACGACTCCTCCTGTGGTTGTCCCGTTTTTACAGGTGCAGCCGTAGCGTATCCGGGGTCAGCTCCTCCCACCTCAGACTCTGGGCCTCGCTGTGGGGACACAGGAAAGGTGGGTGTGTCTTTTCCTCGCTTCAGGTATTGCCTGTCTCTGCCCACATAGTTCCGTCCTTTACACGCAGGGATTTCTGGTCATGGTAGTCCTGAGTATTTCAGTCCCCTGAAGGTCACCCTCTCACAGAAGCATTACCTGAAGCATTGAGTACTTTTGCACATATTTGTGGGGCTTGTCGTTCACACTGAGAACAGACCACCAGCCATTGATTAAAATCTTACTGCCTGGTGAAGGTGGAAAGGGTCTGAAGGATTAGCCAGGCTAGCTGCCAGGCACAAGAGTAGCTATACATCTATGAATTTATTCAAGGCTGGAGAATAGACAAGCTGATCGTTTATCACGGTTGCCCTTGGATTGGAAGTTGGTTTAATGGACCTGCTGCGAGTACATGCGAGAATGAAGGAGCTCTAGTGTCCATACAGGATGAGGTGAAGTGTGGTTTGGGAGCTTTCATGAGTCAGGAGTGGGAATATGAAATTAAATCTGATCTTGTCTTGAAAGAAGTTGTGAAAACGATTTGCACTGGAGCAGCAAGGGAAGATGTGACCTCATTATCAGCAAGACCATTTGTTCAGATTTTGGATAAGGTGTCAGGATGTGGTCAGAATGTGATTTTGAGGGGAGTTCACTTTGTACTCTCTGTTGAATTGAGACATAACTTGTTTAATCTAGTCTAGTCCATGAGGGTCATCTGGGGCAATCCCTAACTAAACAAGCATTTGCAATACAATAGGTATTGCATTCACGTAAGTTTGAGCTATTGACATTGTAAATGACAAAGCCTTTTATTTATGTTTTGGTTTTTAAAACATAAATCAAAGGCATTGTCATTTACAACACTAATCGCTTAAACTCTCACAAATGCGAGACCTACTGTATTGCAATAAAGGGCCTTCTCGACCGCTTTTTAGATTGTAAATAGCAGAGAAAGAGACCGGCCTGCGACGTCTTCAAAGTAGTGATAAATAGTGCAGTGAAGAAGATGTGCAAGTATTATAAATTACACAAACACAAATTGTGAAGTGAGAGTTACATATGATCCGAGCTATAAACATTAACAAAGCGATCCAACACCTTACGCTCTGTGATTAAACTGTTGCGGCTCAGGAGGAAAAGTGGGAGAGGGCAATTCCTGCCCTCTCCATGGTTTGAGTGTGCAGTGTCGCATTGCGTAATGTCATTGCTATCTTTGGCCCAATAAAAAACACTCCAGCTGTAGTAGGACCAAGGCTTCACCTTCTGGTGCAGGGCGGGCTGTGCTTTATGGAAGTCATAGAGGGATGGTCTCAGCTGCAGCTCCGGCCTCGCACAGTGCCCCTGCTATTACTAGTGGGCGAAAGGCACTGAGGTGGTGGTATTGGTGGTATTGGTGGTGGTGGTGGTGGTGGTGGTGGTGGTGGTGGTAGTGGTGGTGGTAGTGGTGGTGGTAGTGGTGGTGGTAGTGGTGGTGGTATTGGTGGTGGTGGTGGTAGTGGTATTGGTGTGGGTGGTGGTGTTGTTAATAAAACAGGCTTTTGAAAACAACCTGTCAGGTGGCTTTAGTACAGATGACATGTAACACAGATGTGCGGTTGTCAGCTTCAGCCCATTAGCACAGGATTCACATGACTTAATTCACGAATCATTTCTAAATCCATTTGACATGGGGTGGGGGGTTGAAACAGACACGAGATAATGCCAGGTTAGAGTGATTAAAAGCAGGCACCAGTGTTACAGGGCTGCCGTGCTGCTTAAAAAAACACAAGTGGTTTTAGCTGAAGCAGCGTATGTCCTGCATGCAGTAAGAGAAACTTAATGAAGTAAATAGTGATTACAGACTAAATAACAGGTCCCGTGTAACAACTGAACTGAAAGGGCTAGTAGCCATGGGAGGGTACAAATAAAGACAAGGCTGTACTGAGGAGAGACTAACAAACCTATTAACGAATCCGAAGGCAGCATTACAACACAAGGCAATGAAAAATATGGGAGGAGAGTGGGCGCGGCTTCTCTCCAAAACTCTACTATAGCAGTCTTGCAGAGCGAGCAGTGCATGCGCGCTGCCGCTAGGCTCGACCTACAAAAAGGCTAAAAAGGAAGTTTTGGTGGTCTGGATTAGATCATCAAGTCAAAGCATGGGTTGAACGGTGCCCCGTTTGGAAATAAAGTGAAAAAAAGTTGAAAGCAGGTTGCAAATCTGAAGAGGGTCATATTGAGGAATCAGGGTCATTGTGGCATACTGTCCGTTTTGATTTAATTGGTACCTTATCTAGCTTAATAGATGATATGCAGTTTGCTTTAATGATGGTTGATGTCGATTCTAAATGGTAGACTGTGAAGTTCTTGAATGAAATAACGACTAGAACTACCACTTGTGCTTTAGAAGCGATTTTTGCTGAAGGAGTGAGTCATGATCCCCGAGTGACACTTGCCCGCCATATGTCATGGCTTTGATTGCAACCAGCTGTGCGCCGGCTATTCAGATCTTTAACTCCTCAATGGCCAGCGGCTACATTCCCATGACGTGGAAGGAAGCCCACGTGCGCGCTATCCTTAAAAAACCTTCAGCAGATCCCGCAGTCCTGAGCAACTATAGGCCAATATCACTACTCCCTCTGCTGGCAAAGATACTGGAGGCACACATTAACACTCAATTGAGCCAGTATCTGGAGTCCAATAATATCCTGGACACATCGCAGTCCGGCTTTCGGCCAGGATTTAGTACAAAGACTGCCATTTTGGCAGTCACGGATTCCATCAGGCGAACGCTGGACAGAGGGGGGTCCGTGATGCTTATTCTGCTGGACCTCCCTGCAGCATTTGATACTGTGTCACATCAACTGCTGGCAGAGAGGCTGCAGGATTGTGGAATCGGGTATTTGGCACTGAAGTGGCTGGTCCACTTCCTGGCTAACAGGAAACAACAGGTTATCATGGGCCCTTTCAGATCTTCCAAATACCTGTTGGAGAGAGGGGTCCTACAGGGTTCGTGCTTAAGCCCGACCCTCTTCAATGTATATATGGCTCCACTAGCCAGAATAGTGCGGCAATATGGGTTTGAGGTCGTCTCATATGCAGACGACACTCAACTGATTTTCCCTATTGGGAAAAATCTGGCAGAGGAAAGAGCGCGTTTCGCACAAGGAATGCTGGCAATTGCAAATTGAATGGCAGAATCCTGCCTTCAATTAAACCCGGGAAAAACTGAGCTAATGTTTCTGGGAAAAAGACAGGAACTAGTGCTGGACGACTGGTGGCCAGTAGAGCTGGGCACCGCCCCAGTCCCCTCGGACTCAGTGAAGAGTCTGGGAATCCAGCTCGACGAAAACCTGTCTATGAAAACAAACGTCAGCAATATAATGAGCTCTTGCTATTACAGCCTACGGCTGTTACGGAAAATTATTCCTTATCTCCCCTTGAGCCATCGCAGGATGGTAGTCCAAGCATTAGTAATTAGTCAGATGGACTATGGCAATGCTCTGCTGGCGGAAGTAGGAGTCACGCAGCTAGCAAAACTCCAAGTCATTCAAAACACGGCCGCCCGGATGGTTCTAAATCGCCCCCCGGGTATCCCATCGCTCCCCCTTCTGAAGGAACAGCATTGGCTGCCGGTCAAAAAGAGAGCTTTTTTCAAAACATGCTGCCTAGTCTTTAAAGCCATGAGAGAAATTGGCCCAAAATATCTACAAACCAAACTATGCAAACTGACATCGTCTTGTAATTTAAGATCGAATGATAAAGCTCTCCTAGCGATGCCGCGTATCTATCGGAATCGCCTGGAAGGTAAAACCTTTTCATACGTCGGCCCCAAATACTGGAACTCCCTACCGGAAGTGCTGCGAAAGTCCACCTCTTACCTGACCTTCAGGAAACATCTGAAAGCCTTCCTATACTGATGACATGCTCTGGGTTTTCGCTGCTCTCGGCAACTGAACTAGGTAGCGCAGAGATGCCCCCGGGTGATTCATGCGCTTTACAAAACACCAATAACATAACATAACATAACTACCGTTCTCTTTACGGATAATGGCACTCAACTCACTTCCCGTTTGGAAATAAAGTGACAAAAAGTTGAACGCAGGTTGCAAATCTGAAGAGGGTCATATTGAGGAATCAGGGTCATCATGGCATACTGTCCGTTTTGATTTAATTGGTACCTTATCTAGCTTAATAGATGATATGCAGTTTGCTTTAATGATAGTTGATGTCGATTCTAAATGGTAGACTGTGAAGTTCTTGAATGAAATAACGACTAGAACTACCATTTGTGCTTTAGAAGCGATTTTTGCTGAAGGAGTGAGTGCCTACCATTCTCCTTACGGATAATGGTGTGATGTATTCCTATAGGTACTGTATCGATTCCCCTATTCCTGACCCTGGTTTGGTTAATAATTAACTAGCAGCCATCCAACGGTGCAAAAACCGTTTTCTGATTAAGCCACACCACGGCACAGAAGCGCGTTATCTGATTAGGTCATAACGCATGCCATCTAATTAGACAAGCGATATTCCTCCAGCCCCTGATAAGGCATACGGAGTTCTCGAAACAAATCAAACCTACAGCGACCTGGGAAATTCCCATAACCATTGTTTTGATTTCACCGAGAACTTCAGCATAAGAATGTGCGAACGAGCCCGTTCATATGACATCCTTATTGACGTATATATGTCCATCCTTACGTCAATCTCGGCACCTTTCAGGTATAAATATTACCGACATTGCCTTAAGCAAACACATGCGGTGGTGACGAGATCGGAGCAGCGAGACGTGCTGAGGAGCCCAGCAGAGAGCGAAGCCCACAGACGCTGCCCCGCCTTCCTGACGCGCTGAGAACGAGACGCTGCCTTTCTCCTGCCGAGAAATCCAGCCACGGCGCTTCCAAGCAGCCCTCGCAGGCAGCTGGAATATCAAGACCTGGGATAAGAGATACCAGCCCTCCATCATTCTAGATCTCAGGTACAGAACTGAATAACCCCTTGCAGAGAATTCTCGAGTCAGTCCCTTGGCAAAACAAACTTAACTTAAACTGCTACTTATCTACTCCCGCCCACGTATTAGGCTTAGGTCAGGTACACTGGGGTAGGCGTGGTTAGAAGCACCAGTTGAGTACGATTAGTCAAATGTATATATGTATGTATCTATTTTATCCATTTTAAAGTATCATATGGCTCAGAAACCATATCAATGCTTTTACAGTATTATTTTATAATTCTGTCTCTACTGTATGCACTTTACTTAACTACAAGTATTGCAATAATAGCGATTCATTTCTCTTGTATGAGAAAAGAGACTGATCAATAAATAACATCTTTTATTGAACCACGCCCATCTCTTATTTCTCTACAAACTGGTGAAACTAAGAATGCACGTACTGACTGAGTAAAATAAGTTGTCTATTGTTTTCACACGACTCTAGAGATACACTCTTGATTAGGGGAGAGCAAAGTTGTCATGTTCTATGGTTGTCAGAAACTAAATCCCTTCTTGTCTATCAAGGGAGGTTAAAATCCTCCTTGCCTATTCGAGAAAGTTTCTAGTGAACTCTGAGCTAGCTGGCAAACACAAAACTTTAAGTCTAATATCGTCGGTAGAAGACCTAGTTAACCTCTGCCCTAGGTCTATACTATTGAAGATATTATTCCAATGCGCAGAGCCTATTGGGATAATAGGAACTACACTACATGGCGCCCAACGTTTGGATAGGCGATAAAACTAACGCAAGACATTAGAGTAACTCAGTCGTGCTTTTTCACACAGACCCCTTTTTTCCCATAATACTCCAAAGACGTCTGGAGTGGGTGAAAGGTCATATCCGCCAAACCTCGCAGGAGGAAACTCCTATGTATGGTTCTTGGTTTATTCAACGTTGAAGGATACACTGTTCCAAAATATTGTGCATCTAATCTTTGTTTCCATAGAAACCTGATCTGAAAATAAATAAAATAATCTTCTTGACAATAGTATGTCAGAAACTGAAGAAGAAAGGGAGACAGCTAGACTAGCAGCTGAACTCCTAGAAGCAGACAATACTCTGCTGGAAAATGACCCAAATGCAATACTAATCCCGGTCAACATAAGGAAATCTATAACCTTAAAACTTATAGAAAATGGACTGACACCAAGAGGTGGTATAGTCATATTCGTAATTGAGGCACACGAATATCGGCAGACAGAGGTATTCTATTCATGGATAAACTTTCCAGCAGCAAACGCTGTAACAAAGGACTTCCACTATTACAAAATAGAGGAACCTCCTAATGAGTACACTTCTTTCGAGGAAGTGGAAATACCACTCAAATTCCAAGAGCACCTGCTCTTGTTTCATGGCGCCCTAAAACATAATAATCACATCACCAGGCTCGGTCCACTAGGTAGACCAGGAGCAACGTGGCCGGTCCTAGCCGGATATACACCACATCCAGACATTGAAGAAATGCCTGCACCAGATCTTTTAGTACAACTAAAACAATTAATAAAAATACATAGACAATTAGTCCAATATGTAATGCGGACTTCAACAATCCAACCAGCAATTAAAATTCCACAGCTGACCAGTCATCAGGGGAACACAAATAAAATTACACCACAGAACATACAGTCCTGTCTAGGTAAGGTAGCCGCAAAACGGGAACAAATTCCTTTCTGGCTAGCACAAAAAATCACTCAAATAGAGGCGGTGTTTCCAGATACCACCCCTGTTGAGAAACATAGGATTCTGACTATCTGTCTTCCAATGGGAATCGCACCACATGTGGAGGACTGTGACACTTGGGGAACAGTCTTTGCTTCCATTTACACAAAAACACATGGTGTACCATCCATGTCAGTAATACCAGATGTGCTAAAACAGATTCAAGATGAATACGGTCCAGAACCCGCTTTAACTCTCGGTATGAAATTACTGAAAGACTTCAAGCAGGTTTCTGCAATATTATTAGCCAACATAAAGGGAGAAGCAGCAAATGTGGCGATTCGCCAGAGGTTAAAAGAGACAAATATAGCAGACCAACCATCTGAAATTGCCAGAATCATAGAAAAATCCTATGAAGAACTAGGAAGAGATAGTTTGGGTGGAATACCAGTGAAACCCCAACTAGTTGAAAGTCCTGAAAAGATATTTATAAAAAATAATTTAAACACTAAAAAAAGAGCTGGGATGAAAATAAGCAATCCAATCCTATAGAAAAAAGATTCCAGTCCAGAGGAAGGTCTCCTCGGCGGAGAGAAAGATCTCCTGACCAAGGACGCAAGTCTCCCCAAAGGGAGCCCTCTGTGAAAAAATACAACCTTAGAAATAGGGATAATATAAAAAAACCTGATAGATATCAAGATATTGATACACGTCCCTCTCAATCTTTTCAGACTTCCTCGCAGAAATCGGAAAGAAGAGGACGATCAGAACAAAGGGAAGAGCACGTCAAGTCCAAAGACAAAGAACCTGCTCATCTGAATAAAAAATTACAATTTCCAAAAAAGAAGGTAGCCAGTATTAAAGTAATCAACAATGCCGAGAATACTGAGGACACAGCTGAAAAACGGAGAACGGGCTCAGACAATGCTAGACAGCGCAGCAGAAGTGAGCATAGCTCGCAAAGTCCTTATGAATCATCTGGAGACAGTGGACACGAATGAATACATTCAGGTGGAAACTGCAGATACCAGAGTTAGCAAACCTCATAAAATATATGAAATAACATTGCGTATAGAGGGGGATAAGACTAGAAAAATAAGGGGACTATTTTGGGATAATCTGTCCAAGGGCTATGACATCCTTCTAGCTGAACAAGACTGGCCTCCAGAGTTTGTCAGGGAGTGCCCACATGGCGAAGAAATAATTATGCCTGCCTTCTCAAACCATATTCCAATTCATAAAAAATATACACTTGCAAGAAAGTGGGCAGTAGCTCAAGCCCCTGCCTTATATAAAAATCATGTGGGATGGGATGAGGACTCTCATCCTCACAAAATCCAGTTAAAATCACAACCTACTGCACAGAGGCAGTACCCGATTAAGCAAGAAGCTAAAAAACAGGTAAAAGAGATCCTAGATCGACTTGAATACCAGGGGGTGATTGAAACTTGCACCTCACAAATGAACAATCCTTTGTTTCCTGTCTCCAAGCCAGACAATTCATATCGTCTTGTTTTGGACTACAGACACCTAAACTCATGTTGCAAAACATTTGCAGTACAAAACTCGCACAGTGCTGCACTAATGAATAACATAGTGCGCAAAAAATACAAAACAACCTTAGACATTTCTAATGGATTCTTTTGTCAAAATATAGCACCAGAGAGCAGATATTTGACGGCGTTCTCAATAAATGGCACGCAAAAGAATTTCTGTCGTTTGCCCCAGAGGTTCAAGAACAGCCCAGGATTATTCTCAGCGAGGGTAACAGAGTTACTACAAACCTATGATGACGAGGCATTATCTTATGTCGACGACATCTATCTAACAGACGATGACTTGGATACTCACTTGAAGAGAGTGAACACCATAATACTTGGGTTCGCAGCAGAGGGTTACAAAGTCAACTTTAAAAAGTCAAGAATTGCCCATCTAACAGTCCTGTTTTTAGGATATGAACTATCAAGTGAAGGCAAAAGCCTGGCTGACAATTTCCTAGAGAAATGTGCTGTAATCCAAGCACCCAGAACACTAAAAAACTTACAATCAATTCTAGGCTTCCTAAATTTCGGAAGAACTTACATTATAAATTATGCAGAGAGAATTAAACCTCTCTATGATCTAATAAAACCAGATTTTAAAAGAATCAATTGGACTCAAAAACACACTCAGTGGAAAATAATTCAGAACAACAAACTGAAATAATAGCGTTAAAAATGGCGCTAGATAATACCGATCGCGAATTCCCGACACTCATAGTGTGCGATTCGTATTACTGCGTCAAATCATACAATAACGATTTGCAGACATGGATTCAAAACGGTTACAAAGATGAAACAGGTGCAACAATAAAGCAAAAATTGCATTGGGAACAAGTAGCTCTTTTACAGAAAGAACTACCAAAAACTCACGTGATACACTCACTGAGTCATCAGCGTGATGGCGTTCACGTTGCAGGGAATTCATTGGCTGAGACAGCCACGGCGGTAGCAACTAAATCGGCTTCCGTAGCTACAAAAGCGTGCAGTAAAACACATTGACGGTGAAACAGTGCTGGCAGTAAAAACGTCATCAAAAGGCGACTGCTCAGCGCTACCGATCAATTATCCACTCAATTATACATACATAATCGATGCAAACTCCGTTCCTTTTGCTCGAATCCCTGGAGTGGGGGATAGAGTAATTCCAAACACGGACAGGAGAGGCTTGTTAATAGCAAACGCACATATGGGTGAGGGTCTCAGACACCTTAAGCAAAAAGATTCTCTGGAAGAATTACAATCAGTGTACTGGTGGCCTGGCATGAGCCTGCATCATCACATTTTTGTAAAAAACTGCCCAGACTGCAATAGAGATCGCAGTGGCGAGCGAGGAGGACTATTACCATGGCACTTCGCTCCAGAAAAACAACAACAATAAGAAAGTACCCATCACGAAAAAGCGTTATATTAACATAAAAAGACTAATTTTCACTTATGATGTAGACCCCAGCGCTCGGCTGACGTCTGGACTGTTATAAAAAGATTTGCGAGTCTATAATGGCATATACGCTAGGAGCATGTTACGTTTTGACTAATGTATTCCCTTTAGCCCTCAAGCTTATGGGGAAGCATGGCCAAATGAGCATTGCATAGCGGGACTCTTCTCACTTCCTTCCTGAGGGATACGGGATGGTGTAAAGAAAAAACCAAGACATAAAGCAATCTATAACGGAAAAGGTATTAGGTTCGGGAGCTGGGTGGGTCAAACATCTAATAAGTGTCCAACGTAGTCTAAATAACCTGCCAAGGAATTCTCTGAAAGGGTTCAGTCCGTACGAACTATTGTTCGGGACTAGAATGATAATCCAAGATCTTGATAGTCAGACTTCAGTGGTTAAAGACAAAAGCTTTGATATCAAAGATCGTTTGGCTATTTTGCAGGACTTAAATGAAACAAGAAAAGACCTGAGCAACATAAAGTTGAAACAACAGCCAACAACCACTGAAGAGAAACCACCTGTCCCAGCAAGGCCTGTCTGGATTCCAAAAGTCGGGGATCTAGTCAGAGAAAAGATCGCGGTAAAGAAGGAATTTGGGCCTTCTTACAGAAAAGCAGTTCCTGTCTTGTCTATCAACGGGACAAGATCAGTAGTACTACCGCCCCTTGCAGGTAAAAAGGAGAACCGAGTTGTATCCATCGACCTGGTTAAACCACAATCATGTGGCCGATAACAAACAGTAGGCCAAGTGGACTCCCAAGAAGTAGCAGAACACCAATGTTTGCTACGAATACAGAGGCTCAAACTGGAAGACTGATCACATTTGGAACAAGCATTGGCATAGCCAATAGGTCTCGCCTTTGGGACCTTATAAGTGTTTAGTTATCCAGCACAATATCCTTGGTGCAACAACATCAACTGTTGCATGGCTGAACACTTATAAGGTCCCAAAGGCGAGACCTATTGGCTATACCAATGCTTGTTTCATCAGTTCTCACCTCTCGCATTCTCTTTTTAACTTAAGCATGTAACAAGGTTGTCATATTAAGTCCATCTTTCATCCAAGGCCTTCCTGGTCCGATGGTAGCCCTAACTTTTGATTCATAATACGTTTATGGTGCAGCTTGACAAACAGATGTACTTAACAAATTCCATTAATGGAGTGCCCATTCTTTACCACCGCCCAAACCGGCACAGCCAAGGATACCGGTTTTCTTCTAACTTTTGCCTCAAGGTGGTCGAGTGTCAGACTCGGGTCTTTCTGCCACAAGCTCAGTTAATAAGGCTTGGGTGACTTACATGATGTCGCAATGCTGCATTCAACCAGGACAAAAGCCAGATCAAAACCCTTCTCGCTTGGCTGTGGGTAATCAAGGGCTGCAAGATGGCCAATGGTCCTCCCAGTTCTGGCCCAATGCATGTATTAGGACATTTTATATATACATTTTATATGATGAATTGACCTGGTCCAACTAATGCTCGTCCTCACTGTTTTGTATTGTGCAAAGCATCCTGTGTACTGAAAGGTCGTCCAGTGTCGTGGTCCGAGCTTCTAGCCAGGGCCTTTTGTCTAGGGGTGGGCGTTTAACTGCGCTCCGTTGGAGGAGTACACAGAGTTTTAGCGCACAAAAAGAACTCTGCCAATCTCCAAGGAGCAGAGTTTACTGGTGCCGCCTCCCAACCTAATGCCGCATGTCTGCTGCCACCCACTGTCCAGGCCGGGAGGCAGATGTTGCTTCTAGTTCTAAGCTTCGATATTCGTATGTGTTTTTTCCCTCTCTAATGCAGAAATGCATTCATCCTGCTGCAGCTTCATTTAGACCTCAAAGTGCAAGCGAGTCACTTTCTGTGCAAACATGCATTATTTGTAAGTGGAAGCCTTCTCTGTGCACTTGCTTCCACGGCGTCTTCATGCTTTCGAGTGTGGCCTCCTGATTACTATAGGCCACACATTATAAGGCACGGACTTCTGCAGATGCTGCAATGAAACTGACGAGTAATCAGGGACGACGCGTTTTGCCTGGGTTAGTTTTGCCTGGGTTAGTGGCTCGTTAGGCACCTGATGGCCAGCATTATCTATTCTGCAACAGTTGCTTTAAAAAAAATAAGCCAGGGTGACGGCGCCACGCATTTGCTAGGGCAGTCCTCCCTTTTCAGCACCTGTTCTGGGCTCCAGCAAATTTCAGAACATTTAGTACAGACCCAGTTTTCCGAGAGCCCTTTGCACGTGCCGTAGTGCAGAATGAATTAGCAGCCGCTAGCAGTGTGTGTAAAAGGTGCAATGGATTGCCCGCCCACTGTCTGCGTTCTCTCTGACGATGAGCGCTGTCAATCAAGCCACCGTGGGCCCCTGGGCGATGCCAAATTACAGCCGTGCATTTCTGTGAGAGAAATGTCTCGGTTTTTGGTTCTCAGAACCTGCGCCTCCTCACACTAGCCCTGCGCCGACTCCGACAATACTGGGGATCAAAGGAGAGGTCGGAACCAGAACAGACAGACGGAAAGGTTAAAACACAAAGTAAAAGAAACCGGCTCTTTGGACTACTGCATGAGACCGGAGGACGCGGCACCCAAGTGCACAACTGAGCGAACAGCTGCGCTGACCGGATCAGCCGGGCTCGGATAAGAGTGCATTAAGCAGGAGCCGCGGAGTTCATTTGACTTGTCAACTTAACCCTTGCAGTCCCCCTCCCCCCAGGCACGGCGCCAGCAGAGGCGCGGCTCCTTACGTCAGAGCTGGAATGACGTGGTCACGGCATGGAAGAGGAACCGGGGAGTCCCCTAGCTGACGAGCCTTCGGTTTCTGATGTTACAATGACGTAAAAGCAGTCCTGCCAAGTATCACGCATTTGGCGTGACGCTAACGCATTTCAGTGTGGTGTTCCCGCATCACCGCACTGAAATGCATGGTCACGCATTTTTACTCTAACCTGACAGAGCTGAAAGTGGCTGCATTAACCTACGCCAGATGCTAGCGCATGCTCCAGCTCCCCTGACACAAGTGTGCTGTGGCCCGGCCCGGGTAAAGCAGACTTCGCTTGGCTGCAGGCTCAGTGTGTAGCAGTTAAAGATTCGACGTCATGTGCACTGCTCTTAGTGCTACAATGTTATATTTGATGTGCCCTGGAGATCCGGGCCCTGCCTGCCACCTAGCTGCCGCAGTTTAAATATATAGGGCATTGTGCGTGGCGCCGTGTGGGGACGCGACGTCACGTCCTACAGACAGGGTGCGCGCAGGGCGTTACATACATTTTGTAAAGACATTTGAGGTGGAGGCCGGCTCCTCAATGGTTAGCGGGTGGCGCTGGAATGGGGCTCGGCTGCCCAGCAAGCTGATCCGGGCCGGGCCGGGCCGCCCGCACTGTGGGGCGAAATAATATTTAACGATGGATTAAAACTCACGGGTGTAATTCCCGTACTTTCATGGTAGCTGAGAATGCATGACTCGACTGAGAACGGTGGGTGCAACTGAACAGAATTGTCGCTCTACTAGCCTCACAAAGTGCGCTATGGCGCAAGTGGGGAGCGGCGGCTGTAGTTTAAATAAAATAGTGGCTACAGGGAGTGGCAATGGCAGCGGTGCGCTGCTGACACCATGACCGTGGGTCTCGACCGGTGGATCAGTTGAACTCCGGCGTCCGCACGGACTGTGGCAGCCTGTGGAGTTCTTCCCCAGCAGTACACCAGCCCTTCCTGTAATCATGCCGGGCCAGTGCTTGCTGAGGTGGGAGTTTTTGCAGCGAGGTGCGGCCTGCACAATTAACGTTACTGAAGTCTACTCATAAAGTAAGTTGTGCCTCAGTCAGCGAGGTATTTCTCTTTTCAGTGTACAGTACTTTACATTTTATTAATAGCGCTAGTGCGCCAACAGCGCTGCCGATCCTATTACTTCACGTGGTCAGTACCTCCTATTCTGTGTCGGTGTAGTTGCTCTGTGACAGCCTGTAAGTGAAAACAAATATGTGAAGGAGCCCCCCTGTTCATCTGGGCAGTGTGCGGGCTCAGCATTACTTACATTATGTTATGAAAGTTAGACTGTTGCAGAGGGCGGCCTGCTTTGAAATTGTTCAGCAGTCACACTAGCACATTTAAATTGATTCCAACCCCTCGTTATGCACATGCTCTGACTGACTGCATCTACTCTCCATGACGGCGTTTTTGTATACAGGTTTACATTTTATTTTCAACAGGCTGTTTTACAAATATTGACTTTGCTGAAATTTACAGAAGCGTCCTTTTGTTAGTAGTGGTATGGCAATGACTGTCAATGAGTGGTGCAGATCTGAGTCCTCGTTGTGGTTAACAGTAGGATCAGCTTAAAAGGGGCACTAGATGCTTTAGTTTTCTGGTGCTTTCCAGCAGTTTTTACATCTTCTTCAAGTGTCTTGTTTCTCAAATGGGTTGTAATTGCAGATATTTATATGTTTTCCTAGTCTTCATTGCTTGATTTTGCTTGCAAAAAGTGTCACTCATATTCGTTGGAATGTCACTCCTAATTGAACTGAAATTATTTAAATGTCACACTTGGCAATCTCAAACCTTGGCAGCTATGTAAAAGTGGCCTACACTGCTCCCAGAAGAAGGGGTGCGAGTGCGACAGCATTTTTGTTTTTAAGTCCGTCCTCTGTGACTGTTTAGCCCGGTGAGTTTGGGAGGGGGGGAGTGTGCGTGCGTGCGTGCGTCTGTCTGTGCGTGTGTTGTGTGCGCCTGCGTGTGTGCCTGCCTGTGCCTGCGTGTGTGCCTGCCTGTGTGCCTGCCTGCGTGTGTGCCTGCCTGTGCCTGCGTGTGTGCCTGCCTGTGTGTGTGCGTACCTGCCTGTGCTTGCGTGTGCATGTGTGCATGTGTTGTGAACAGCCGGCCGGGATCGGAGCGCGTGACCTGATCCGATCCCGGCCGGCTGCGTGCTCGTGACAGTCTGTTGTCTCTGCCTAGTCCTTGAACGGGAAAAGGACTGAAATGATAACAATAGATCGCTTTGCGACAGCAGGGGCTTTCGCCCCTGCATTCGCAGGCGCGACCTAAAAACTACAGTGAATCAACAAGGACTATGCAACAAAGCAATGGAACTTGAACCTCTTAAAACCCAAATTAAAACTTTTCATCAAGAAACAACAACCTATGATGATGTAACTGCAGACTTTGCTAATGAAACAAAGCAAAATCCAAAAACAATTGGAACAATTGACAGAACAGCATCCGGCTACTTCATCAACTTCGATGATTCATCTGAAGACCTGAGTGAAGCAAAGAAACAGCCATCAACAAAAACTTTTAAAGACAAAGCTAAGGAACTTTTTCAACAACTGAAAGAAACCTATCTGATCTCTCCATGGATTGAATTTTGGGTGGCCTTCGGTGCATTTATCCTCATTCTTTGGCTCATCCTAGTACTATGTTTGGGACATTTCATTGAAGGGAAATATGCTAAAATGGACACAGCAAGCCAGAAAATCAACTTGGTCCTTAAACCACACACATCTTCACACATCGAGAAAAGAGAACTTTCTTCAGTAAACTTCACAGCCAATCCAATACCAGGCGGTGTAGCATGGGACAAAACTGATTATGAAATCTATGGTCCGGTTGAAATCCTGAAGTATCCACACCAATTCATGATCTCATTGAGTGACTTTGTAAAACCAAGCTCATTTGCGGATGATTTGGACTTTGAAAGTATCAATGATATGATGTCTGATCTTGTTATGTCTGCTAAATTCACAGAACATGATTATTTGCAGGGTTCGTCTAATTATGATCAGATGTTCTGCTACAACCATTATGGTAACCATTATATACATAAATCTGCTCAACCTAGAAATGTTTTAAATTATAACCAATGGGAACATTGTGCTACTCCTCCAAAAGATAGCTCTAAAACATTTTATGATAAATATTCATACTTTTCAGGGTTTAACACAAGTAATGCAGAAACATTTTATTTCAAATTGTCAAATAAGACAGGTATGAAGACCATGCTTACAAACACAAAATTGATATATTCCGATTCATTCTTTGAACAAATGAATACATTTGGGTTTGATTTCTGGAACAATAATATTGAAACAAAAACTGTTTGGGGTACAAGAGATTGGCAAGTACAAGGTATAGAATCATTGTTTAGAGCCTGCATGATCCCAGAACAAATTATATTTTTGAACGACACTATTCAACTAACTACCTGTCTTGGCTTAGCCAAAATCAAAGATTTGAACAAACCGTCTATTCCAAAGCCAACAGTGAACAGTAATAGCTCTATAGATGTTGAGATAGACGTAAACCATATATTAAACCAAAACAGAACACATCCTGATGGAAAAAATGGTTGATCTGGCCCACAGATACAAATAACTGTCAAGACGGATTCCTGAACAAAATACAGGGGTTCACATTGACTAGACCAGACCCTAGATATTCCCAAAGACAACATCCAGGGATAGTAACCACCTACAGCGTGGGCAAGCTCTGCCTTCAATGGCTACAAACGTCCACACTGGCTGAAATTAAGCAACACCTAACTTTACTTACAGAAGGTGCTGACTTGCGTGATTTCATATTGGGACCACGCAAACAGCGTCAAAAACGTTTCATAGCGGCCTCTATATATGCAGCTTATAACGAAGTTTGGAAAGTAACTCAAATTGAGACAGCAGAAAAAATACGGGAAATTGACCGTATTAATTTGGAAAATTCACTTTCTGTGGTGGACAATGGGTTAATGACTCTGTCCTCCAGAATATATTCTCTGGACAGCATTGTGTCTTCAGCAATCGATATAATATCGCAAGACTTACTGATGTTACAACACGGTCAGTCCCAATTGCGTTCTATTGTACAGCTCGGCTGGACGTTACAAAATCTGCGTTCTGGCTATGTGCCTTGGCGTTTAATCAACACAACGTCATTATTTAATATCTTTAACCTCACTGATAAACAAATCAGTTTGGCACAGAAGGGAGCTGACTATACAATTCTGAGCATTGAAAAACTTGAGAGATTACCGTTGACAATGACCGATAACTACTTTCCAGTTTCAATTCTGCCAAAAATATATACAGGCAGGCCAGTATGAAAGGTTGGGTAAAGGGTACATTAAGTCAATATAGAACTTGCCCTATACACACGAATGTGTCAGCAATAAAGGCCAGAAAGTGTTTCTCAGTGGCGATAATTGTGCAAGATCACTGAGCGGTACACTTCTGTGTCAGGGTATTAGTTTGCACGGAGCCTGTGAAGGGACTTCAAATAACCTTTCATGTTACCAGCTAGGCACACCTGCAACACGAATAGAACCATTCTTTAGGAGACTCTCGAACGGGAGTTACATTCTAATAGTAGATCGCAGATGTTGTAGTTTGCTGCCCGGAAAACCTTATCTCATAACTGTGACTAGGAAGGTCATGTGCTGTGAACATGTATTATTCCCCAGTGACTCTCCAGACAATCAATCAATAAATCAATCAAGGCATTTATAGAGCGCACTACTCACCCGGAGGGTCTCAAGGCGCTTGGGGGGGGGGGGTGCCGCTACTTCGCGAACAGCCAGGTCTTGAGCTTCTTCCTGAAGGAGAGGTGGTCTTGGGTCAGGCGAAGGTCGGTCAGGAGGGTGTTCCAGGTCTTGGCGGCCAGGTAGGAGAAGGACCTTCCTCCTGTTGTCGCTCTTCGGATGCGGGGGATGACGGCGAGGGCGTGGTTGGTCGATCGGAGGTGGCGTTTGGGAGCGTAGTAGTTGAGGCGGTGGTTGAGGTAGCTCGGGCCATGGTCGTGTAGGGCTTTGTGTGCGTGGGTGAGGAGACGGAAGGTGATTCTCTTGTTGACGGGGAGCCAGTGCAGGTCTCTCAGATGTCCGGAGATGTGGCTGCGTCGGGGGATGTCGAGGATGAGTCTGGCTGAGGTGTTCTGGATCCGCTGGAGTCTCTTCTGGAGCTTGGCGGTGGTTCCGGCGTAGAGGGCGTTGCCGTAGTCCAGTCGGCTGGTGACGAGGGCCTGGGTGACCGTCTTCCTGATCTCGGTGGGGATCCACCGGAAGATCTTCCGTAGCATGCGCAGGATGTTGAAACAGGACGCGGAGACGGCGTTCACTTGTCTGGTCATGGAGAGGGAGGAGTCCAGGATGAAGCCCAGGTTGCGTGCGTGGTCTGTCGGTTTGGGTGCGGTGCCCAGGGCGGGGGGCCACCAGGAGTCGTCCCAGGCGGAGGGCGAGGAGCCTAGGATGAGGACTTCCGTCTTGTCTGAGTTCAGTTTCAGGCGGCTGGTCGTCATCCACTCGGCTACGTCTTTCATCCCTTCGTGGAGGTTGGTTCTGGCGGCGGCGTGGTCGTTGGTCAGGGAGAGGATCAGCTGGGTGTCGTCGGCGTAGGAGATGATGTTGAGGTTGTGTTGGCGTGCGATGGCCGCAAGGGGGCTCATGTAGACGTTGAAGAGGGTGGGGCTGAGCGAGGAGCCCTGAGGAACGCCGCAGATGACTTCCGTGGCTGCAGATCTGAACGGTGGCAGGCGTACTCTCTGTGTCCTTCCAGCGAGGAAGGAGATGAGCCACTCCAGAGCCTTTTCCTGGATTCCGATGTTGCTGAGGCGCTGCACTAGGGTGCGGTGGCAAACAGTGTCGAACGCCGCGGAGAGGTCTAGGAGGATGAGGGCTGCTGTTTCACCGTTGTCCAGCAGGGCTCGGATGTCATCGGTGGCAGCGATGAGGGCGGTCTCGGTGCTGTGGTTGGCTCGGAAGCCAGACTGTGAGGGGTCGAGGGATCCATTCGTCTCGAGGAAGGCGGCCAGCTGCTTGTTGACGGTCTTCTCTATGACTTTGGCTGGAAACGGGAGGAGCGAGATGGGGCGGTAATTCTTGAGTTCGGTGGGGTCCGCTGTTGGTTTCTTTAGTAGAGCGCTGATTTCGGCGTGCTTCCAGCTCTCAGGGAAGGTGGCGGTGTCGAAGGAGGTGTTGATGATGTCCCGCAGGTGGGGTGCGATGACAGCGTCGGCCTTGTTGAAGACGTGGTGAGGGCAGGGGTCTGTCGGAGATCCGGAGTGGATAGAGTTCATCGTGCAGATGGTGTCTTCTGTGTTGATCTGGGTCCAGGCGCTGAGGGTGGTGGTGGGGGGCGTTGGTGCGGTCGTGGGGAGCGTTGTTTGTGGGCTGAAGCTGTTGTGTATGTCAGCGATCTTGTTGTGGAAGTAGGAGGCGAGGGAGTTGCAGAGGTCTTGCGACGGGGTGATGTCGTTGATTCCGGCGTTGGGGTTGGAGAGCTCTTTCACGATGTTGAAGATTTCCTTGCAGTTGTGTGCGTTGTTGTCCAGCCGGTCCTTGAATGCTGATTTCTTGGTGGCGTGGATCAGTTGATGGTGCTTCCGGGTGGCGAGCTTGAGGGTGGTCATGTTGTCCGGTGTTGGCTCCCTTCTCCAGGCTTTCTCGAGGGCTCTGCAGTTCTTCTTGGAGCTCTTGAGTTAGTCGGTGAACCATGGGGCCTTCTTGCTGCCGGGTCTGCTAGGTGAGGTCCTCAGTGGGGCGAGGTCGTCTGCGCAGTTGCTGATCCACTTCGTGAGGTTGTCGGCGGCCTGGCTGGGGTTCGCTGAGCTGGCGGGAGGGTGTTGGCTCAGGGAAGTGGCGAGCTGGTTTGCTGTGATCTTGTTCCAGTTTCTTCGAGCAACCTGTTGCTGGTCGTGGTGGATCGTGGATCTTCTGAAGGTGAAGTGGACGCAGCTGTGGTCCGTCCAGTGGAGTCCGGTGGCGTGGCTGAAGACGATGTCCTTGCTGGAAGAGAAGACAGCGTCGAGTGTGTGTCCGGCGAGGTGGGTGGGGGTGGTCACCAGCTGCTTGAGTCCGAGGATGGCGAGGTTGTCAAGCAGGGTGGTGGTGTTGCGGTCGTTGTTGTTCTCCAGGTGGAAGTTGATGTCCCCTAGGAGGATGAAGTCAGCGGAGGGGAGGGCGTGCGGGCTGATGAAGTCGGCGATGTCTTCGCTGAATTGTGTGCGTGGTCCCGGGGGTCGGTAGATGAGGGTGCCTCTGAGGGTGGTTTTGGGGTCCGTGTGGATCTGGAAGTGCAGGTGTTCTGCGGTTGTCAGGGTGTCGTCGGTGTTGGTTGCGATGCGGATGGTGTCTCTGTGGATGATGGCGATGCCTCCTCCAGTCTGGTTGCCGCGGTCTCTTCGGGTGATCTTGTAGCCCTCTGGGATGGCGATGGCGATGTCGGGCGCTGAGGAGTAGTTCATCCAGGTTTCCGTGAGGAAGGCGACGTCAGGAGCTGTGGTGTCGAGGAGGTTCCAGAGTTCGATGGCGTGTCTGTGGACGGAGCGGGTGTTGAGTAGGATGCACTTGAGGTGGTTGCTGCTGGTGTTCGGCTTGGCGGGCGCTGGTGCGGGGCAGGTCCGGATGCAGGTGAACTTGCAGGCGTGGCAGCTGAAGGGTCCGTGGGTTCGTCTCGGGGTGGCTCGGTAGCATCCCGGGATTCGGCCGGTGTTGAGTGCGTTGAGGGTGGCGGCGTCGTACGTCCGGCGGGGGCCAGGGGTCTTGGCCCTGGGCGCGGTCCAGGCGCGGACAGGCGCAGACGGGCTTACCTTTGGCGCACCTTCGGCGCTCAGTCGGTGCTCCCGCTGCGCGCGTCCGCTGCGCGGTCGCTCTGGGGGCGTCATAAAAAGGGAGCCGGTCGGGAGGGTCTGTGGGAGGGCGGGAGCGGGAGCCAATCGGCTGGCGGGGGGGCGGGGCCGCGGGCTAGGGCGGCGGGAAAATCTGGCACGGCCTCGGCGGGCCTCGGGTGGCTGGGGTGGCGGGAAAATCTGGCACGGCCTCGGCGGGCCTCGGGTGGCCGGAGGCTGGTGGGCTCGGCGGCCCTCGGGTGGCTGGGGTGGCGGGAGGCTGGAGTGCTCGGTGGCTGGGGCTGAGCAGGCAGGCACAGGAGCGTGGGGGTGACCAGGCCAGGAGGCGCAGTGGTCACTGGGAGGACAGGGAGGCAAGGTTATGGCCCGATTTGAAAATTGCTTCTATTCGAATAGATACTTTAAGCAGAATGAAGACTGTGCTCCTCCAGACGCCGACAAGGCTCACGTCATCAAAAGAAACGTATGATCTCCAAATTGCAAGGACAACAGAAGAGATTCATTCATTATTATCAACTAATTCCCCCATACATTTCGCAGAAATACTGAACGAAATCTTAAATATTTCTGATACCACTGGTATCTCCAGTGTATTTAAAGCAGTGTTTTCGGGTGCTTTAACTCCATTCAAAGCCATCCTGGGTATTTTTCCAGACTTGGTCCATTCCATTTTCGGCGGACTTCCTCTCCTTTTAGGACTAGTAGCGGGTATTCTATTTTTGATCCTTTTATTTCGCTATGGCAAACCATGTCACAGACAAAACACCTGCGACAAGGGAAGAAATGATCCTAGCCATTGGCTACCGGGACCGGGTAACTAAAATCCTTGGACTATCCCGGCTTAGAGACCTGAACATGACTTGGTTTCTTTCATTTAGACCAATGTGGCAAAGTTGTGTTATGCCTGTATTAAGATGCTTGCTATGCGGCGAAGAATGCGTGTTGGACACCTGTCTGGCACTACAATTGGATGTGCCAATGGACGCAGATACCTTGTTGGGTCCGGTAACGGCTCATGCATTGTGCTGTCCCCAGCGGCTACCAATCCTGATGACGGCATTCGTGGAGTCTTCACTACTACGATTGAGGGGTAGTGAAGTACAAGATGAAAGCAGCATCAATCAGGTACGAGCTTCAGTCAGCTATGCTGATCAAAACATCAATGGAGGCAATCATGCTCAAGCTCATGAATGCATGGTAACAACTTTTTCCGAATTAGTGGAACTTACGCAAGAAGCTGTTGACAGTTTTTTCAACAGTCTAAATGATATGATGTTTTCACCAGAGCAGCAGGAATAACTTTGAGCAAATTAGCACTCGGAGTTCACCACATCCTGAATTTGGCCTTCAACTTTTTAAAGAAAAGCGATATGAAAAATTTTCTCATCAAGTTTGTTCAGACTGCAAGAACCTTTTTCCCCAATTCCAAAATATTTACGATTTTTTGGGACACTTATCTTCAGCTTAAAGTAGACATTATTCTTAGAGAACTAAATTTCTATTTTAGGTAGTCACGAGACATTCGCTATCCTCTAGCACTATTATACATAACTTTATGATTGTGATGAAATGGTCTCGCACTTTTTTTTCTCTGTATTAAGAGCCATTTCATGTGTGGTTTTCGCATTTATTCATGCTGAATTTAGAAATATGCGTTATATGTTTAGCATTATTAGACTGCTTGTGCATATAGTATACGTGACAGTACATGTGATTGTGTTTCGTATATTTTATAAAATCCAATTTCCGGAATGCATATAAATGTATTTTTGGGGTGGTACGGTATACACAAACGCTACTGCTATTCACTATGCCTAGATTCGTAAATATGGACATAGTCTACGTGGAGTGGGTGTGATGTATTCCTATAGGTACTGTATCGATTCCCCTATTCCTGACCCTGGTTTGGTTAATAATTAACTAGCAGCCATCCAACGGTGCAAAAAACGTTATCTGATTAAGCCACACCACGGCACAGAAGCGCGTTATCTGATTAGGTCATAACGCATGCCATCTAATTAGACAAGCGATATTCCTCCAGCCCCTGATAAGGCATACGGAGTTCTCAAAACAAATCAAACCTACAGCGACCTGGGAAATTCCCATAACCATTGTTTTGATTTCACTGAGAACTTCAGCATAAGAATGTGCGAACGAGCCCGTTCATATGACATCCTTATTGACGTATATATGTCCATCCTTACGTCAATCTCGGCACCTTTCAGGTATAAATATTACCGACATTGCCTTAAGCAAACACATGCGGTGGTGACGAGATCGGAGCAGCGAGACGTGCTGAGGAGCCCAGCAGAGAGCGAAGCCCACAGACGCTGCCCCGCCTTCCTGACGCGCTGAGAACGAGACGCTGCCTTTCTCCTGCCGAGAAATCCAGCTCCGGCGCTTCCAAGCAGCCCTCGCAGGCAGCTGGAATATCAAGACCTGGGATAAGAGATACCAGCCCTCCATCATTCTAGATCTCAGGTACAGAACTGAATAACCCCTTGCAGAGAATTCTCGAGTCAGTCCCTTGGCAAAACAAACTTAACTTAAACTGCTACTTATCTACTCCCGCCCACGTATTAGGCTTAGGTCAGGTACACTGGGGTAGGCGTGGTTAGAAGCACCAGTTGAGTACGATTAGTCAAATGTATATATGTATGTATCTATTTTATCCATTTTAAAGTATCATATGGCTCAGAAACCATATCAATGCTTTTACAGTATTATTTTATAATTCTGTCTCTACTGTATGCACTTTACTTAACTACAAGTATTGCAATAATAGCGATTCATTTCTCTTGTATGAGAAAAGAGACTGATCAATAAATAACATCTTTTATTGAACCACGCCCATCTCTTATTTCTCTACAAACTGGTGAAACTAAGAATGCACGTACTGACTGAGTAAAATAAGTTGTCTATTGTTTTCACACGACTCTAGAGATACACTCTTGATTAGGGGAGAGCAAAGTTGTCATGTTCTATGGTTGTCAGAAACTAAATCCCTTCTTGTCTATCCAGGGAGGTTAAAATCCTCCTTGCCTATTCGAGAACGTTTCTAGTGAACTCTGAGCTAGCTGGCAAACACAAAACTTTAAGTCTAATATTGTCGGTAGAAGACCTAGTTAACCTCTGCCCTAGGTCTATACTATTGAAGATATTATTCCAATGCGCAGAGCCTATTGGGATAATAGGAACTACACTACAATGGCACTCAACTCACTTCTAGTGGAATGTATAATTTTCTAAGTTGTTGTGGGACCAAGCATATTCGTATATCTGTTTACAATCCCCAGGGAAATGGTATTGCTGAATGAGCAAATAGATTGCTTAAAGGGACCATCCACATTGTATTAGCTAATCAGTGTGGTGTTAAAAAATGGTGTGTGACATGATGAGGGCTTTTCGGGCCATTGTTCATAGTGTCACGCAGAAATGTCTGTTCCAAAAAATGCAAGGATGTTTACCAGGCACTAAATTGGTACCTCCGTGGTTGAAAAACTGGGTTTCTTCAGATTGCAAGGTTACAGATTCGATGGAAGAAAGAAGGGGAATTAAGTTCAGTGTAGGTGACTGGGTGATGATAAAATTAGGGCATATACATTGTGGTCTGTCTAAATTCAATGGCTAAAAGTGTTATTAGATTCTTTGTGGTCTTGGAAAATAGAGAAAGGTGGAAAATACTGAATGTTGCTTTATATCAGAAAGGCGGAACATGTGCGAGAGAAAATGAAGGATGCTCTGGAATGTTGTTGATGGACGATGAAGAGTTATGCAGAGCAGAAAGTATTGCCTCAATACCAACAGTTAGAAGTGGTTTGATGGGAAAGGGCCAGTGTCAGAGAAAGGAGAGTTTGCTGACCTCCATCTTATCTTTTTAGTTTTTCAAGCAATTTTCTTATGAGGACTCAATTTTATTTCCTAATTATTGCTAATATATATGTTATCTTTGGTTTGGAAATTGGTTAATATCTATTGTATTGTACGCAGGAAAGGGAATGTGTTATGATGTCATTTGTTATCATTCTGGAAAAAGAAAATTGTCTGATAATTAGAAACCTGCCATTAGACAATAGTTGCCCTTTTTTATGCAGTTGTGGTTTCATAAGTGTTGTCATTTGTCCCAGTTAGGCCAGGTAGAAAATGATTCCATTTTTACATGTACACGGATCTTTCCTAAAGTCGTTTTTACTTTCTGCATCAACTTTTGACACACATTTGCATTTGTGACACTTTGGGTTTGTTTCCTGGAAACACTGACCTTGCTTACACTAATATACTTTGCAAGAACACTATCATATTGCCATGGCAATTTGTACAAAGCCTAAACGTTTGTTGTGCAAATGTGTTTGTTATTTACATCCATATGGCAACACAGCTATCTGTAAAATACAAACAATGGCAGCTTGATCACAATCTCAGCCAAAGGCAAGGATGCCTTTTTCAATATATAAATAAGTTGGGGGTTGAGCAGTGCACTCCTCAACCCCCAACTTATTTGTATTCTTCTTAGCCAACAGAGCAGGAGCACCCAAACAATACAATATGTCGTTTGATTCAATCTCCAATATCACGAATAACAAAGCAGAGACTAAAACTTATACCTCAGCTCAAGCTGCAGATATTTATTCATTAATTACAGAAGTCTGTTCATTCAGCTCAAGAAGAGGCTTGGTTACCCAATCTCTACGACAATTAGAATTTATTTCCAGACGCGCACTCAACCAAAAGCTTCACGCATCTACTTTAATACAGTACCACAAAGTCCAAAGAATTCCACGCGGACTAAGACTTTCAATCAAACCAATGTTGTACAAATTTCAGTTTAACAAACATTTCATGGACAAATGGTATTCCATCCTGAATAAGTGTTCATTGGATTTGATACTGTTACTGGTTGAAGAACTGGCCAAGACTATCAAGGAATTGGAAGAAGAAATCTATGTTCTAAAGGAAGAAATATCTAAACAACTGGAACAAGATGAACTAACAGCTACTTTAAAAGATCTCAATGACAAACTAGACAAATATGAAAAAGACACACAAGAGATGAAACTCCGAAAATTTAAAAGAGACACAATAGACTATAAACTCAACGAAGTTTATACTTGGGCAGAAGTATATGCAAGATGGAAACCTCCACCAAAGTTTGTATCATCTTCACAGGAAAGCGTGGTTTCCGACAAAGATTTAGCAACAACTCGACAACCAATAACTGTGTCAACTGTAGGAACTACAATCCAAGGTGAGCAAGCTTCTACTAGCACAACATCTGAACAACAGTGTTTTTTAGAAAAGGGCCCGTCAACAGGGAAACCTCCAGAATTGTCAGAAAACGTAAGACCAGGCGTGGACAAGGACATGGTAAGCCAAAATTTGAGGAGCAAAAACAGAGTCTAGCCATCAACATTTCCTCAAAAAAACTGGACAAACAGCAATTAAACATCTTGGAAAAAGGTACTGGTTAGGTCCCTACTTACCAAAGCAACAAGTTAGAGACAGAAGTAGCTCTATTCAAGTTTATGAGAGTACTGAGATTAAGACATTTCTTTGAAAATGTGGTGCCTTTATTGCCGGAATATACTCAACATAAAGAGCATCCTCAATATAAGGAATTTAAAGAACCAAGCACATATGTGGCACCAATATCACACAAAATTTTAGACACTTTCGAAATCCTGGTCAAACAAGACTTACAAAAAATCAATTGGTATCAACACCACAGATCTAATCTCAACAAACACGAATTGCATATACTTAAAAAATTGGCAAATGACCCCATGCTCACAATAAAAAAGGCTGACAAGGGTGGAGCACTTGTGATTATGGACACTCGTTTCTATGAAACAAAGGTAGAAGCCCACATTGGAGATGAGACTACCTATTTGAAACTTCCACACAATCCAACTCAAGAGATAGCGAAAGCACTGGAAGATCTGCTAAAAAGAGCTTTGGAAATGGGTTGGATCAACGAAAACACTAAACAATTTATGACAACCAAATATCCCCGATGTCCAGAGTTGTATATGCTTCCAAAAATACATAAGCATGCCACCGATCCACCGATGAGACCCATAGTAAGTGGTTGCGGATCCCTGTTTGAGCCTCTGGGTAAATACATTGATGAATTTCTTCAAACTTTTGTGCAAGGATGGATATCATATGTGAGGGACACGGCTCACTTCCTGCAAGCTTTACAATCAGTAAATTTGGATGACAACAACATAACACTATGCACAATAGATGTTACTTCACTGTTCACTTCAATTCCCTTAGCAGAAGGACTAGAAGCCTGTGAGTGGGCACTTCTACAAACATCACAAATTGAAGCAAACAAAGTTTTCATCTTGGAACTTCTTCAATTCTGTTTACGCCACTCCCTTTTCAAATGGAAGAATCAGTATTATTTACAAATCAGCGGTACCTCCATGGGGTTTTCTGGAGCCCCTTCATTTGCCAATACATTTATGGCCAAATTCAAAGATGATTTTATTTTCACTGAAAAGACTTGGAAAATACACACCGCTTTTTATAAACGGTTCATTGATGACATATTTCTACTATGGAAAGGTCCACACTCATTATTGGTTGAAAAACTACAAGAATTGAATACAAGAAATCCACGGATCCAGTTCACATACACCATCAACAATCAAGAAGTACCATATCTGGATGTTTTAGTGCAACTTCGCAATAACAACATAGAAACGACAGTATATCACAAACCAACGGATAGGAACAATACTTTAGCTTATAACAGCTTTCATCCAAGGAAACTTTTGCAGAACTTACCATACTCTCAACTAGTACGGATTAAACGGATATCTTCTAATGAACAGGCCCTCAACGCAGAAATCAATACACAAAAACAAAGATTTGAAGCACGAGGATATCCTAAAGAAGTGATACAAACAGCAGTAAATAAAGTGGCAGGATTACGTAGAGAAGAATTAATACAAATCAAAACTAAGACAAAACCAAGTGTTTGTGAGTAAGTTTTCGTTGCAATCAAATGAAATCAAGAAAATCATCAATACAAGATGGGAACTATTACAGCAAGAGGATGATTTTCACGGAATTTTTGCCAACAAACCACTGTTTGCTCATACGAGGAACACTAATCTTCATGAAATGGTTACTCGAACAAAAAAAGACACAGGACCAATAGAGTCTAAACCAGGCATGAAAAAATGCTATAATTGCACTCACTGCAATAATGTGATGGAAGGAACATTCATAGTACACCCCAGAGTGGCAACAAAATCAAATTGAGACAGCGAACTGATTGTAATTCAGCACAAGTCATCTACAGTATCAAATGCCCGTGCGGCAAACTTTATGTGGGAAAAACAGAACGGAAAGTTAAAGTAAGGATTACAGAACATAAAAGTCGAATAAGGAACAATACTTTAACATCCAGTTTAGTTTCACATTGGAAAGAATCGAATCATACAATTCCACAACTCAGATTCCAGGTTCTAGAACAAATTCAAATATTGCCAGATCGAAACAATGAAAAATGGCTATCTCAGAGAGAGATATGGTGGATAAACTTTTTACAGACTCAAATACCAAAGGGTTTGAATGATAAAATAGATATGGTTTGTTTTCTGTAAAATGCTACAATGGTTACACCTCGTATTTGTCTTTAAAATATTAATCATCTAGCAATGAAGTCATGTATGGCGAATCTTTTTCATTCTATGATGTACAGAATTGGGTACATCAATTCAGAATTAGTGAATGTCAGCAATTGGACAATAGCCAAAATGAAAAAGCTCACATGATTTCACATGTAAACTGTGTATTATAGGTCAGTAACACATTTTTTGTTTGTACACAATTATTTGTATTAGAATCAATATTTGTATTGACATTAACTTTTCATTACTATGTGATTATATCGCGTATGTTCATTCTTTGTACTTGAGGTCACACCAAACAGTCAGTACACATTAGTTTGCGGGTATTTTATTATCCATCAACTTTTTGATCACCATACAATTATTACTAACTCAGGTTGTAATAATCTTGGTTATTTGTTTATATCACCACACAGCTGCATATAACCTACCTTTTCCCAAAGAGACAAGGGATGTGTTAGTTAAAGTGTAAATAGATTCTCATATTGCCAGCAGGATATCTTCACGTGTGTTCACATTCGATCTATATATCACCACTTCTTAACTTATGTATAAATTTAGCGCACACCTCTTCAATATGGCGGCACCTTGATTATTTATTTTTCTGATTCAGGCCGATCAATAGATCTTATCGCGAAGTCACGTTTCTCATCAGTATCGGTTTTTATAGATAAATACTAATCGTGCCACTTTGATTTACTAGCTTTACATCGTTTCTTATCGTTGGTTAACGTATTGTTCTTAGTTTATTCATTCCGTTTTTGGGAATTAGTAGTCCGTTTTTTTTTCAGTATCTTCCTTGATCGCGATATTTGCTTCAAGTAAACTACTTCCGGAGCACATCATTTAACTTCACTTGCGTTTAAATGCGGGCCGTTCTTCAGATGTTTTTTGGATTACGAGACTGGACGCCAGGGTTTATTTCCGATTCCTCGCAGAAAGGTATGTTCACTTAGCGACCCCAATAAGTAATTAAGTTCTTAAACTGGAAAGTCAAAAACTGACTCTCGCTTTACCATTCTTTCAGTGTTTCCCGTCAACCCGAATTCGGATTCACATATCTCAATCCAGCGTCATTCAAGCAAAACGTTATGGTCTCGCGCTGCTTCATTCTGAAGGTAGTTTATTAAAGCATGACTGTCATGACGATTCTCGCTCTTCGTAACAGAAGAGTTTCATTAACTTGTTCATTTATGTTTTATTCATCAGTGATAGAAGATACCATCGGCACTCTATTATTTTCGAGCGTAAAGTTTACTAAGCCTGCCATACATCTGTAGGTAGGTCGATCAGTTACAGTTCCAGGGCAATTTAGTCAACTCAATATAGATTGAGTAATTCATGATATCTTTATTTTTGATTTCTGACTCTTAGGTGTCAACTATTTTTTTCATACGTTTCACGATAGCGAGACGGGTACCGGAATTTAACCCTCAACTAAGACTCCTGTTGACACCAGTGTACACACGGAGTATATTCAAGATAAGCAAGACCAGCGTTTCTTGTATGCGTCTTGACAGCCTTGTTTATTTAACACATTATTGAGACATATTCCAATTGTTAATTTTAGACAGAGCGCACATTTTAAGATCATCACTACGGTGCAACAGGTTGATCGCTACCAGCTCGGACGAGTTATTTCTACGACTTCATATATTTTCATACAGGTATGGCTTCATAGCACGTTGCATTGAGATACCCGCAGGGGTTCATGTTTAATCAGTTCTTTACAGCATCTTTTATATTTTTTTTCATCCTTAGAAAGTGTACATTGTTCGCATTGGTAGAACTTCACATCGATATAAACGCCAGTACACCCATGGTAAGGTTCTCTCTCGATCAGTATGTGTCCACAGTGGCATCTAGGTTTTCTTGCTATGACATATTCTCTTATTTGATTTCAGTATAGTTTTTAAATATTCGTCACACCTACTGAATCTGGTACACTGTGTTTATTGGGTTATCTTTAACATTGTATTATCATGATGAGCACTGTTTTCTTGCATTTCAAATGTTTATCTCACTATGTTCTGAAAATATGTACGCTATGAATTTTCTTTGGTTAGGCCCATGCCTTATAAAGAGTCACTACTCTCTAAATAAGAAAACAGGTACTATTAGTATTTAAGTAATTGTAATATAGATTTCAAGCGCTGAATGACGGTCCTTCTAAACAAAGGTCATTTATTGTTTTATGTTTTTCAGCTCCCCTGACGAAGGGAAATATTCCCGAAATGCATTGGGATTTGATTTTGTATTTGTTTTACTTTAACCAATTGTTCGTAAGAAGCATACGCATTGGCTTCGCAAAGAAATGAGAAATAAGATTGATTGCTTTCAAAAAATGCACACAATGGATGTACAGACAATCATGAGAAAATGAAATGATTTATTTCAAATTAAAAGAATTTTGCAAACAGTAAAAAGCATCATTAATTTTGTGGTTTACAACAGCAGATGGAGTTCTGCCAACCGTAGTGCAAGAAGGGTCTAATGACCACAGTCACTAGTTTATACTTGATCTTTTTCAATATATAAACATCTGTTTACGGGTATAGTCTTAGGAGGCACTTTTGCTGACTTCGAGAGGTCCCTACATGCTGAAGCTTTCGCCCAGCAGCTGACTGACATCTCCATGAGGGGTATCCAGTTCAACACTAAGACAGGGTCCCACATTTTTACCCACAGGCAATGGAGTTCGATCATCGATCATCCAAGAAGAGGTTTCTTGGCAGAATATACATCCTAGACACGTAGGTTAGGGTTTTGCATACAAGGAGTATGCAGAATTGTTATACTATTTTATATGCTTGCATATCCCCTTCGCTGCTTCTGACAGCCAACGGCTGTCGCGCGCACTACCTCTGTAGTGCTGTGCACGTCCATTGGCCGTCACAGCCCTGCCCTTACGGTAAACGACCGCCCCACGGCGGAATTGCTGCCGCGGTTAAGCGGATATGTACGTTGTTTCAGCACAATGGTGGAACTTTTTGTTCTGTTCACTGTCCTGATGTTTATTACAACTTTCATCTGATTCTGTTTATTAATCATTGCAGTGCATATATTCTGTACAAGAATCACTTCTGTTCAATAAACATTGAAAACATCCCTCTGTGTATTCTTTGTATATTTATCTGAGCACAAGTGCAAGAGCGAAAGGTTCTAGGTCTGTCACCATGGTTTCTGAGGGAACAGGGTTGTCATGTTCAGTGATTGCCAGAGCTGTTCGCTTCCCGTCTAGGTTAGGGAGGCTTGTGGTGGCACTGTGAGCTAGCTGGTCCAAGGGACAACATACTCTGAAGGGGTGCATGGAATCAGTCTGGCACCTTCCCAAAGTTTGTCATCCATTAATGCGCACTTCCTACTGATTAGTTGAAACTACACAACATGGCACCGCCAAAGTTGGTTGGGTTCTCATTTAATATGGATCAACTGAGTAGTTTAATTGTGCCTTCTCAGAGATCCCTACACACCATTTGAACCAAAGACGTCCGTGATGGTAGGAAATATCCTCCTCAGCTGAGAAGGTGTATTTATTTATTTATTTATTTATAGTGTTTTATATAGCGCGGACAAGACCCGTGGGTATCAGAGCGCTTAACATATGGATAACAGATTGACATTATAGTAACATTTATAGCAGCAAAATATATATAGAGGTAGAGGCAGTATGCTATCTAGGGAGATCAGAAAGGGGATTACATAATGACATAGAAGATTAAACAATTGACATTATAGTAGCAGTTATAGCAGCAAAAACAAATCTGAGGTGGGAGGTAATGTGCTATCTACGGTGATTAGGTAAAATATATTCCTAACGCCTGAGTAGTTAGCGTTAGGGGGTGCATATGTTTTAGGTAGTGTCATATTCATACAGTCAAGTTCTATGAGGTAGGATTGTATATTATTAACAGGTCAATATCAGCGTAATTAGCCATAAGAGTAGTATGGGTATAGCTAGATGCATCGATCATAAATATTAACAGGTTAAGGTATGGGTAATATCTTCAGGTGAAAGACATAATGCAGATATCACCTAATAGTGAGGTAGCAATAGATTGTAAAGCCGAGGCTTGAGTGGCATCAGTCGTTTGTCTTATTGGTCTTCCAATAGTTCGTGGTGACTCCAGTCCTCTTTGGCAGAAATGTTCATATCACTAGTCTGTGGGCATCTCTATGTAGGGTATTTACTCATCATGTGGCTTTTCAGTTCCCTTTTAAATGCTGCGATATTTTGAATCCTCCTGATGTAAGGAGGGAGTGAATTCCAGACTCTGGGGGCGGCTCCCGAAAAAGCTCGGTCATGGGTCTTTTTTTTCTGGAAGAAGGCCGGCCGCAATAGCAGCTCTTTAGAGCTTCTTGTTGATCTGTTACCTCCCGATATCTTAATTTTCTTGGCTAGATATCTCGGCATGTTGTGGTGGACCGCTTTATGTGTGATGCAGGCCATCTTCATTTTAATTCTAGCATCATAAGGTAACCAGTTTAGTGCCTTCAGGTGAGGAGATATGTGGTCGAATTTCCTTGTTCCTGTGATGAGTCTTGCCGCTGCGTTGAGACAGGCTTTTAGTGGTGCAGTGGATGTTTTCGGTAGGCCAGCTAGTGTGGTGCAGCCATATTCGATCCTCGAGATAACTAGCGATTGGATAGCAAGTTTTAAGTCTGCTTCAGAGATAAAGGGCTTCAGTTTCCTTAGATAGTTCAAGTGGAAGCGGGCGCCCTTGGCCATCGAGTTGATGTGTTCTTTCATGTCTAGGTTCTTGTCTAGTGTAATTCCTAGTGATTTGGCTGAATTAACTAGGGTCGGGGTGCAGTTAAGCGCAGTCACCAATTTCGCCCATTCCTTTGCCTCTGTGTAACTCCTTGTCGGTGAGATTAACAGGAATTCAGTTTTATTGGCATTCAGTTTCAGGGGATTGGCTGTTAGCCACTGCAATGCTCTCTTTAGAGTTTCATTCATAAGGTCAATGTCTTCACTGCAGGCAATCTTCATATATATTTGCGTGTCATCTGCGTACATGTGGTAGGATATCTGTGAGTTCCGAAGAATCTCTGTGAGAGGTTCTACATACAAGTTGAATAGATCTGGGGATAGTGTTGAGCCTTGAGGGACCCCTATTGTGTTAGGGCAAGGAGAAGAGATTGCTTCGTTGACCAGGAATAGCTGAGTCCTGTTCTGTAGGAAGGAGTTAAACCACTTCAGTACGTTACCAGATAAACCCATCCTGTCTTGTAGTCTGGTCATCAGTATCGCATGATTTACCGTGTCAAATGCCGATGACAAGTCCAGTAGAATCAGTAGGCACGCATGATTTTGGTCAAGGGCTTGTAAAGCGTCATCAACAATATGTAATATCGCAGTTTCAGTGCTGTGTCCTGTTCTGAAACCTGATTGGCAGTCATCTAGTAGTGAGAACTTAGCGATATGTTGACTCAGTTGGCCTTGTACGCATTTCTCAATAAGTTTGGCCAGTAGAGGGATGTTGGTCACTGGACGATAGTTATTCGGGTCTGTCGCATCAGCTGTCGGTTTTTTGATAATGGGAGCTACCTGCCCCGTTTTTAGGCAGTCAGGAAGGGTCCCTTGTGCTAGTGAGGCATTTATTATCTCAGTCCAGATTGGAACTAGAGTGTGGCTGATTTCTCTTACACATTTTGCCGGTAGCGGGTCTTGGTAGTGGTTGTTTGGTTTAAGTTTCGCTAGCGTTTTGGCGATCTTTTCCTGGTTGTATAGTTCAAATGTGTCCCAGCTTGCCTTATTTTTTGTGAGAAGATCCATCGTTGTCGCATTCGCCTCCTTTTTAGAAGGGGAAGGGTCGTGAGGTTAGCCGCTGATTTTGTGAGCTCAGCTTCTAGCAGTTTAGTTTTGTCCGTGAAAAATGAGGAGAATTTCTCACAGCTTATGGGATTTTTTGGGTTCTCTTGGGCCGTTTTAGTTAGTTTATTTGACTGTTGTTTTAGGATCTCGAAGAGTTTTCGAGGTCTGTTTGTGGCATTGTCCAGTTCAGCCCTTATAAATTCTTTTTTGGCGTTGGTTATCTTTAAGTTATATTGTTTCCTTGTTTTTCTGAGGTCCTTCAGTTCGGGGGAGGAGGGATGTTGTCTCCATTTCCTTTCAGCCATTCTCAATTTTCGCCTGTCCTCGTTCAAAGCCTCATTAAACCAAGGATTTTTGGGTTTTTCCGAGACTCTTTTCAGTTTTTGAGGCAAGGTGTCATTGACTATATTACCGATTGAGGTTATGTAGTGATCAGTCAGCTCATTTACATTCTGCCAGTTGTTAGGAGGCTTGAGGTCTTTCTCACATCTTTCAACCAATATTTCAATATTAGCTTCTTTTGTATCTCGTATCAGTTTTTTGACCTTGCGCGGTTGCATGTTCCTGCCCTTTTTCATTGTAGGTATCATGAAAGTTATGGCGTGATGATCAGACCAGTCACACGGGTCTATAGCGGTAATTGAGATTTCTTTGTTTCTAGAAATTATCCAATCTAAAGTCGCTCCTTGTGAGTGAGTGGGCTGGGTGCATATTTGGGTGAGGTTTAGCTCCTTGAGGAAGTCTTTGATCGATTTAACCATTTTGTCATTGCCGTCGTCCCAGTGGAGGTTAAAGTCACCTAGGAATATGTTGTTGGCGTCTGGGTTAGAGTTAGCAGTTATGATCTCCATGAGATGCTCTGTGAACTTTGCATTATCTCCAGGTGGGTGGTAGAACGCATGTAGGTTGTAGTTTTGATTATTTGGCGATCTTATGTTAAGGCCAAGGTATTCACAAGATTCTATAGGATCGGATTGGAATTGGTTAACCTCTATCTCTGAGCGGTGAATGCACGCTATACCTCCTCCCACTTTCCTTGGTCTGTCTAACCTGACAATGTTATATTGTGGTGGTACTAGAAGATCCATGGTTGGGGAAGATGATTCATTGAGCCATGTTTCCGTGAGGATGGCCAGGTCGATTTCTTTGTTGAGGATTAGGGCGGCTATGTCTGATGCATGTTTATTTGCTGAACGACAGTTAAGTAGTAGGCAATTCAATGTTTTCTGTGAGTTGACGTTGTTTCCGTTTTCAATTTCGGTTGTATTTATCGGGATAGGTTGTAGGTTGTGGTGGATTGCTTTCCTATCATTCGTTCGGGCCGTTCTATTAGGGTCAATAGGTACAACTTCGATAATCTCTCCCTTTTTCGAGGCCTGTTGTTCGTAAGATCGAAGTAGGGCATGAGCTTCTTCGTTTGGAATGGGGTTGGTCCTGTTTGGTCGGTTGGGTCGGAGTATTATATTCTGGATGTGTGTGATCTTGGAGTTCGTGTTTATCGTCATCTCCCAGATTTTCTCAATTGTCTGTGAGACTTTTATCGAGTCTTGTGCCATGTTGCTTATTAGTTTCCTTAACTCCTTCATTTCTTTCTGTGTTCGGGGTAGTTTCTTAAGTGAGATAGATCTGGCAGTTTGCGTTCTGTATCTAGCTCTCCTACGTGAGTGGTCTGTTCTCAATGCCACATAACTTATCGTTGTATCCTTAATTTGGTTGTGATTCCGGATTCTATTAAGGGTGACATCATTATTTCCTATGTTGTTAAATTTGGGGGGTGTTTTTGTGGGTGAGGATCCGTGGGCCTCTGGTCTCGTATTCGAAGGATGTAGGGGAAGGTGTATAGTCTCTACTATGTTCCTTTCGTAGTTCTCATCATAGGGGGGCTCGCTCTGATCTGAGTTGTCCTCTTCCGTTGGAGTGGCCATGTGTGATGGTGGCAAAGGTTCTTCTAGTACTGTCAGGTTCTTCTCTTCGTTTTCAATGATATTATCTACCGCTATCCTTTCATTCTCATTCTCCGGTATTGTCATCGCAATTACAGGTAGATCTCCGGAGTTGGGTGTTTGATTGTCAGTTAAATTGACATCTCTAGTGACAGGGTAGTTGTTGTCGGGTGTGGTCTCAGGTGGGGTCAAGTTTAGTTGGTGATTTGGTCTAACTGTATTTTGCTGGTGATTTGGTCCTACTATGGATTCCTTTAAGGCTTGGAAAGTTATCTCAAATTTCTCGAGTTCTTTGTTAGTTCCTTGTATCAGCACTATTCCCGTTTTGTATATAGTAACGCATACTTCTGTATTACCTCTTTTAGTTATTGAGGTCGTTATTTTTGTGCCATGTGGTATATTTTTTACCGTTTTTAAGAACAGTCTTTTTGTAATGATATTACGCCATTTAGCTGTTTTGTCTGTGTAGAATATCAGGTCATTCATCATGATACCTTTAACTCTATCAAAATATGGGTCCACGAACAAAGTGTCCGGATTTTTTCTCAGTGTAGCATGTTTGAATTTTTTGGCTGCATTTTTAGATAGAGTGGAAGGATATTCTATATTTTTTGCAAGAGACCCGGGCGACACTCGGTATCTACCCTCCATTTCCGCTTCTCCTTCACGTTGTGGGTCTACAGCAACCCTTTGACTATTTTGGGTTGTGTAGTTCACTGCTGGGACTCACTCCACACTGTATATTGACTTCGGTTATTTCAATATGTCAATATAATTAACTTTAGTTATTTCAATATGTCAATGATGATGTTTTCACTTCCAATTCATTATTTCAATATGTCAATATAATTAACTTTAGTTATTTCACTATGTCAATGATGATATTTCCACTTCCAATAAATTTCTTGAGCCTTGTATGTTGTAGTTTCTGGAACACTGATTATATCTAGTCTTTATTGAGGTGTAGTGGTCGAGAAACTAGATATTCCAAGATGTCCGCCGTTTTGGTATTTGTTATAATCAGGGGACTTTTTCTCTTTCTGCTTATTTATTTAGTCCCTTTTCTCTTTCTAGTCTCAAATTCTGTCTGTTGCAGGTTGCTTTCTCTGTGTTCTTTGGTGTTTCTTTGTCCTTTTTCAGTTTCTTGCTTTCTGATTGTTTACTTCCTTCTGTGTAGGAGGGGTTCGATGTCACAAGCGCCGCCATTTTAAGGTCAGGCGCGCCGCTTTGAATGCTCCCGCGTTAGTTTTCTTAAGTACAGTTCTTTCCTTTTATCTTCCCGTTGTGCCTCTCACCCGCTGGCTCTCTCCGCTTCCTGTCCTCGTTCTTCCTCCTCTTCCGCTCCCGGCTCCCGCTCCTCTCCCAAGCCTCCAGCCGCGCCGGCAGTGTTCTCTCGTCACCGCTCCTCACCGCATCGCTCCTCGGCCAGCCCCCGGTCCCGGGCCTCCGATCCCAATGGTGCTCTGCAGTCAGCGTCAGGGATTCTCATCTCCCGAACACCTCCAGGGACATCCAGCCGCTAGGGCGCCATGGTGTACCCTATGCATTGGCTGTTGGTACTTCAAGGATTTAACACCCACTGTGTTAGCCAAACTCTGTAATTAATTTGTGGCACACATGGCACAAAACATCCGAGAACTGCAGATATGCAGTCACTCAGAAACTACTACAAAATGGTTCCACACTAGATGGTGGGGACATTACCTTCGTAGTTGAGGCACATGAAGCATATAAAACTGAGGTATCTTATTTGTGGGTTAAATTCCCAGCTGCAGCTGATGTAACACAAGTACTTCACAAATACACTGTGGATGAAATACCAGATAAATACACTCTATAAGAGGCAACAGAAGTTCCTCCCACTTACCAAGAACATGTTAATTGGTTTAAAGGCGTCCTCTCCCACACTATAAAAAAGGTGAGACTGGGCCCACTCAGCAATGAGTGGGCGACATGGCCAGTCCTACCCGGATAGACACCGCACCTCGATATCAATAATTTGACGACAGCCTAGCAGCAGGGATCATAAAATAATCTAGTAACAATATACAGATTCCTTACACAGTTTGTTATGCGGACATTAACACTTACTTCTGCACAGGCTGTTTAAACTGCACCACCACAATTGGTCACACCTGGCATTAGCCAACAAACGTTGAATGCAGTTATGAGTAAGGCTCCCACCAAGAGGGAAGAAATTCAATTTTGGATTGAACAAAAAACGAATCAGCTTGAAGCAGTAATTCCCCACAGGACAAACACATAATATTGACAATTTGTTTGCCGATGGCGATGGGTACTGTCCATAGAGAACTGTGCTACTTAGGGTATGGTCTTCGATGCAGTATACACCAGAACATATGGTATCCCTCCACTGGTGGTGACGTATTGAAACAGGTCCAGAATGACTCGGGCAGAATCTGCCCTAGACTTCGGTATGAAACGGATGGGCAACTCTGCTCTAGTATCTGCCAAAATGTTGAGTAACATTAAAGGCAAAGCAGCAGTGTTAGCTATAGGCCAATACTTAAGGGATTTACGCAGTGCTTTAAGTAGAAAATTAAAAGTGCCGGGACTCACTAATTTAGAGTGACGGAACTTCTCGGATTTGCCAGGACAGTCCCGATTTTTCGGGAAATGTCCTGGTGTCCGACACTTATTGCAAAAATGATCAAATTTTGAGAGAGGGTCGGGTGAGCACGAACATTTACACTTTGCTGTGAAGGCTCACCGTCAAGGCCCTCTCAAGATACCAGGGACAGAGAACAGTTTGAAAGATTCTCTTACTGTGCTGCCTGACTTAATTCAGGCAACACAGCAGGGTTTAATGAAGGGTGAATCAACTCCCTGCAAAGCACATTACCGGAGGCCAGAATCACAACGCTCCCCTTGCAACACACCCCAGTTTGGCACTTTCATCGCTGCACATCATATTGACAGAGTAGGGTCTGTCTAGAGACCCTGCCCTGTTAATTACTGTGTGACGAGCGCCCACTCAAACCCCTGCAGTTTGGGAACAATGAAATGGGCGCTTCTAATCTTCAGCAGCAACTCTGCGAAAGGGCGGCTACTTCACGGCTCATTTACTTGCAAGCTGCTCGGAAGCCCTGCCCTGCCCTGGAGGAGATGCCTAGCCTGAGCCTGCCGTCGATGAGGGTACCGGTACTCTCCCTGTGCTACAGAGAAGTGCCGGTACTGAGGACCCAAAATTTTGGAAGTGCCGGTACTCAGTACCGGTGAGTACCGGCCCATTTAAAGCACTGGATTTATGTCCTGCACAGCAGGAGCGCAACATTTCCTAACATTTTCGAAGAAACCTATGCTACACTGAGTAGAGATACTTTAGGGGCCAGACCTGGGAAACCACAATTAAAGAGTATTTCTGAAAAGGATAACTCTAACCAAGCACCCAACTCTTCGAAAAAGAAGAAGTGGGACAATAAGAAAAACATGGAAAAAACTAAATCACAGGGTAGGTCTCCGATACAGGAATCCATTGAGAAACTTTATAATTTATGCAACCGTGATAATGTTAAACTGCCTGACAGGTATCAGGATACTGATACACATTCCTCTTCTTCCTTCCAGGATTCATCCGATAAATGTTCAGAGAGAGGAGGGCGGTCAGAGCGCAGATAAGAAGAGCATGTGAAACTAAGGAAGAACTCACAACTCTCGTCTGACTACATTATTAAGCAAGAAGACAATCATAAAAAAATCAAAACATCAAATCAGAATGAAGTAGGTAGCCAGACTGAAGGTCAGGCATGCCCCGGATGTCGAGGACTCTGCTTCTGAAAGGGGAATTGCCATTGACCATGCTGGACAGCGCGGCAGAAGTCACGATAGTTTGCCGAACCTGGTGGATTATCAGGTGCAAGTAGCACTGCGTGAGTACATCACGGTGGAAACACCAGACACCAGGGTAAGCATTCCACATTGTTTATACGAAGTCCAACAATGGTTAGAGGGTGACATTTCCAGGTTTATTAATGTCCTCTTCTGGGAGGAACTCACTCAAGGATATGATATTCTTCTGGCCGAAAAGGATTGGTCATCTGATTTCGTAATGGATTGCCCAAAGGGGGAACCAGTGATTTTACCAACCTATTCCGACCTCGTTCCAGAATCAATTAAGCATTCATATGCCAAGGAGTGACCTCTAGCACTAGCTCCTGCATTATACTGCAACCATGTGGGTGGGATGACTGTTCAGCTTACCATGACATTCCATTGAGGATAATCCCAGAACCTCAAAGACAATATCCAATAACAAGCATTTGCAGTGCAATAGTTCTCGCATATGCGAGTCGTTTGAGCTTTTGGCATTGTAAATGACAATGCCTTTTATTTGTTTTGAAAACCTGCAAGTGGTGCGTAAACACGCACTTTGTACTTATAGTTATTGCTTATGAGAAGCAAGGGTAACTGCGCTTTTTTTTACTGCTGCCTTGCTTCTCGTAAGCAAGGACTATAAGTACAAAGTGCTTGTTTTGAGATTCTAGAACAAAGTTATCCTATGGGAAAAAAGTGCAACGTAAGTAAAAGCAGAAAGGAAAGTCACGTGATGACTCTAGTGAAAACAAATGCGGTCATAAAACAGCTTGTCACTCTTCGTGCTCAAGCACCTTTCGCCCCTCCACCACCAGCAAACTGCTAGGCACTTTAGAACTGTTAACCACCATTTGGCCCCTTGTGTGCATGCTCAGTGAAGGGGAGCTTTCCGAAAAAGTCAGTGCCTGTCACCCAATTTAAACACATAGTGCGTGTCTCCCCCTCAAGTCCCTCCATTGTGTACACTGCTTGGAGCAGCTGGATTGCAACCCCACGTTGTACGTTCATTTAAGGATGCATGTGTCTCAATGCCTCGGGCCAACATAAACACCCATGGGAACAACAGAAATGTTTTCAGCAGAGCCGGAGAGAGCCAGAGGGTTGTGTCACAGAAATATGGGAGCTTGTCCGCTGCATCCGGGTCACTGAAAAGTACATACTGTGTGTACCTTCTGTACCCTGAGACACACAGATCAATCTGAAAATTGGTACATTTTTAATACTGATAACGAACATAAATACAAACAATATGTGCTCCACAAAATGCAGTGATATCGCTTGTTTTTACTACATATTTCCCTTGCAACACCCACAACCTCTTTCAAAATAACGTAGCAGGCCCACCTAGATAAAACAGTTGGCACGTGGCCCCTTATGGTGAGTCAGGCTGGATTCTTAGCCAACCGAGCACTGCATTCTGGGACTTGTAGTTTCACTTTTTAACACAACTTGGCTGGTATCGGCATTTAATACATAGGCTCTTTAAAGTTACTAGTAGATACTGATATTCGCCTTCTTGTGTAACCCAGCTCTGATTTAAAAGATAGCATCACCTGATGCGGGGTTGCTACCACAACTCACACCAGGAGCAAAAGCTGAAATATGGAAGCCATCTACCTGCTTTTTCAGCTGTTGAATTCTTCTCACTCAAGTGCCTGTTTATCGGGCAACACCTCTAAGAGCAGTGGCTCTGCACTCTCCACCAGTCACCTGGTGCAGCGAGGTCAGTCTGTCCACATTAGCAGTGTTGATGTTCATACCACGTGCCAAGAGCTGCTTCACATTTTCAGTATCTCCACTGGAGCAGGCAGCCAGAAATACGGCGCCGTCCTCAAAACACACCTGGGGCCACCGCTCCAGTGTTCAAACGTCAGATGCAGATGCTGCCCCGATCGGGGTTTTGGAATGGGTTTAACCTCCATCTGGAGACCTGTTAAAGTTGTCTTCTCATAAACTATGAACTCTCATTATAATCAGTTCTTTAAATTGTATCAAGTTCCTACTAATGTTACAGGTATGATGTGCTTTAAAATGCACATTTCCCATCACCGCAATAGCTTGGACTTGTTTTGGATTTATTTCTTTGGCCGTTTGGGCTTATTTTACAGGTGTTGCCCAAAGTTACGGCTATGCGGGTCACGGATGAGCACGGGAGGGGGAACGGGAAGAGGTGCAACACAAAGTAAGGCCTGAGGGGGTTTGAAGAAAGACAACACAAACTGAGGCGGGCAGGAGCAAAGTGAACACAGACACCTAGAAAAGTGAACATGGACAACGGGGGGAGGGCGGAACAAAGTGAACACCGACAACGGGAGGGGGGGCGGGAGCAAAGTGAACACCGACAACGGAAGGGGGGCGGGAGCAAAGTGAACACCGACAACGGGAGGAGGGCGGGAGCAAAGTGAACACCAACTACGGGAGGTGGGGCGGGAGCAAAGTGAACACCAACTACGGGAGCGGGAGCAAAGTGAACACCAACAACGGGAAGTAGGGGCGGGAGCAGGAGCAAAATGAGCACCGACAACGGGAGGGAGGGTAGGAGCAAAGTGAACACCCTCCACCTGAGAGACCTCCACAGGCTCCCCATCCAGAAAAGATGCCAGTTCAAGACCCTAACGCATGCCTACAAAGCCCTCCACAACCTACGACCCGCATACCTCAACCAAACTGAACTTCCACCAACCCGCTAGACAACTGCGCTTCTCCTCTCCCACACCCCCCTTGCATCCGTCGCAGTGGTGGCCGCTCCTTCTACTACATCGCTACCAAGACCTGGAGCAACCTTACCCTCCCGCTCCGTACATCCTCCTTGCTGGCATACTTCAGAAAGAAACTCAAGACTTGCCTTTTCGACAGTGACACAGCGCCCAGATAACCTTTGGGGTGACTCTGTTGCGCTTTACAAATGCCATTTGATTGATACTTTTTAAAGCTAATTACACTTCTGCCCCCATGGAGCTGGAAGACCTCTAAACTGTAATACTCGGGGGTGTCCACCGTACCTCCAGGAGGGCAGATGCATGCCACATTGTCATACACAATCATTGCAAATAAATCTATCTCATGAGATATCCTGAACTATGGCGTGAATTCGGCCAGTCTGAATCTGTGTTGCTTGCGAAAGCCTCCGCCGCCATAACTTGACCAAATTGTTGTTTAACACTGAATTTAGATGAAGCAAATGTGTACATAGAGCTGGAGTATACAAGCAAACACAAAAACAAATGCTTTACTTGCTCTCCCAGCATAAACGCCTGATCTGCGCAGCTGGCAAATCCACTGACTGAGTTACATACCAGCTAGAAATGTTATGTTATGTAAAAGTATTTGTAAAGCGCAACTACCACCTGACGGCTTCTTGGCGCTGTGAGCATGTGAAGGCAGATCAGAGAGGGACTTAGTTGTGTGCTTTACGGAACAGATGAGTTTTGAGAAGGGACCTGAAAAGGGGGTAAGAAGCGGTAAGCCTAAATTCTAGGGGAAGTGTGTTCCAGAAGGATGGGGCTAAGAAAGAAAATCTGAGCCCACCATGTTTCTTGCGTTTGAAAACGGGAGTATTGAGTAGGGCAAGGTGGGCAGAGCTAAGGTTTCGGGAGGGAACATAGTGGTGAAGAAGAGAAGAAATGAAAAGAGGGCCGAGGCCAGCTAGGGCTTTAAAGATAATACAGCCTAGTTTAAAGTAGCAGCGTTCTGCTACCGGGAGCCAGTGAAGGGTCTTCAGCAGGGGGCGCACATGCTGATGCCTGGGCTGATGGAAAATTAGCCGTGCAGCCTGATTCTGAACCAGCTGTAGGTGGTTCAGTTGATAGATGGGAATGCCAGCATAGAGAGAGTTGGCATAGTCTATTCTGGAGATAACCAGCGCCAAAAGGGTCAAGGCGAGGGGATGAGTAGTGAGAAAACGGGCAATTTTACGGATTTTTCGCAAATGAAAAAAACTAGAGGAAACTACAGCATTGATCTGGGGCTTCATCGAAAGATCGTTGCTGATGATCACCCCGTGACTTTTTGCTGAGTTTGTAGGGAGGGGGGAAGGCCCAAACTTGTTGGCCAAAAATGAGGCCTCCAAGGGTTGGCGACACCCCCGATAAGAACCAACTCGGTCTTATCGGGGTTAAGTTTGAGGTGGTTTGCCCCCATCCAGTCACTGATGTGACGTAAGGTGGACTGAAAATTATAAACAGATTGTTCTGAGGAATTAATATCAAAAATCAGCTGAATGTCATCCGCATAATTGAATGCGGTGACCTTGCTGTTACGTAAGGACTGGATAAGGGGAGTTAGGTACAAATTAAAAAGGAGCGGGGAAAGGGAAGAGCCCTGTGGGACACCACATGTCATCCCAACTCTCTCCGCGGAGAACTGGGAGAGACGAACAGCCTGGTAACGATTGCTCAAAAAAGAGCGGACCCAGTTAAGGGCCGATCCCTGGATGCCGGCCTCCCTGACACGGTCGACCAGAATCTTATGGTCGACCGTGTCAAAGGCGGCCGACAGATCCAGGAGTACCAAGGCCTGGCTGATGTTAGAGTCGGCTCCCCTCCGCAGTTCCTCCATCACTGAGAGGATGACAGACTCAGTGGAGTGGGCGGGTCTAAAGCCCGCCTGTTGGGAGTCGAGGAACTGCGAGCGCTCGATAAAGAGGCTCAGGGAGTTGGTGACATGGGACTCAAGGACTTTGCTAAGATAGGGGAGTAAAGAAATAGGGCGAAAGTTGCTCATGACTGAAGGATCTGCGTTGGGTTTTTTAAGAATTGGTACCACCTCAGCGACTTTAAAGGAGCTGGGGACCAGGCCCAGTTTAAGGGAGTTATTCAAAAAAGTGTCAAAGGGGAGGGAGGAGCAAGCGGAGAAAACCTCACGCAAGACATGAGGGGGACAGCAGTCAGTGGGGGAGCCAGAAGCCACTTTATTCACAAGAGTCAAAAACTCATCTACTGTAATCGCGGGATCTGAGTAATCAGTTGGGGGTTAGGGATACCAAGGTTCACCACAGGAGTGAGAGGATCAGGGGTGGCAGGGGGACAGATGCTATTTTTAATTTTTTGAATTTTTTCAATAAAAAACTGATTGAGAGAGTCACAGAGCTCCTGGGAAGGAAGGGGTCTAATAGTGACCCTGTCTGGGTGTGACAACTCCTCAACAATAGAGAAGATGTCTTTGGCTTTAGAAGCTGAGTCAACAATCTTCTTTGAGAAATAGACAGTTTTTGCTTGCAGGATGGCTAGTTTATACTCTTTAAGCTGGGTCGCGAATGCCAACTTTTTGTCAGCGGCATAATCTCGGCGCCAACACCGCTCAACCTGCCTAAGTCTAAGCTTTTTACCTTTCAGTTCCTCAGAGAACCATCTATGTGCGTCATGAGGAAGTTTAAGTCTGACCTGTTTGAAGTGTCGCAGGCTGATTCAAGCCAACAATTTAGGCCAGAAGCCTGGTCATCTAAAGAGTCACAGTCAGGAGGGGGAGAGGCTCTAAGTAAGGATACAAATCCGCTGAGGTCGGCTCTATTCCAGTTCCTGGCTAAGAGATTACCCTCTAGTATCCGACTAGTGTCCGACCCAATGGTAAAAGAAAAGGTGATAATAAAATGGTCCGACCAGAGGCAAGTGAGAATACAGGGAATGGAAATATCTAAATTAACAGTCCAAACCTGGTCCAGGATGTGGCCTTTTATATGGGTAGCCGATTTAATATGTTGGGAGCAATTGATGCCCGTCAATAGATCAGAAAAGGCCAAGGAACACGCACTCTCTTTATCATCGGTGGGCCAATAGTTAAAATCCCCCAGAATTAAAACTTTGGAGTTGTTAATAACCAATTGAGAGAGCATGTCACTGAACCTACATGGAAAATTGGGCATGTGCTGAGGGGGCCGGTAGGCCAGGACACAAATAAGAGGTACAGCTGGAGATTCCAACCTAAGGACAAGACAATCGACCGAGGGAATATCGTCGACGGCCAATGAGGAAAAAAGGGTGGGGTGCTTGATGATAGCTGCCACCCCACCACCCGGTTTGCCTGAGACCCTATTAACCTGGAGAATGTAATAACCTGGCGGGGTCGCGGCAAGAATGTCGGGGGAGGATTCCTCATTGAGCCATGTCTCGGTGATGAATAACAGGTCGGGTTTGTCAGAATCCAAAAGTTGAAATATTTCCAGCTGATGCTTAGGCAAGGAGCGAGTATTCAAATAACTCACAGTAAACTTGGAATTAACAGTCTTTTAGCGAAGGAGGAGGGGGGGGGTCCGAACATGATGAGGTGCCTAAAAGGGGTTCCATGGCCCGAGGAGAAGTGACCTCAGGAAAGGCCTGTCTTGGACAAAGCAGCCCCAGTGAGTGGAGTGTGGACTGAATAGTAGTACTAAGGGGCCAATGAGCATGTAAGTGAGTCAGTTCGAGGGCCGAATACCTGGCAGAAAGAGCAGAGTGGGGTGCCCTTTGCCCCGGCCGGCCGCGGACGGGCACATACGGGCTTACCTTAGGCGCACCTTCGGCGCGCCATCGGCACGCCTGCTGCGCTCGACCGCATCTCTCCCGTATGAGGGCCCGGGAAGTGACGCAGGAAGGGGGAGGAGTCGCGTCCCTCCGTTCAAGCGTCACAAGATCGCCGTGACGGACCGGGGACCGATCAGGTAAGTGCAGAGGGGGAGAGGGTATCTTAAAATACAAGTTAGCACCAAACACAAAAGAATATAAAACACTAGCAGTTAGACGGTTTTTAAGTCAACCGCGCTAACGCCTAAGAAATGTCCATTGGAACCTCATTACAACATATTACTTATGCTGAAACCCGTGCCCTGCACGTGGCCTGGCCACTATCTGCACCGGTCGATATTAATCTTCCCTCCGATAGGCTGAAACATATTGATTTGCCCGGGAGACCTTGAGCGCTCGGGGAGTGACAGCTGTGAAGGGCTACGCGTGCGCAGAGGCCAAGCAGAAAGAGGCCCACCGGATCTAAGCCTGGGGCCAACCAGGGTGAGGGTGCCTGGGACGCAAGAAAAATCCGTCATTTGGGTATCAACACTGGGGACGCATCCTGGTCCCAATTTAAAACAGCAACAAAGGACGAAGGATTGTTACTGCTTTAGAAATTATCTATCAACGGACGGAAAAACTTCCAAAAGACGAAGTTAAACTGGAAAATATTCCAAAACCTAGACAAACCTTTGAGCACACACACACATTACCCAGATGTGTGCGCGTGTATATATTATAATAAGTGCTGGTTAACAGCAGGCCGTGCAACGTCTTTTTTGCAAAGCAAACTTTCAAGCCTGAATAAGCACACATGGGATTGCGAGACAGAAATCAACTCAAATCAGATCAAATGGGGAATTATTCAAAACTAGTTTTACGAACCTGTAACGGCAGTTTTGCAGTTTCACTCAAACCCACTTGGAATATGTAATCGCACCACCTAGTGGAGCAAGTCGAAAAGTGCAACTTGTTTTTCTCCCAAAAGCAAACGTGTCCTCGAACAGCCAGCTCATCAAAAAGCTACCCTCGTCCCCAACAGACTCTCGAACTGCATATTATTATAACTACAAGGAATGGATTCCGTCGCGGACACAGACACACGGCAGATGGATAAGTGATATGCTAGAGGGATTACAAAATAATTGTATGTTCATGCCAGCATGATATTCTCGCAGCTGACAAAATGCGATGTTCTGGGGTAAAGTTCAAAACCCACAGCAAGACAGACAGCCTTTTATCCTTAAGAGGTCGGTAAATTGACTATCATACAATGGATACAAAGTAACACCTGTTATGTTGTTTAGAAACTTTACAAATCCTGATGGAAAAGGAAGAAGTGCTCAATGTAGTACTGTATAAAAATGTAGTGCGTGATGCAATAATTTTTGGGGTTATGTGCCTTACAAGGAATGGTATTAGTTCTAAGTAGTTGAGTGAACCCGGATTAAAAAAAAAGCCAAAATTAAAGGCCGATATTTTGGGAAACAGGGAACAACAGCCACACAGTGTGCTGGGGCCACGTTCTAAAAAGGCTTGGGTAAATATAAGAATAAAGGCTGGACCGTGAGGAGAGACTATATCATATGTTCAGTGATATTGACAAGAAGTCGTGCAGGCTCTCCAATCTCTAAAATTGTGTTTATTTTTAATCAACATAAAACAAATACAAAAAAATACTTATTATGTTGCAGGCTAGTGCAGTGGTACATTGGTAGTAGGGTTACAAAGTGCAAGAAAACTCTTCAGCATCAAATTAAAAATAAATGCAACTTACAAGCCAATAGTTCTATCTGGACATTTCAAAATAGAATACTGAATGCTACGTAAGCGGTCGTTTTGTTTTATCCATTGTTTTTGAATAGCGCTAACACGGTCAGACATCGGCCTCAACGAACTTACAAGGAAGGCGTTGCCTTGTAGTTGCGCTTTGCCTTCATTACAAGTGGCCTGGTTTTAATGTGTTAATTAATGCAACAATCAAATCCGACACCAAGAATTTGGAAATTTACCTGGTACGAAAATGATTAACATTTAAGAGTTTTGCAACAGGGCATAACGAAGATTTTGATGCTGTAAGCACCAAAATATTAATGTCCCTTAAATTACCAGGTATGTACCTCACATTAAAAATACCAGCAGGTTTAACCTGCCAAACTTTACCTGGGGAGATGGTTTTTATTAGGTCTCGCCTGAGCCAGTGCATGCATTGCTCTGCAAGACACTTAGTAAGTGGGTTTCAAAGTGCTACCAAAGGCTTTTGCCGTCCTCCAGCGTGCGTTTACGCGCGCGTGCACAGGCTATCTGGCTTTTGTAATGGCTCATTAAGCCTTACAATGCTCCTACACCCCCCTCTGTCTCTCTGCTCTCACTACCCTCTCCCTTCTCCCACTCCTTCTTCATCAGCTTAATTTCCCTATCAGTCGCCATCTGTCTTTCCTTTATGGCTTTTCTATGCCGTGCGCACCACTCGCAGGCACCATTACAGCGCGCGATATTACTTTCACTTTCAAGGCCGCATCAGTTTCACGGCCGTGCGGCCAATGCTTGTTGATTCCCAAAACCTGCATGTATTGAATCGTATAATTGCTCACTATGTTGTTTAACATAGCGAACTTATTTGGAAAATTGAAATATCTAGTATTTATAACCTTAGTAATGACAAGTTTGTAAACGCTTCAAGGGTAGGCATCGTGTCAAAGATGCCGAGGTCAGAAACTTTAAACATTGTTTTCTCGGACTTGCACCACGTTCACAAGGATGCATCTTTTTTTTTCGCTTAAACTTGTGCTCTCTGGTGTGGCCGTTCACAATTGCGGTCCTTCTCCATTTTAAAATAGACCTTTCCAGTTTTGGAGTCTGGCATAGTCCTTACTCCGCAGGTTCAAAAGTTTACTTTGATTTCATGTGGCTTGCCCTCCTCGGTATTAGATAGATGGAGTTGTATTAACACTTCGTAGAAGGACAAGTCAGCTAACCAACTCAATTAGGTTTCTTTAGCCGGTCCAACACTGCACTCTACTGTTTGTTGAGGAATTGAAGTGTCCCGTTTCTTTGCAGTAGACGCTTCCTTTTCACATTATTTTAGTAAATTTAAAAATGTAATATAAACGTATATCCTATCTATGATATACATGCACAGTAATTACGATGAACTAATCCCTCAGGCTCAATAACAAACTATCCCAATATCTTACATTTGCTAAATAACTCACTCTATCTCAGTCACTAGATACATAACTCATCAACTCACTCTAATAATAATAATAATAATCTCACTAATTAACTATCTCACCCACTATGACTCACTCACTAACTGTCCCACTCAGTCACACAGATTAACTCTAACACTCTATCACTAACTAACTCCATCACTCTCAATAAATAAATAACTATTTCACTCACTGTCAATAACTAGCTACCTCTCATACTCGCTTTGAAAAAATGACTAACTCTCACACTCTCTCACACTATATAACTCTCCAACTCTCTCAATAACTAACTATAGCACACTCTAACCAAAAATAAATAACTCACTGACTCTCACTAACAAACTCACAATAACAAACTCTCTCACTAACAATAACAAACTACATCTCCAAAAAACTATCACTACCTCTAAACACTGTCTCAGTAACTAACTCTCAAACTCTACCTCACTACCTATCTCTACTACTCTCTCTCTCTCTAACTAATGGACACACTCACTCATTCTCAATAACAATCTAAAACAGACAAACTCTCAATCACACAAGATCAATAACACACTCACAAAATAAAACTCCCAAAAAACACATTCACTCTACCACTCTCTATCACTAACTAACTCTCACACTCGCCATCACTCACTCACTAACTCGACCACTCTCACTCACTCTCAATCAGTCACTAACAAACTATATTTAAAACAGTCTCTCTCACTCAGTCGATCTAACTTAATCCCTCAAACTCACTCACACACACTTAATCTCAGTATCAATAACTCACTCACTAACATACTCTCTCTTACAAACTATCACTAACAAACTAACAATAATTAACTCTCAAAAATATGCACAATAACTTACTCTCCCAATCTCTCGCAATAACTTAATCACTCTCACTAAGTAACTCGCAACCTCACTATCACTCACTCAATCTCACTAAATCATTCATACTCTCGGTCACTAACCCACTCTCACTGACAAACTGTTAAGATAAAAACTCTCACTTAACTAATATCGCTAACATTTAAGTCTCATTTGCACTAACTCATTTACTCACTATCTATCACTAACTAAAAAAGTAACTCTTCCAATCACTCTCAATAACTAAATCAACGACTCTCGCTCACTTATTACCTAACTTTCACACTCACTCTCACTAACAAACTCTCAAACTATCTTTCACAAACTAACACACTCACTCACACTAAATAAATAACTCTCTATCACATACACTCACAGTAACAAACTCTCAGTTACAAAAAACCCTGTATCTCTCAGACAATAACTAACAAACTCACTATAAAAAATAAATCATTCTCACTAACATACTCTCACTAATAAACGTTCTCACTCTATCACATTCTCACAATAACTACATTAAAAAAACACTCACAAAATTAAAAAACAACATGTCAAATAGGTCTAGCCTTACATACATTATAACTGTTTAGACATGCAAAAAGTAATATTGTTGCACCAATAGTATTAAACTGCATAACTAAATAATTAAAAGGTCCAAAAAAGCATACCTATTAGCTATCCATTCATATAGCCAATAGGTGTCGCATTTGGGACATTATAAGTATTCAGTTATGCAGCACAATATCCTTGCAGCAACAATAGCAACCGTTGCATAGATAAGCGCATATTAGGTCCCAAAAGGGAGACCTATTGGCTATGCCATTGCTCGTTATATATGGTATGTACCAGGTGCAATGAAATAGCAAAAAACATAATTTTGGTATGTGCAGTAATATGAGAGCTTGCGCAATTCGGAAACTATCCATGAGGGCCCAAGAAGGGATCTCTTACAGGTTCGACCATATGACCCATAGCTACATTTCCAGGCCGATATGAAAATCTCCAAAGGCGGTCTCATAGAGACGGGTGAAAGGGATGGAGATGAAAAGGATGGAGCGGACAGGAATGGGCCTTGGAGTGCAACAAACTCTAAAAGTAGTATGTATCGTACCGGAGGAAGTAACAGCTAATTGTGAAAGGGTGGTCACAGGTGTATGAATGGGAGGTACGGTAGCAAGATTTTTGTTTATATACACGTTTAAGTGTGTAGAATTCAACTCTACCTGACCAGAAGCCAAAAGAGTAGTTTCAGCACAGGGGTGATGTGGTCAAAATATTTCAGATTGAAAATGAGGCCCGCCACATGGACTGCAGCGGGAGCCGTGCCTCTGGAGGGGACTGCCGCGGGAACCGGGCCACTGGAGGAGACTGCTACGGGAGCCGGGCCACTGGAGGAGACTGCCACGGGAGGGGGGCCACTGGAGGGGACTGCCACGGGAGGGGGGCCACTGGAGGGGACTGCCACGGGAGGAGGGCCACTGGAGGGGACAGCCACGGGAGCCGGACCACTGGAGGGGAGTGCCCAAGGAGCCGGGCCACTGGAGGCGGCTGCCGCCGGAGCCGGGCCACTGGAGGCGGCTGCCGCCGGAGCCGGGCCACTGGAGTGGACTGCCGCCGGAGCCGGGCCACTGGAGTGGACTGCCGCCGGAGCCGGGCCACTGGAGTGGACTGCCGCCGGAGCCGGGCCACTGGAGTGGACTGCCGCCGGAGCCGGGCCACTGGAGGGGACTGCCGCCGGAGCCGGGCCACTGGAGGGGACTGCCGCCGGAGCCGACCACTGGAGGGGACTGCCGCGGGAGCTGGGCCACTGGAGGGGACTGCCGCGGGAGCCGGGCCACTGGAGGGGACTGCCGCCGGAGCCGGGCCACTGGAGGGGACTGCCGCGGGAGCCGGGCCACTGGAGGGTACTGCCGCGGGAGCCGGGCCACCGGAGGAGACTGCCGCGGGAGCCGGGCCACCGGAGGAGACTGCCGCCGGAGCCGGGCCACCGGAGGCGGCTGCCGCGGGAGCCGGGACACTGGAGGGGACTGCCGCGGGAGCCGGGACACTGGAGGGGACTGCCGCCGGAGCCGGGACACTGGAGGGGACTGCCGCCGGAGCCGGGCCACTGGAGGGGACTGCCGCCGGAGCCGGGCCACTGGAGGGGACTGCCGCGGGAGCCGGGCCACTGGAGGGGACTGCCACGGGAGCCGGGCCACTGGTGAGGGGACTGCCACGGGAGCCGGGCCACTGGAGGGGACTGCCACGGGAGCCGGGCCACTGGAGGGGACTGCCACGGGAGCCGGGCCACTGGAGGGGACTGCCGCGGGAGCCGGGCCACTGGAGGGGACTGCCACGGGAGCCGGGCCACTGGAGGGGACTGCCGCGGGAGCCGGGCCATCGGAGGAGACTGCCGCGGGAGACGGGCCACCGGAGGAGACTGCCGCGGGAGCCGGGCCACCGGAGGAGACTGCCGCCGGAGCCGGGTCACCTGAGGTGACTGCCACAGGAGCCGGGCCACCGGAGGGGACTGCCACAGGAGCCGGCCACCGGAGGGGACTGCCACAGGAGCCGGGCCACCGGAGGGGACTGCCACTGGAGGGGACTGCCGCGGGAGCCATGCCAAGCGAGGGGACTGCCGCGGGAGCCGGGACACTGGAGGGGACTGCCGCCGGAGCCGGGACACTGGAGGGGACTGCCACAGGAGCCGGGCCACCGGAGGGGACTGCCACTGGAGGGGACTGCCGCGGGAGCTGGGCCACTGGAGGGGACTGCCGCGGGAGCCGGGCCACTGGAGGGGACTGCCGCCGGAGCCGGGCCACTGGAGGGGACTGCCGCCGGAGCCGGGCCACTGGAGGGGACTGCCGCCGGAGCCGGGCCACTGGAGGGGACTGCCGCCGGAGCCGGGCCACTGGAGGGGACTGCCGCCGGAGCCGGGCCACTGGAGGGGACTGCCGCCGGAGCCGGGCCACTGGAGGAGACTGCCGCCGGAGCCGGGCCACTGGAGGAGACTGCCGCCGGAGCCGGGCCACCGGAGGAAACTGCCGCCGGAGCACCGGAGGGGACTGCCACAGGAGCCGGGCCACCGGAGGGGACTGCCACAGGAGCCGGCCACCGGAGGGGACTGCCACAGGAGCCGGGCCACCGGAGGGGACTGCCACAGGAGCCGGGCCACCGGAGGGGACTGCCACAGGAGCCGGGCCACCGGAGGGGACTGCCACAGGAGCCGGGCTACCGGAGGGGACTGCCACAGGAGCCGGGCCACCGGAGGCGGCTGCCGCCGGAGCTGGGCCACAGGAGGCGGCTGCCGCCGGAGCCGGGCCACCCGAGGGGACTGCCGCGGGAGCCGAACAACCCGAGGGGACTGCCGTGGAGCCGGGCCACTGGAGGGGACTGCCGCGGGAGCCGGGCCACTGGAGGGGACTGCCACGGGAGCCGGGCCACTGGAAGGGACTGCCACGGGAGCCGGGCCACTGGAGGGGACTGCCACGGGAGCCGGGCCACTGGAGGGGACTGCCGCGGGAGCCGAACAACCCGAGGGGACTGCTGTGGAGCCGGGCCACTGGAGGGGACTGCCGCGGGAGCCGGGCCACTGGAGGGGACTGCCACGGGAGCCGGGCCACTGGAAGGGACTGCCACGGGAGCCGGGCCACTGGAGGGGACTGCCGCGGGAGCCGGGCCACCGGAGGAGACTGCCGCCGGAGCCGGGCCACCGGAGGCGGCTGCCGCCGGAGCCGGGCCACTGGAGGGGACTGCCGCGGGAGCCGGGACACTGGAGGGGACTGCCGCGGGAGCCGGGACACTGGAGGGGACTGCCGCCGGAGCCGGGCCACTGGAGGGGACTGCCGCGGGAGCCGGGCCACTGGAGGGGACTGCCACGGGAGCCGGGCCACTGGAGGGGACTGCCACGGGAGCCGGGCCACTGGTGAGGGGACTGCCACGGGAGCCGGGCCACTGGAGGGGACTGCCACGGGAGCCGGGCCACTGGAGGGGACTGCCACGGGAGCCGGGCCACTGGAGGGGACTGCCACGGGAGCCGGGCCACTGGAGGGGACTGCCACGGGAGCCGGGCCACTGGAGGGGACTGCCACGGGAGCCGGGCCACTGGAGGGGACTGCCACGGGAGCCGGGCCACTTGAGGGGACTGCCGCGGGAGCCGGGCCACCGGAGGAGACTGCCGCGGGAGCCGGGCCACCGGAGGAGACTGCCGCGGGAGCCGGGCCACCGGAGGAGACTGCCGCCGGAGCCGGGTCACCGGAGGGGACTGCCACAGGAGCCGGCCACCGGAGGGGACTGCCACAGGAGCCGGGCCACCGGAGGGGACTGCCACTGGAGGGGACTGCCGCGGGAGCCAGGCCAAGCGAGGGAACTGCCGCGGGAGCCGGGACACTGGAGGGGACTGCCGCCGGAGCCGGGACACTGGAGGGGACTGCCGCCGGAGCCGGGACACTGGAGGGGACTGCCGCCGGAGCCGGGACACTGGAGGGGACTGCCACGGGAGCCGGGACACTGGAGGGGACTGCCACGGGAGCCGGGCCACTGGAGGGGACTGCCACGGGAGCCGGGCCACTGGAGGGGACTGCCACGGGAGCCGGGCCACTGGAGGGGACTGCCGCGGGAGCCGGGCCACCGGAGTAGACTGCAGCGGGAGCCGGGCCACCGGAGGAGACTGCCGCGGGAGCCGGGCCACCGGAGGAGACTGCCGCCGGAGCCGGGTCACCGGAGGTGACTGCCACAGGAGCCGGGCCACCGGAGGGGACTGCCACAGGAGCTGGGCCACCGGAGGGGACTGCCACAGGAGCCGGGCCACCGGAGGGGACTGCCACTGGAGGGGACTGCCCCACAAGAAGCTGGGCCAGTGGAGGGGACGGTCATGGAAGCCACGCGTGCAAAGAGAAGAGGAAAGTCAGGTTGAACTTGCAAATATTGGCTAGGAGTAACCAGGCAGTGTGGCAGCAGAGGTTATGAAGGCAGAGTATGACAAAAGTTCCAGATGTGCATAGAAGACGACAACTGTAGAAGAGGGAAACACACTTTGGGATGTGTCTTCATTAGCTGGCGCTAATAATCCAGTGTCGTAGATCAGCAAGAAAGTTTGTTACTCTCTCTTTGAGGATGAGATAAAAGAAAGAAAAGAATGCTGGGAGACTGGCAAATATGAAGCATAGAAAACCTAATGTGTGTGAGATTCAGAAGGGAATTGGTGCAGTGAGACAGAAAAAGAGGGCACCCAGTGGGCAAACCTTGAAGGGCATACAATGGCTAAGGGATGAAACCAGCTGCCAAAGTAAGGCAAGAACCGGTAGAGAACCAGCAGCTATGATTAGGAAGCGCAGGTTTGGAACATTATTCTGTACTAATACTATTTGTAACTGTGCCACGAAGGATGCATCGAGAGAGTGAGAAATTTTATTTAGCACACACTACGGACTAAACTATCTCTTGGCACTGATCACTAGCAGCCTACCTATCAATTACATAGTAGTGTATATAAAAGGGGTAGCCGATATATACCACCCGACCTGAGTCAATTTTTACGGTAGCAAAAAAATGTTTGGTCACAGTAGTTCACACAATTCATAAAATCATTTTCAAGTAGCGAGAAAACACAACAAAGAAATAGGGTGGCTGTTCATTCCACTATTGTATTAATATATTCATACAATGGGTCTATGCAGTTATTTCCAAAGCATTGACAGCGAAGCCACACAATTGCTCAATTTCTACTAGATATTCACTAATATACAGTGCTCAGAAGGTGAAGGGAGAAGGAATCAGGATAAGGTGATCAAGTGTGGAAGGGGGGACAGGGAAAGGTGATGGTGACATATATACATCAACCAAGTTTGTTGTATACTTTTCCGTGAGATATCACAATGTTCCCATTATTGTACAAAACTAAATGGTGCCCATATACAAATTGTATGGTGTCACAAGAGTTTGTACAGTGGTAAATGTAGACGTTTCGACCCCTCTAATCAGGACAGATGGTAATCCTTGGGGTGGGGTCTTCTTCAGGACAAGGGGAGCACCTAGGAATAATAAAAATGTGGGTGAGTCTAGGTGAAGTGGGATAGTGTTCGCTACTGATAAAAATGTAGAAAATACCTACTGATGGAGCGGACAGGGACGAGCCTCCGCTGCATTCAAATTGGAAAGAAGGGGGCTTGTAGACGCTCCTAAATAAAAGGAAACATTATAAGGACGGGATCTGGATCTGTCCAGAAGTGTTGAGTGCCCAAAGCGGTAATTACTCACTTCAGTACACCAGTGTTGTGGATTAGCTGGTGTGCATCTTAGAAATGGTTGAGTCAAAAAAGAGGGGACAAGCTGCAGCACTGTCACGCTTGCAGGTCCTGGGGAGCAAATCCCTGATGCCTCTGTATAAAGTTAAAAGAGATCAATCGAATAATTACTGACCAATACCTAACAGTGGTGACATTAAATCAATGAAAATCAACAGAAACGAGGGCGTATGAATCGGGGCCCCGGTTATGTGAAAAAGAGTCACTGGTTGCACTGGCGGTGGATGAGGTACGAGGGCTGTGACATGACATGCCAGAACGCATTAAAGGGAGGGCCCAAGGTGACTGAGATCGTAGTGGGACTAATAGGATGTAAACTGGCCCATTCCCAACAAGGTGGGGGAGATCGCTTACCTCTGGTGACGGCCGCGGCTCGTAGGAGAGGAAGCAGATGCGGCCCGGACTGGCTCTGTTTATAGCGCGAGGACGTTGAGACGCGCTACGTCATCTTCTCGGAATGGGGCAGCGTCAGTACAAGTTCTGGCTCTTACAATCATGCGCGCATCATGACAACGAGTAGAGTCAGCACATGTCCATTTGCAAGACTGTGTCGTATAAATCCCATGTATCTATCGTACCTGATACTGGATGATGGCCACAGACTTATAGATTGGTATACATTCTATCGACAAAATTAAACTTCTGGGAAGAAAGGCATACACTTGTGTGTCCGTAAGTTAAACAGACATTATTGAACCTGATATTTGATAAGGTCAATGCATGACCATAAACGGGGGTGTAGGAATACCCTGGTTAAACTGTATATTCAGTCAAATCTCATAAGTGTCCACATTCCTGATAGATTATGTGATCATATGATATGTGAACCCCTGGTCCATTGTTGATGCTTAAACCATGCACATACGAATGTCAAATAAACCAATCACAGAAATAGTCAATACATAAACAGGTACATATGGATAATGGTTTCAGCATATTCATTTTCGTATCAGACAATTGTTGTTTGAACAGGTATACATGTGACAAGGAATGGACTCAATCAGTTCTTGGCCAGGTCTGCCAGCTGTGCATTAGAGCCTTCCAGTTCATTGAGTCCGCTGTTAATTGTATCAAACAGAAACATCATCTTAGATTCCCTGACATTCAGAATGGGTCCTATATCTCCACCCCTGGGTCCCAATGTCACCTTTTCTATTACCAACCATTTGATTGATTCTGGTGGGTTTGAGTGTTGTTTAAAGTGCTCTACAAGGGGTGCCCCTGGGGTATTACAACGGATCCTGCTGCAATGTTGTAGTATGCGTGCTTTTACTTTTTGTTTAGTTTGACCTATAGTAGGTTACACGGGCACAGAATACCATAGATAACCTCTTGGGAGTTACAGTTAGTGTGTGTCTTAAGGTGTATATCATGATTTCTGTAGGAAAAAAGTTTGATCACTATTGTCATCTTGCAAGCTTTGCAGTGCGCGCATTTGAAATGTCCAATTATGTTGGGAAGGTTCCACATGCTTGCTAATGTGGGACTTAGAGGTGTCTCAAGCAGAGAGCGGACAACATGATCACGTATGTTCATGCCCTTCTTGAAAGCGGGCATGGGAGGGTCAAGAATTCCTACTTCATCTGATATAATTTGCCAGTGGCCGTTGATGATTTTCTTAAAAATGTTGCTCAGTGTGCAGTACGTGGTGACACAGATCATTCTTTCCGGTAACTCTCTTGAGAGTTTTGGAGTAAGAAGTATTTCCCGATTTTGATACCAGGCTCTCTTTCTCGCACGTGTGACCAATCTTCTGGGATACCCTCTTTCCAGTAGATGGACAATGAGGTCATCGGATTCATGGAAAAAAATCTTCCTTGCGGGTACAATTCCTCCGGATGCCGAGGAACGGGCCTAGCGGGAGATTGTCTCGAAGGCTTCTGTTATGATGGCTGGTGTACCTCAGTAGAGAGTTCCTTTCAGCTGGTTTTCGATGCAAGGATGTGAACAAATGGGTGCCTGTGGTTTTTATGGAAATGTCTAAGAAGTCAATGGTGTTACGGTCACTGGTGATCGTGAACCTGATGTCCTGGAAACATGTGTTCAACCACTCGAAGAAATCTTTCAGATTGGTCTCGTTACCTGACCAGATCAGGAGGATATCATCTGTGTACCTCCGCCACTGGTTGACATTCTGTTTGTAAGGGTTTAAGTTGACATCAAGTGGCTGGGTGGCCAATTGACAATGTGACACCTATAGCATTTTTAATGCAACATGTTTTGTATTTACGTGAGGTAGAAGTATTGGTTTTATAAATAATGTTTTTTTTAAAATAATGAATACTTAAATAAAAGTTATTGTAATTTATAATGGCAATAGCTTAAACTTTTGTAATTAACTTTTGTGAAGATTATGTTCAGTGTATTTTATTGTGACTAAAATATAAGAACAGAAGGGAAATATCAAAATTTTTTGTGACATTTGTAATAAAGCTTGAAACATTGAGAGAACATATTTGAACCAGTTGTTGGTGAATGTTTGCACAGATTGATACTGTGGTGGCGCTGAGTGATGTTGTGGTGGCGACAAGTGATGCTGTGGCGTTCAGTGATGCTGTGGTAGCGCATAGTGATGTTGTGGTGCCCCTGAGTGATGCTGTGGTGCCCCTGAGTGATGCTGTTGTTGTGCAATAGATAGAGTGAGGGCGATAGATAGATAGAGTGAGGGCGATAGATCTAGAGAGTGAGGGCGATAGATCTAGAGAGTGAGGGCGATAGATCTAGAGAGTGAGGGCGATAGATAGAGTGAGGCGATAGATAGATAGAGTGAGGGCGATAGATAGATAGAGTGAGGGCGATAGATAGATAGAGTGAGGGCGATAGATAGAGTGAGGGCGATAGATAGATAGAGTGAGGGCGATAGATAGATAGAGTGAGGGCGATAGAGTGAGGGTGATAGATAGAGTGAGGGCGATAGATAGAGTGAGGGTGATAGATGTGTGTGTGTGGTTGTGTGTGTGTGGTTGTATGTGTGTGTGTGTGTGTGTGTGGTTGTATGTGTGTGTTTGCGTGGTTGTATGTATGTGTGTGTGCGGTTACAGAAGGATGTATGTGGAAGAGAGCAGCAGATCAGCATATTATAAGAGAACAGGGAGTTAAAGAAGGATGTGTGTTGAAGAGATCAGCAGATCAGCACAGGAGAAGAGAACAGGGAGTTAGAGAAGTAGGCGGTGGAAGGGAACAGCAGATCAGCACGGGAGACGAGAACAGGGTTTTGGAGAAGGGGCGGGCTGGAAGAGAGCAGCAGATCAGCACGGGAGACGAGAACAGGGTTTTGGAGAAGGGGCGGGCTGGAAGAGAGCAGCAGATCAGGATGGGAGAACAGAACAGGGAGTTAAAGAAGGATGAGGGTGGAAGAGAGCAGCAGATAAGCACAGGAGAAGAGAAGAGAACAGGGAGTTCAAGAAGGAGGCGGTTGGAAGAGAACAGCAGATTAGCACAGGAGAAAAGAACAGAGTTAAAGAAGGAGGCGGGGTGTTTGAGAGCAGCAGATCTGCTCAGGTGTAGAGAACATGGAGTTAAATAAGGAAGCGGGTGGAAGCGAGCAGCAAATCAGGATGGGAGAACAGAACAGGGAGTTAAAGAATGAGGTGGGTGGAAGAGAGGAGCAGATCAGCACATGAGAAGAGAACAGGGAGTTAAAGAAGGAGGTGGCTGGAAGAGAGGAGCAGATCAGCACATGAGAAGAGAACAGTGAGTTAGAAAAGGTGGCGGGGTGAAAGAGAACAGCAGTTTAGCACAGGAGAAGAGAAAAGGGAGTTAAAGAAGGAGGCGGGTGAAAGAGAACAGCAGATCCGCACAGGAAAACAGAAAAGGGAGTTAGAGAAGGAGGCGGGTGAAAGGGAACAGCAGATCAGCACAGGAGAAGAGAACAGGGAGTTAGAGAAGTAGGCAGATGGAAGATAGCTTAAAGATTATCACAAAAGAAGAGAACATGGAGTTAAAGAAGGATGTGGTTGGAAGAGAACAGCAGATCAGCACGGGAGAAGAGAACAGGGATTTAAAGAAAGAGGTGGGGTGGAAGAGAACAGCAGATCAGCACGAGAGAAGAGAAAAGGGAGTTAGAGAAGGAGGCGGACGAAAGAGAACAGCAGATCAGCACGAGAGAAGAGAAAAGGGAGTTAGAGAAGGAGGCGGGTGAAAGAGAACAGCAGATCAGCACAGGAGAAGAGAACAGGGAGTTAAGTAAAGAAGCGGG
>NC_136065.1:1820328769-1820331269 GCF_964261635.1 Lissotriton helveticus | reverse complement strand
ATTACCAACTTTGAGATATTCGCGCTAAGCGCGAATATCTCCAAAAAGTAACACCTGCCCTGAGCAGTTCTTAGCCATGTTATCCAATGGGAGGTGGATAACATGGCTAAGAGCATTAGCTCGGTAATGCATGAATATCGCTGACTTTTTAGCGATATTCATGCATTGCGGCCGTTTATTATCGCATTTGCGATAAACCTTGATAATAGCAAGGTTTATCTTCGATAATTTCTGACGATGCTTAGCGGTAAAAAATTCGTTGGTAAGCATCGTTAGCGATAAATATCGCTTAACTTTGGTAATATGCACCAACGTCTGTTAACGTTCGATTTGAAGGAAATGAGGAAGTGTTGAAAAACATTGTCTGCGCCATCTTGCCTTTTTTGAAATGCCACACTTTTGTCGTGCACGGCAGCCATTTTAGATGCCTTGACCAGACCCACTCTCTGCACGCTGTCGATTCGTAGCATGGCTCCCCACCCTCGCAAGCATCTTCCCCAGGCACTGGTCACCCCCGCTCTCTGTCTTATGCATCGGCAATAAACCTCCCCCCATCTGCGCTGCTCTTCCCTGAAAATCACACTCTGTGCCCGCCCGACACCTCCCTTTCGCCCTATTCACTACCGCACCCTCTGACACTCCTCTTCCTCTGTGTCCGATTGTCCAGGCTATCACCTAGCCCTGCAGATGTAGTTTATGGCCCCAGCTGTAAAGAATCACCCCTCTTCAAAGGAGTTATAGTAGATCAAGGCCCACACCCGATGAGATCCGTCACACCACACGTGTTCCTACTATCTGAAAACCATCCTGTATTGTGATTGGGGAGGGGACCGAGCCTGAAGCGGAAGATTCCAGGAATGACTCTTTGTACATCAAAGTTTTTACAATTATGTGTCACATTAAAAATATATAGCACTCCAACAAAGTAGTAGGAATATAAAACTTTAATAACATATAAATATATACAACAAAACAAAAACAGTAAAAACATTTAAACAACGAAGAGACCGTGGCAATTTCTTTTGAATTCCTGATGAGGACATGTTACTAGTTCTTTCAAATTATGAAAATTCAGAAGATGTTGCCTGGGGGTGGGTCGTCAGTAGCAGTCTGTTGTGCGAATAGTTCCAAGGCAGCAGAACGCGCTGAAATCTAGATGGCACGAAAGTGATGTCTAGTAAGTTGCCGCCCAGCAAATAACGGCGTGGGGCGCCGCGGGGGTGAGTGAGTCCAGTAGGCACCACAGCTATTCTTACCAGCATTGCAGAATTACTGCTGGGGACAATGCCTGTGCTGTAGCAGGGTCACAGCAGAAACAAAAAGGATTCTGTTGAAGATGTTGTTGGTTTTCAATTTGAATACAGTTCTGGTGTCAACTGCTATGCTAATGTAGTGGTTAATGTTTTGTTTTCTCTAGAAAATGTAAAAGAGGGGGAGGCAGTCCAAAGTTACGTTAAAAGGGCAAAGGAAAGGATCGGTGGTTTGAACTATCAGTCAAAAAGGGGAGGGGGTGCAACAATTTTTCCTACCGGGTCACACTGTGCTTTCACCGGAACTGAGGTCTGCAGGATTCTAGTAATTCAAAGTGAGGCTGGCGCCAGCATGGGAGCGCCGACGTCCCGCGGATACAGTTTCGTCACTCCACGGGCGATCATGGCAGTCATTCCCCATCGGGGGTCGGAGACTCCCGCGGCTCCTCTAGAATCTTCAAGGTCGTGGAGGACTACGGTGGTGTAGTCAACCAGTGACCGGGCCATTTCTTTATGCTGGGCCCGCTCTTGCCAGGTCGACCGCCATTTTGAGAGTTCGGTAGCTACTGGCGATCGCGGGGTCAAATGAGCGGACGGGCTCCACCCTGCCGGGCGAGACGTTGCAGCATGGCCACAGTGGAAGAACCCTTTTCCGGGCGCCTGGAGCGCTGAGGGTGCAGCTGGGAAGCCTCCACCTGGGGAGGCGGGAGAGGCCTGTTCGCACCGTCTCTCCCTCCCAGTGCACCCCACGGCGTCTCGCTTGAGATTTGTTATGGCCGGACCAGGCGATGAGGACGAGGGGGGGGGGGGTCGGAGGCATGTCCAAGACATCCCCCCCCCAGTGTTGTCGCAGCCATTATTCAAGAAAGAAGAAGTGTCCCGTCCGTCTTCGGGCCGGGCTTCCGGTAGATGTCGGCCGGACGCCCCTGGCTCTGGCCCCATGAACGGGTTTCTTGGTTTATCGGCTGCAGCCGGATCCCGTCGGCCTCGGCCCCCCGACCGTTGGTGGCCGGACCGGAAGAGCATGTGGCGGGACTACCTGAAACTGTCAAGGGCCACCGCGGCCGGACTGGGAGAGAGAGGGGAGGGTCGAGGAGACATTCCCCCCCCCTGCAACTGTTCAGCGTTGTAAAGGCAATCCCCTGGCCGGGTCCCGCTGGCCTCGGCCTCTCCTCCGGCTACACCCTACGTTAGGATCTCCTGGCCGAGGCGTGGCAGCAGGACCCGCCTTATATGGGCTGCTCCCGGCT
>NC_136065.1:1820316269-1820321269 GCF_964261635.1 Lissotriton helveticus | reverse complement strand
GAGGTGGATAACATGGCTAAGAGCATTAGCTCGGTAATGCATGAATATCGCTGAGTTTTCAGCGATATTAATGCATTGCGGTCGTTTTTTATCGTATTTCCGATAAACCTTGATAATAGCAAGGTTTATCTGCGATAATTTCTGACGGTAAAAAAATCGTTGCTAAGCATCGTTAGGGATAAATATCGCTTAACTTTGGTAATATGCCCCAACGTCTGTTAACGTTCGATTCGAAGGAAATCAGGAAGTGTTGAAAAACATTGTCTGCGCCATCTTGTCTTTTTTCAAATGCCATACTTTTGTCGTGCACGGCAGCCATTTTAGATGCCTTGACCAGACCCACTCTGTGCACGCTGTCGATCCTTAGCATGGCTCCCCACCCTCGCAAACATCTCCCCCAGGCAGTGGTCACCCCCGCTCTCTGTCTTATGCATGGGTAATAAACCTCCCCCATCTGCGCTGCTGTTCCCTGAGAATCACACCCTGTGCCCGCCCGACACCTCCCTTTCGCCCTATTCACTACCGCACCCTCTGACACTCCTTTTCCTCTGTGTCCGATTGTCCAGGCTGGTCCTAGGGTATCAGCTAGCCCTGCAGATGTAGTTTATGGCCACAGCTGTAAAGAATCACCCCTCTTCAAAGGAGTTATAGTAGATCAAGGCCCACACTCGATGAGATTCGTCACAGCAGAAGCGTTGCTATTATCTGAAAACCATCCTGTATTGTGATTGGGGAGGGGACCGAGCCTGAAGCGGAAGATTCCAGGGATGACTGTTTGTACATCAAAGTTTTTACAATTATGTGTCACATTAAAAATATATAGCACTCCGACAAAGTAGTAAGATTATAAAACTTTAATAATTTATAAATATATACAAGAAAACAAAAATAGTAATAACATATAAACATTTTTAGGGAAAAACAACGAAGTAGCGGTCGGCTGTGCGAATAGTCCCAACGCAGCACAACGTCCAGATTTCCGGCGTGGGGCGTCGCGGGGGGTGGGTCATCAGTAGCAAACTGTTGTGCGAATAGTTCCAAGGCAGCAGAACGCGTTGAAATCTAGATGACACGAAAGTGATGTCTAGTAAGTTGCCACCCAGCAAATAACGGCATGGGGCGTCGCGGGGGGTGGGTCATCAGTAGCAAACTGTTGCGCGAATAGTTCCAAGGCAGCAGAACGATGGCACCAAGGTGATGTCCAGTAAGTTGCCGCACTGGTTTTGGTATCCTACAATGCTGCTCCGAATAACGGCGTGGAGCGCCCCGGGGGAGGCGGCGTGAACGGGCCTCTCCAGGTGGAGTGTCATCTGTTGTAGTGGGGCGCCCCTTTACCGTTTCAGTTGCCTGCCATTCCGTCCGTTTTTGGTCCACTGTGTCAAAAGCCGCAATTCAGCTGAGTTGCGCCCACTCTTGCGGTGCAGCGATAGGCGGCTGTCACAGGACTCTCAAAATGGCGGCAGGCTGTTTCCTTTTTGGGCCTGGTCCACTGAAATGGCCCTGGGACACCTTGGAAATCGGATGCTTGTCTGCTAGGTCTTGGACCTCATTCTCGAAAGCGTCCCCTCCGCCTTGAGAATTCATCAAAAGTTTTGGGGGCTCCGACTCCTGCAGGCTTCTGGTGGGGAGCGGCTGCCATGATTGCTCGCGGAATGACCACGACTGAGCTACGAGATGGTGGTGCTTTCATGCTGACGCCAGCTTCAGTCTGAAACATCCAGAAACAAGGTGGGGCTTTCATCGTTTGGGGAAAAAAAAAAGTTTTCATCCTATGAAAAGTGTTGTTTTTAGGTCACATGATCAAGCCTTCCATCATTAGGAAACCAAAAGTAAAATGAACCAATGAAAAGTTTTATAAACAAGTCACATGACCTGTTATGCGGCATAGGGTGTAAAATTAGGAGAAAATACGTTGGCACGTGAGGCGGCGTCAGTAGCGGACCGATGTGCGAATAGGCCGAAGGCAACACAACGCGCCAAGATCTGGATGGCACCGAGGTGGTGTCCAGCAAGTTGCAGCACTGGTGTGGCCATCCTACAATGCTGAAAGTCGGCGTGGGGCGCCCCGTTGGCCTGTGAGTTTGCGTCAGTAGCGGACCGATGTGCGAATAGGCCGAAGGCAGCACAACGCGCCAAGATCCGGATGGCACCGAGGTGGTGTCTAGTAAGTTGTCGCACTGGTGTGGCCATCCAACAATGCTGAAAGTCGGCGTGGGGCGCCCCGTTGGCCTGTGAGTTTGCGTCAGTAGCGGACCGATGTGCGAATAGGCCGAAGGCAGCACAACGCGCCAAGATCCGGATGGCACCGAGGTGGTGTCTAGTAAGTTGCCGCACTGGTGTGGCCATCCTACAATGCTGAAAGTCGGCGTGGGGCGCCCCGTTGGCCTGTGAGTTTGCGTCAGTAGCGGACCGATGTGCGAATAGGTCGAAGGCAGCACAACGCGCCAAGATCCGGATGGCACCGAGGTGGTGTCTAGTAAGTTGTCGCACTTCTGTGGCCATCCTACAATGTTGAAAGTCGGCGTGGGGCGCCCCGTTGGCCTGTGAGATGGCGTCAGTAGCGGACCGATGTGCGAATGGGGCCAAAGGCAGCGCAACAATATTTTCTGATTTGAAGACACCACAAGGCGCTGAGATGCCAAGATCCGGATGGCACCGAGGTGGTGTCTAGCAAGTTGTGGCACTGGTGTGGCCATCGTACAATGGTAAAAGTCGGCGTGGGGCGCCCTGTTGGCCTGTGAGATGGTGTCAGTAGCGGACTGATGTGTGAATGGGGCCAAAGGCAGCGCAACAATATTTTCTACTATATTTTCGGAGTAGAAGACACCACAAGGCGCTGAGATGCCAAGATCCGGATGGCACCGAGGTGATGTGTAAGTTGCGGACGGATGTGCGAATGGGGCCAAAGGCAGCTCAACAATATTTTCTGAAGAGAATACACCACAAGGCGCTGAGATGCCAAGATCCGGATGGCACCGAGGTGATGTCTAAGTTGCGGACCGATGTGCGAATGGGGCCAAAGGTAGCGTAACAAGATTTTCTGTATGGAAGATACCACTAGGCGTTGAGATGCCAAGATTCGGATGGCACCGAGGTGATGTCTAGGAAGTTGTGCCACTGGTGTGGCCATCGTACAATGGTAAAAGTCGGCGTGGGGCGCCCTATTGGCCTGTGAGATGGTGTCAGTAGCGGACTGATGTGCGAATGGGGCCAAAGGCAGCGCAACAATATTTTCTGACTGACACCACAAGGCGCTGAGATGCCAAGATCCGGATGGCATCGAGGTGATGTCTAAGTTGCGGACTGATGTGCGAATGGGGCCAAAGGCAGCGTAACAATATTTTCTGTATGGAAGATACCACTAGGCGTTGAGATGCCAAGATTCGGATGGCACCGAGGTGATGTCTAGCAAGTTGGTGTGGTCATCCTACAATGCTGAAACTCGGCGTGGGTCACCCCATTAGCCTGTGAGATGGCGTCAGTAGCGGACCGATGTGCGAATAGGCCGAAGGCAGCACAACGCGCCAAGATCCGGATGTCACCGTGGTGGTTTCATAGTTGAGAGGCACTTCATCTGCAGTGGGGCGCCGAGATCCGGATGGCACCGAGGTGATGTCTAGCAAGTTGCTGTACTTGTGTGGTCATCCTACAATGCTGAAACTCGGCGTGGGTCGCCCCATTAGCCTGTGAGATAGCTGTTCTTTGGATTTGGGCCTGGTCCACTAAAATGGCCCTGGGACACCTAAGAACTCGAACGCTCGATTTTTTTTTTTCCTTTCCTGTACATGCAAAAAAAGGTAAATGCCCGGTATGTTACACGCTTCATCTGCCACGATGAACTCTCCAGAGGAACCGAAAAAATATATAGTTGTGGTAACTATACCATGCATCGTCATATGGAGAGGTGGCACCAATTAATTATAGTGCTGCATAAAAGAGAGATTTGGAGGAGAACCCCTGACCTGCTAGTACATTCATCAAAGAAGTGGCACTGAGAGCTTCAGAGGCAAGGGAAACGGTCCCAAATATTTAGAAGAACTTTGGAAAGATTAAAATGACATGTTTAGATTGTGGTAAATTAATTTCATGTGGGCAGATGAGTGTTACTCTAATAAATACAGCATATGAACATCATCATAGTCGATGGTTGGTAGAGACATTTTGACTATATCCTGGACCTGCCCGTCCTCGCCCAAAATGGCGCCGGAATAAATGGGACTCGTAACTCCTTGTTGTGTACTGGTTGCAGAACCTTGAAATCACGAGATACGTATGCAGTTTTGAAGCACATGGCGGGCGGGGACGAGAATTGATTGAATATTTCGACATCCCTATTGATATTAAGTTCTGATGTGTTATTGATTACTGTACTGTTGAAAATTCGAATTAACGTCACCCATGGTACTTGCCCGCAAATGTATATCTAGATAATTTTATTGTAACTGGCCCTGTCGTATTTTAATTATAAAATGTACGTCCACCGATTCCGTAACTGTTAGACACCTTAGTTTTTGCAACCTAATGGCCCGCCCGTTACGTTCCTCTACAGTGTAAATGTCTATTCATCATATACGATTACAGTTTGCTCCGTGGCAGGCCCACGTGGTTATAGGCTCGTATTTGTATAATGAAATTTTCACAATAAAGGTTTTTAAAAGAAAACATGGTAGTAGTGTATACATTGGTAAAGTTTTTAATAATAGTCACTGTTTTAGAATCATTAAAAGGCAAGTGAAATAAAGCAGACCAATTACATGAAGGGTAAAAGGTATAATACGAAGGAACGCAGTAAAGATAAATGGTCAAGGGCTGTTGTGTTTTCTATTCCTGCAACATAAAGTGATCGATAAGAATCTCATATTCAGGCGTATCGGCGACTAAGACAGCAGGTCGACCCTCTTTTGCTCAACGGCTCCGTCATGGGACGAAGAAACGCTCTTTTTCTCGAAAAAAGAATATATTTTACTTGCAGGACAGTTGTAAAATTTCCGGGAAAGTAC